>NC_056695.1:58377318-58726068 GCF_018350215.1 Panthera leo | reverse complement strand
AGTCAAACTCTGAAATCCCAAAACTATTATACTTCCCATATCATGTATTACACTCTTTCGTATGTTTTAACTATTTGTACCCCCATGTGATCTCCTTCTATACTATGAAAGACTTAAAGACAGGCAAGTATTGTCTTTCTTTTGGTGTTGCTATTTTTTTTTCATGCTTTTTTACTTTTAGCACCTAGTGGAATCACATGACATGTGGTAGGTTCTGAATAAATATGTATTGAATTAATCCTTAGTAGATTCTCTGAAGTCCTTGTTATTAATACTAACCCTGTACATTGTTATATGCAGTATATCTCACACACAATACAGGTAATTGAGGATAATCTAGCTTGCTATTGATTGTGAGCTTCTTGAAAGTGAATACGTTAAAAAATGTCTTATAAAAATAAGCCTGGGTGGCTCAGTTGGTTAAGTGTCTGACTTTAGCTCAGGTCATGATCTCAAGGCTTGTGGTTTTGAGCCTCCCGTTGGGCTCTGTGCTGACAGCTCAGAGCCTGGAGCCTGTTTGGGATTCTGTTTCTCCCTTCTTATTTGCCCCTCCCCTGCTCATGCTCAGCCTGTCTGTCTGTCTCTCTCTCTCAAAAATAAATAAACATTAATAAAATTAAAAACAAAATAAGTGATTTATAGTGGGGAAGGGCAAATTCAAGGCATTTATTAGATCATCACCATCTGTCAATGTAGTCAGTTTTGAAGACACTGATAAAGAGAGCAGAGATCAAGTTGATGTAATTGCAAGATTTTTTTTTAAAATTACATTATTTATACACTTTATCATCTAATTAATACATATATAAAATTCTATAAATGATATTTTAGTTAAATCCCAAATAAATATTGAATTACATTGTGGAACATTCATTTGCTTTCAATAATTAACTGTATATTGCTCATTACTGAATAAGTAACTACAGAATCAGCAATTTTTTTTTCCTCAAAATTCTACTTAGGCAAGGCAATTTACATCTTTAGTATATAAAAGTGAATATTCACATATATTGAGATAAAAGAGGAAATGCCCAGTAGGCTGAAATAACACAATATGCTCATGAACAAACTTGAGAATAATTTATCATATAATCATTTCTCATGGTTTGAATTCTTTAGATATTCATGTTGAATTTATCTCATTTCATGGTCTAATGACAAAACCTTTGCATTTCTTGCCATTATCTGCTGATTTCAACCTCAATAAGTTTTCTGTTTAAACACACTATGAATTGATAAACACTCTCTTTTCTGATCATGCTGAACATATTGAGTCATCAAAATGAATGCCTTTGTTTCATGAAGGCACTTACAGAGCAAACCAAAAGCATCTTGAACATCTATTTTTCACACTTTTTGCTGAAGTGTTTTAACCTTTTTGAATAATATATTCTTAAAAACACAAAGATAATCCTTATTATTGCCCTCTACATCCATAGTTCTTCCTTATTGTCTTCATCCATTAGAAGATAAAATAAAAATGTTTGAGTTGATCTTCAATATACAGAAGGGTGATTATGACATATATAACACACTCCTGATTAAAACAAAATAAATTATATTTTTTTACAGTTTTATCTTTGACATAATGTCTTTTTGTTAACATAATTTATATGTAAAATACCAATTCACTTTACTTATGGTATACTATAAATAGTCCTCACCGCCGGGTTGTGGGATATATAGATTTCAGCTCTCATGATTTAATTAATACCAGTCAGCTAACAACACAACTCAAAATCCACATTTTGATCTAGACTTCCCCCTTTTCCCATTATTATGATCTTTCTCCTCATCGTCAACGGGAAGTGAATTAGGCAAAACACATTTGCCATCACTGAGAAACACATTTTGCAGTCATCTTTAGTCTGTTAATAATGTGAATTTTATTTATTGATATTTAAATTTTAAACCAGACTTGCTTTCTTGGTATAAACTTAATTTCATGGTTATATATTATCCTTGTTTGTATATCACTGCATTTGGATCACTAATATTGTAAGAATTCTCATTTGTGGGGTGCCTGGGTGGCTCGTTGGTTAAATGTCCAACTCTTGATTTCAGCTCAGGTCATTTCATGGTTTGTGGGGTTGAGCCCCACATCAGGGGCTTTGCCCCTCCCCTGCTCATGCTCTCTCAAAATAAATAAGTAAACTAAAAAAAAAAGAAAGAAAAAAAAAAGAATTCTCATCTGTTTTCATGAAACAATCTTTAACATACCTTTCTTGGAATATCCTTGTTTTTGCTATAAAGGATATGGCACCCCCATAAAATGAGTAGGGGATTCTTTCCTTTTCCATTACTTGGTATAATGAGTTAGAGGTCATAATATTGCAGGGGTTTGTCAATTTTATCTAAATACAATATTGTTCAAACATCCATTATTATATCCTAGGTATTGTAATGTACCTAGGATTCATAGTGATGGCATTTAATTCATTCCCTATACCATTAATGTGTGCTTTCTTTCTTCTGTATTTCTCAATCATGCTAGAAGATCATGCATTTTATTAGTCTTTTAAGTACCAATTTTTAATTTTTTTGCATTGCTCTATTGTATGTTCATTTTCTAATTCATTAATCCTTATCTTTTCACTTTCTATCACTTATATAGCATTGATTTATAATATCTTTTTATCTTTTTGATATATAGATATACTTAAATAATTGATTTCAGATTTTCTTTTTGTAATAGATGCATTTAGATTTTAAAAATCTCTTCAAGGATGGCTTTTGCTGAATCCCAGAAGTTTTAATATGTTACAATGTTAATATGTTACAATTTAATAAGTTACAATGTTTACAAATTTGAGTTGTGATTTTTGCTTTGACCCAGTGGTGACATTAAAATGTGTCGCTGAATTTCCAAACATCTAGTATTTGAGTAACTTAAAAAAAGAACTTTTTAAGATTATTTATTTATTTATTTGTGTGTGTGTGTGTGTGTGTGTGTGTGAGAGAGAGAGAGAGAGAGAGAGAGAGAGAGTGCACAAGTGGGGAAGGGACAGAGAGACAGACAGAAAGAGAGAGAGGGAAAGAGAGAGAATCCCAAGCAGTCTTCATGCTACCAGCACAGAGCCTGATGCAGGCCTGGAACCCACAAAACCATGGGATCGTGACCTAAGCCTAAACCAAGAGTCAGATGCTTAATTGACTGAGCCACCCAGGTGCCCCTATGAATAACTTTTTAAACTTGAAAACTGTTGAGCTTATATTGAGTCTGTTTCTCTATCTTTTTTTATTGTTTTTGTTGTTGTTACAGTGCATTTATTTATTTATTTATTTTCAGATTTCACATATAAGTGAAGTCACATGGTATTTGTCTTTCTTTTGTATTTTATAATGTTTATAATTAATTGTTGAATCACTATGTTTTACCCCTGAAACTAATTTAAATTCTGTGTCAACTATACTTCAGTTGAAACATTTAAAAAACTATTTGAAAATGCTATTGGGATCAAACAACTTGAAACTTGAAATGTGCTTTTGGAATTAGTAACGGGAGAATTATCAGTGATTAGCAAGCACTATTTTAAGCATCACAGTGTACCGTAGAATAAATGGTAAATAAGTGTGGAGATGGCATGTGCCAAAATACTATTTGGAAATGGCCTGGTGAAAGAGAATGATTGGGAACCTGAGGGACATGAGACCTCATAGTTCTGGTAAAATTGCTTATTTTGGTGTCAAAATCAACTAGGATCGACCAGGTGTGATATCTACAACAATTTAAGGTGTCAGAAATCCAGAGACTAGAGAGTGATGCTGCTGGATGACATCAACCTGAATTTAGCGATGGATTTACAAGAAGGTGGACTAGTAACGATGTGTATACGGTGTGGGATGGAGTAAAAAGGCCACTGACCTAATCTCTAACCTGTGACACGCAGGTTGTAAGGAAAATAAACAACCTCCACTTGTGAAGGATGCATGAGAATGATTATGTTCCGTTTTTCTTTTTCTTCCTTTCTTTTTTCCTCATGAGTTGCAATCAACTACATTGGACACAGAATGTCAATAGAAAATCACACTTAAGACCAGAGGTACGATGCCCCAAATCTCACAAGTAGCATGAACTTCCCCAATTTTGCCAGGTTCACATCCCAGTTTCCTCATGTATAAATGGAGAAAATAAAAGCAGCAAATTTCTTGGTTGTGGAGTTTAATATCTTTGTAGTGTTTGCACAGCCTCTGGCACATAGTAAGTGTTATATACATGATAGCTATTACTGAATATATTTGGAAAATTTAGCAAATTACCATGAAACACATGCCTATTGGAAGGAAGTAGGGATTGTCTCTTTACCAGGCAGACACGTGTTATTTTACTCAACGAATAGAAGACATGTACTGGAAAGAAATATTAATTAGGAGACTAAGTTTTTCCAAGTTTTTTTTTTATCAACATTTACAAGTTTGGAAACAAGTTGAAGTAAACATTAGTTGGATCTGAATGTCCAACTCTAACCAGTAGGAAGAAATTTCCCATATGACACAGAATTAGAACAAAAATGTTGCCATTAAGAGAAAATTAACATTTAAGATAATGAAACATGGAGGTGATTGAACATATGAATTTGGGGGAGAATACAGACAGAGTCCATAACAGAATGGGAGTACAAAAATGAGTAAGAAAGGTTTATGTACATATGGAGAATCATTGTAGGGCTTGTCTAATTAGCTATCAAGAAAGTTAATACACAGAGGTAATGATAGCAATAATTTAACCAAGTAATGATCATCAGTACTCATAAATGATGAAATGACAAATAAGTGAATTTTCACAAAATGAATGATTACAATTCCCTTGTATATGTGAATAATACAATATTTTTAATATCTGGAGTTCTTTAGGAGAATATATACTTTAACAATAAAAATTGTATCTGAAAGTTTCTTAGCATTAAATACTTCTGTGTTATTAAGTGAACTTAATTGCATACCTAAATTTTTCCCTTAAATGACTTTGCCTAAGAACTAAGTGACCTTGGGTGACTTTGCATTACTTTCCTGTGCCTCCGAGTAATCGGAAACCTGAGAGAGCAGATGGTGTAAACATATCAGCTGTTAACCAGGCATATCCTGGTCTCACCTGGCCTCTTTCCCCTCCCCCCACAGAACAATGCTCTCTGGTGTCCAGCCTTGCTGTCACACGTCTCCCTTTCGAGCGCTTTGTCCTCCACTTAGAACAATGGTATATTTGTAAAACACTCTCTTGGTTACAGTTTATTTCTGCAAAGAATGTTCAGCAATCTTCTGAAAAGCTGAGACCTCTGTGCCAATAGTATAGCATTAATCAAATCAAATAAATATTTTATGTATAATTGTATGTATGTAAATTTTCCAAGAATTAACAGCAGGTATTTCCTTGGTCAGAAAATAGATACAAATGTAATGTGACATTTTAGTGCAATCACAGAAAGATCAAAAACTATTTAAATTTAGCCATCTTTATGGTCTTATGCATATCTACAAGTATTTGTCAAAAGTAATAAAAGTATTATACTAATTATGAGAGTAAATTAAAACTGATACCATGCACAAACTAGAAAGAAAAGAGACAGTCACCTCCACTGAGGGGGAAAAAATAAAAATATTGTGTGTGTACTTGGAAAGGTAGGACAGTATCTCCATAAAGATAAAAAAATGGACTGTTTGGGCTTATCAAGTAAATGGTCCACTAGGTCAAAATAACTGTGGGTCTGTCACCAAATATTAATGAATTTACTCAAAGAATATTCGTTGGCTATACTGTAAGTGCTAGATGTTAAGGTAGACACTAGAGACAAAATAATGAAATAGAACCATAGAAAATAGACCATAATTCGAGAAAAACTTAGTAATTATAATTTTTATATATACTTAAACAAAGAAGTATTAGTTGTTATATAATTTTAGTACAAGAGACTATTCTGGTTTAAAGTGGTCAAAGGCATGTTACCTTTGTAGGAAACATATAATATAAAATTTGAAGGAATGGAAAAATAGTCAGTGAAAAAGACAATGAGTGAATGTTTTCCAGAGGAACATGACAATATATATGAGAGTAATATATGAGGGTCCTCAGTGTGCTTTTTGAAAACAATGGCAAAAAAATACCTGGTGTAGGAAGAATAAAGGGAATTAAGGCTGAAATAATAAACCAGAGCTGAATGCTGTAAGACATTATAAATAAAGTGGGGTTTATTTTAAGAATAGTGGGGCACTGGGGAGCCTGGGTGGCTCAGTTGGTTAATGATCCAACTCAGTTCTAACTTTGGCTCAGGTCATGATCTCACAGTATGTGAGTTTGAGCCCGTTCTGCTCTCAGCACAGAGCCCACTTCAGATTCTCTGTCTTCCATGTCTATCTGCTCCTCCCCCACTCTCACACATGTACTGTCTCTCAAAAATAAATAAACATTAAAAAAAAAAAAGAGCAGTGGAGCTCTGAAAAGGTTTTAGACAGGAAAGTGACATGCTTAGATTTTTCTAGTTACTTAATTTTGTTTTCTTTGAAAACTTTTCATCATACACAATGTCAAAGAACTAACAGCTGTTAGTTGCAACTGTCCATCAGTAGATGGATAGACATGTTGTTCTTCAGAAGAAAAATAATATAGGTCAGAAATTGGGAACGACCTCAAAAGGAAGAGCACAGAATAAGGCATACATTAAAGTAAAATAAAATATTCCATTTTTCTTACTGATTTAAGGGTAAATTTTAAGTAATTAACTTATGGGGCTCCTGGGTGGCTCAGTTGGTTGGGCATCCAAGTTCGGCTCAGGTTATGATCTCATGGTTTGTGGGTTCCAGCCCTGCATCAGGCTCTGTGTTGACAGCTCAGAGCCTGGAGCCTGCTTTGGATTCTGTGTCTCCTTCTCTCTCTGCCCATCCCCCACTTGTGCCCTCTCTCTCTCTCTCTCTCTTTGTCTCTCGAAAATAAACAAATGTAAAAAAAATTAAAGTAATTAACTTATAATGACTAATTAGTAATTAACTTTAAAGTAGAAGGTAATTTTAAAATAATAGTAACAACATATTGGGTGATTAGAGCACAGGGATAAATGAAATGAATGACAGCAATGCCATTAAGGATGGAGGGGAGGAATTGGAAATATATGTTATAATGGATCTGCACTACCCAGGAAGTGGTACAGTATTATTTAGAGGTGGACTTCAATCAGTTGTAAATTAAAATGCAAAACTATAGGGTGACCACTGAAAACAACAAAAACAAGCATACTTCTTATGCTTAATAGGGGAGATAAAATAAACTCATATAAAATGTTTGATCAAAACCAACAAAGGCAAAAATGAGAGAAAGAAAAAAGAAACAATGAGTCCACTTAATTAGAAAGCTATTACAAACACGGTAAATATTAATCTAACAAATCAATAATCACTTTACTTATGAATGATCTAAACACACCAGTTAAGATGGAATTTGTCAAACTGAAGAAGCAAACAAGACACAACTATATTTTACCTACAACAAACCCTCAGATAGGTTAAAAGTAAATGTATGGAGAAAGTTATCCATGCTAACATTAAAGAAGAAAGCTACAGGGGCTCCTGGGTGCCTCTGTCAGTTAAACATCTGATTTCGGCTCTGGTCACGGTTTGTGCTGACGGCTCAGAGCCTGGAGCCTGCTTCAGATTCTGCGTCTCCCTCTCTCTCTGCCCCTCCCATACTCATGCTTTGTCTCTCTCTGTCTCTCAATAATAAATAAACTTTAAAAAAAAAGAAAGCTAGAATATCTATACTAATTACACTGAAAGAAGACTACAGAACAAGGAAAGTTACCACGTATAAAGAGGAACGTTACATAATGATAAATGGCAAGTCTCCAAGGATTCCTAACAATTATTAACACAGATGCACCTAATAACTGAGTATCAAAATAGGTAAAAAAAAAAAAAAAAAAATTGAAAGGCATGCAACTGAATAATAGACAAATCCATTATCATAGATAGAAACTTCCAGACTTGTTCTTCATTAATTTGTAAATGAGGAGGCAAAAATCAGAAAGGATTTGGTTTCCTACATAGTACTATTAACTACATCTGAAAGACTTTTGAATATTTCCTTGAACAACAACATAATACACAGTCTTCTTTACCTCACATGGAACACCTCTAATAACATCTGGGAGATAAAACACACCTTATCAGAGCTTTATCAGGGACACCCAGGTGGCTCAGTCGGTTAAGCATCCAACCCTTGGTTTCGGCTCAGATTATGATCTTGTGGCTTCGTGGGTTCAAGCCCTGCATCGAGCTCTGTGTTGATAGTGTGGAGCCTACGTGGGATTTTCTCTCTCTCCTTCTCTGTCCGCCCCTCGTCCACTCATGCTGTCTCTATTTCTCTCTAAATAAATAAACTTCATCAAATTTAAAATAATAGAAATCTTACAAAGTATGTTCTTAGACAACTATGAAATTAAACTAGAAATCAATTAAACTAGGCTGAAATACCTTCAAATATTTGGAGATTGAACACCACATTTTAAGTAATGTATAGACCAAGGAAGTCTCTAGAGAGACTAAACACTTTGGACAAAATTAAGATGAACATATAACATCAAAACTTGTGAAATGCAGAGAAAGTGATGCTTACAGGAAAATTTATACCATTACCTGCCTATTCTAGAAAAAATAAAAGATCTGATTTCAGTAACATAAACTCCCACCATAAGAGAGGAAAGAGAGAACAGAAAGTTAAGTCTCAAACAAACGGAAGCAAAGAAATAATAAAAATTAGAACAGAAATCAACAGAATTGACAACAGGAAAATCATAGTGAATTCATCAAAAGCAAAATTTATTTTCTAAGATAGGTAATGAATTGATAAACCTCTAGTGAGGGTAACCATGAAAATAATAGAGAAAATGCAAAGTAATAATATCAGAAATGAGAGATGCCATCAATATTTATTGCACGGATATCAAAAGTATAGTAAAAGAAAATTATGAACACTTCCTTGAAAGACATGAACAACCTAATACCATGTGAGGTAAAATAAATAATCTGAATAGGCATATATCTGAATAATAAATTGAACCAATAATTAATATCCTTTCACATAATAAAAAAGAAGGGATATTTGAATAGGCATTTATCTTAAAAATGTAAAAAATGGAATATAAGAAGCCAATATTTTTGTACACAAATATTCATTTTATTTTATTTGTAATAGTCAAAAAATGAAATTACCCAAAATGTCTATCAATAGGTGAATAAATTATAATATATAAAACTACCAAGGTACATGTACATTAAAAAGCAGTTATGCTGAATGAAAGATCTCAGACAATAAGAACCCTTACGTTCATTGCTGCATTATTTATAATAGCCAAGATATGGAAACAAACTAAATATCTACCTATGGATAAATGGATTTAAAAAGGTGTGGTGTACACACACACACACACACACACACACACACACACACACTGGAATACTTCTCAGCTTTAAAAAAGAATGAAATCTTGCCATTTGTAACAACATGGATGGACCTTGAGAGCATTATGCCAATGAAATAAACCAGACAGAGAAAGACAAATATTACATGATTTCACTTATATCTGGAATCTAAAAAAAAATAAAAGAAGTAAACAGGCAAAACAAAACAAAACAAAACTCATGGATACAGAGAATAGACTGGTGTTTGCCAGAGGGGAGGGGATAAGGGATGGGCGAATGTGTGAAGGAGATCAAGAGGTACAAACTTCCGTTTATAACATAAGTCATGGGAATGTAATGTGCAGCAAGAGGATTGTAATCAATAATATTGTATTGAGAAGTTGAAAGTTCCAAGAAGGTAAATCTTAAAAGTTCTCATCAAAAGAAAAAAAAATGTTAACGGTATAGTGACAGACGGTGAGTAGACTTAGTGTGATCTTTCCACAATGTATTTGATATTTGTATTTAACAATGCATAAAAATGTTGAATCATTATGTTGTACACTTGAAATGAATGTAATGCAGTTTCTCAATTGCACTTCAATAAAAAAGTATTCCAACAAAAGCACATATTTCATTACTCTATGTATATAAAGTTTTAAATAATGCAAACTGATAAATAATTTCAGAAAGATCAGTAATTGCCTTAACATAAGGTGACTGGATCAGATGTGGGGAAAAATTCCAAAGGGTCAAAGGTAACTTTTTGGAGTGATGGATATTATTCATTATTTTGATCGTGGAGATGGTGTTATAAATGCATATTCATGTCAAAATCCATCATAGTATTCACTTGAAATATGTGCGATTTATTATTCAAAGTTATACCTCAGCAAAGATGAAAACTATCAAAATAAAAAGCTAACTCCTTCTAATTTACCCATGAAACAACATTTTTTAAAGGACAGCGTGCAAAAAAAATTTTAATGTGTGTGTGTGTGTGTGTTAAATGAAACCACAGAATAAATCAGTACCAGCAAATATAACTTCTCTCTCAATAAAAATTATGCTTGATTATTTGGGGAGGGAGCATAATAATAGGTAATGTATGAAGATTTTGGTGAAAATTCTCCTTTATGAGTTCCATCTATGTAGTCCAATAAGTCTTTTAGTAAGTCAATGAGGATGACTACAAAAGGCACTGCACCAAGCTAGAGGAAGCGATGTGAATGCGACTAAGGCTTCATCCCTGTTTTCAAGGAGGTCCTTGATCAACAGAGATAAATCGTACTATGGTGCACTAGATGCCATAGCAGAGGTGTGATCAAGTAACAGTCATGATCAAGTACTTTGGAAACACGGAGAGTACCATTAGCCTTTTGATCATGTTTGATGATGCTGGCTGGAAAACTTGGCACTGATGTTGGAACTTGAAAAATTGGGATTAGAGTTCCCTGTGGGGGGATACAATATGAGAACAAACACGAGAACATGAAATGTGTCGCTAAATGGAAGCTTTGCTTAGATGCTGCCACAATCAATATCTTCTTTGTTAGGGCAAGTATAAGTCCATCTGCAGAATAAGAAGCACACTAGTGACATATGTGATGTTTTCAATTAAATGTAAGGATAACTATTTTTAAGTAGAATACACATTAAAAACTTTGGATATTACTTGAACTTATAGCGTAAACTATTCAATTTACTAATCATTGAAGTATGATAAGAATGTAAAGGTGCCGAATTAGTCTAATTAGTTGCAGGAAATGTAGAAAGGGAATATGCTTTCTAATGAACATATTTCTATGTACATAAGATTTTACTATTATAATTTAATTCCCCTTTTTTTACATTTAGCTGCCATTATATTTTACTCTGAACTCCAATGTATAAAATACTGTTTTGTGGTTTACACAATAATGTAGATATTACTAACAAAAAATTTTTGTCAACTAGTGTTGTTAAGTGACTAAAGTTATACGCTGTTCTGATCCCTGCTGTTTTATAAATTTTATAGCTTTACTTGTGCATAAGCTTCCAGGGAATTGTTTAATTGTAGGATAATAAACAATATGAGATTTTTCTTGATTAAACTCCATTTCATTATAGTCAATATTTAATATTATAAAGTATAAACCCAATAACATGGTCAAAAATGTTTTGGTATGTGAAAGCAAAAAGGATATTATTTGACCTTCCATTAAACTGTATTAAAAATTATCTTTTTGGGAGCCTGGGTGCTCAGTCGGTTGAGTGTCTGACTTCAGCTCAGGTCATGATCTTGCTGTCTGTGTGTTCGAGCCCCAGGTTGCGCTCTGTGCTGACAGGTCAGAGCCTGGAGCCTGCTTCAGATTCTGCGTCTCCCTCTATCTCTCTCTGCCCCTCCTCCGCTTGTGTTCTGTCTCTCTCACTCTCTCAAAAATAAATAAACATTAAAAAATGATCTTTTAATATTTGTCTACACAGCACTTATTTTTGTTATTAATCTTTATCCTTATATAATTCTACCAATACTTCTGTGCAATTAAACAGCAGCATCTTCCATTAGATACATCTAATTAGACTTGATTCAAAACATGTGTGAGCTATGTGATGTTGTTTTTGTTATTATTTTCATTATTATTGGCAGTAGGTTTGTAAAAGCAATTACACATTAGGCATATTAAGAATAAGTATATATTTAGACATAGTAAGTATTAAGCAATTCAGTCAGGTTATTTATCCAAGGATGTACAATATACAAAGCTTACTTCAGGTAAGCATGTCTTGAATTAAGAATATCTTTTATTTATTTATTTTTTTACATTATTAATGTTAATCCATTTTTGAGAGAGAGAGAGAGAGAGAGAGAGAGAGAGAGAGAGAGAGAGAGAATGAGCAGGGGAGGGGCAGAGAGAAAGAGGGAGACACAGAATTCGAAGCAGGCTCCAGGCTCTGAGCTGTCAGTACAGAGCCTGATGCTGGGCTCGAACTCACCAACTTTGAGATCACAACCTGAGCTGAAGTCAGACGCTTAACTGACTGAGCCACCCATGCACTCCTTGAATTAAGAGTTTCTTTGTGGTGATCACAGTTTGATATTTTCTTATGCATGAATATGTGGCATTGTGTCTTCATGAATTGAAAAATGAATAGAAAGCCACTATGAACGAATTATAGTATTAAGGTCTAAGTATAACATCTGGCATCAATAGTAAGCTTATGTTACTAAAGAAGTATTGGTATTAAAGACACAATAGTATAATTTCTCTCATAGGAACTTTTAGTCTTATGCTTTCAACATTGCACACAAAATAATTAAGAAAAACATAAATAACCAAGCAGAGAAATAATGAAATGTGAAAAGGAATCAGACTTTATACTGACAAAAAATGTTATTTGTTATTTGTTATTTGTATGTGATGTGTATGTCTAATCTCTTCCTTAATAAAAGGCAGATTGTATGTTTAAGCCACAATATGTGACCAAATTTTGCCTATTAGATTTAAAAATACACTTTGCTAATTACCTAGCTTAGGGAGACTATTTGTAAAGAGTTACCCATTTATATTACTGATAGGAATGAATGTTTAATCAATTAAGAAGATGAATTTTGCATTATCTATTAAAACTTTTTTCTTTTTCAAAAAAATTTTAACGTTTATTTTATTTTTCAGAGACACAGAGTGCAAGCAGGGAAGAGGCAGAGAGAGAGGGAGACACACAGAATCTAAAGCAGGCTCCAGGCTCTGACCTGTCAGCACGGAGCCTGAAGTGGGTCTCGAACTCACAAACTGTGAGATCATGACCTGAGCTGAAGTCAGACACTTAACTGACTGAGCCACCCAGGCATCCCTCTATTAAAACTTTTAATACTTATTTTTATGAGATATGTCATTTCTAAGAATTTATCTCTCAGCTCACTGTATACACAAAGACTCGTTATTAGTGAAATGGCAAAACAGGCCATGTAATTATGTACCAATCTGAGAAACCAGTGTGTAATAATACATTTTTCATGCAGAACAAATAAACATCTAATGTGATTAACACATTATACTAATTTAAGACACTTGCTTAATCTTGAAGATATATACATTTTTTAAATGAGATCACCTTGGTACATAATTATAAACTAATATAGAAGCATATTTTTAAAGTATTGTCATATATAAAAAAGAAGATCTTATACATGATGCAGAGTATGTTTCCTATAAAAAAGAAAGGAGGATATGTATGTATACATAGCTGCACATGTGCAAAATACCTCTGTGTATGTTTGAAATAACTTTCTGTTATTTAAAGATGTTTAAATTGCCTATAACATGTATGCATAATGTTGTACTAAAAACATGAAGAACTCAACACATCGCTGCAAAACGAATACATCTATACTTACTTTCTTACATCACAAAATAGATGTTGTCAAAACCAAGTAACACCGCCCCTTGCCCATCTTCATAACTAACCTCACCTTCTTCTCCAGATAACCATATTGTTAACTTACAAAAAAAAACCCTGTGGAAAATGATGTACTATTTACAGATAAATAATGATAAAACTGATAGATTTTTTGTATAAAGCTTTGCCATCTACAAGGCAATGGAGTGACATCACAGATCCACCTGCTTTAAATATAATGTACTGGAATCAGTGTAGTAGGTGTTCCTATGCATTGGTTATTGTGGGCAAGCACTTTTCATTCTAGGATAGCTATAGTTTATTTTTGTTGCTATATAATGTCCTTTTATATGAATAAACCATATTTGTATAAACCTTCTACTGTTGATGGACATTTGGGTTGTTTTTGCTTTGGGTTTACTATTCATACAGCAGATATGAATACTTTCATTCATGCCCCATTAAGTTGTTATACATTCAGGTACATTTTTGTTGAATATCCAGTTAAAAGTGAATTGCTGGGTAGTGTGTGCATTTTCTTGACTTAAATAGAGAATACTATATAGAATGCCTCTTATGTGTTGTCAAGTCCTGAACATAAAAATTATTTGTATTCATTAATAAAATCAAAATGTGTTTATAAGTATGTTAACAGTATATAAATAATATATAATAATGCATATATAAATATACATACATATAATATGCACATAGAATATGATTAGCATACAAGTTATTTGAGGCATGGGTGCATGTACATAGAAATACAATCCCAAAACATAAAAAAATGGTATATGTCCAACAAAATAATTCTTACACTGAATGCCCAGTCAAAACAGGAAAATCTATTGCATTTATAAATCAGAAGAAGATAGAAATTATATTGATTTGGTAGTAGTATCCAAAAAATATAGTCCTTAAGAGTCAACCTAATAAAAGAAGGGCAAGGTTAACATAAAAACATACCAAACATTTCTACAAGAAAACAAATAATGTGGAAAAAATGTTTACCAATTTTATGGATTAGAGGACTCATTATTTTAATGTCAAATCCATCCATATGTTTCTACCCATTTTGATGGAAATCAATTAAACATTTTACAGTTTTTTTAAACATTAAGAGGTTGAAACAAATATATATACATATATACACATATATTTGCATATACGTATACATATTGTGTATATGTATTTGTGTATATATGTATATATTGTATATACATATGTTTGTGTGTATACACATATAAGTATGGCTTGCCAAAGGTCAGTATTATCCAAGATGATCTTTAATAAGAGCCACAGAATTTTAAAAATCATTCTTTCTATTAAAATAGGCATAAAGAGAGCAAATCAGTAATAAAGGAATAATGTTAACAGCAGCCAGAGGCAAATGACTCATTACTTACAGATAAATAAGTGAAAGTGATATATTTCTTGGTAAAAGCTGTGCAAGGCAAAGGTCAATGCAGTGCTATCTTTGAAGTAGTGAGGAATATCTTAGCTGACTAGGATTCAATAAGCTCTCAAATGCCATTCAAAAATGAAGATGAAATAGAGACTTTCTCAGGAAAAAAAAAAGCTGAGAGTATTCATTATCAGTAAAACTCATTCCAAAAATATGGTAATGACAGTTCTTTACGCAGGAATAAAATGATACAGAAGAACATGAGTGCAAGTGGAAAATTTAACCTATACTCATGAGTAAAGATTTCTGGTAATGACAAACATGTAAGTAAACCTAAAAGACTTTTGATAATTTTGTCAAATTTCCTTAAATTATAATGTTTTACAGCAACATAATTACAATGTGAAGTTTGTAATATACACATAAATAAAATACATAATAAACAAAGCACAAGGGATAGTAGGAGAAAGATACTATGGATTATGCATAATACTAGATAATGTATACGTTGCACATTATTTGAAAGTAGACAGCGAAAAGTTAAAAGTATATATTCAAACCCTGGGTGAAGCAGTAAAAAAACAGAGAGATATAGCCACTAAACCCATAGTGAAGATAAAAAGGGAATTATTAAAAATAATTAATCCAAAAGAAGGCAAGAAAAGGATAAAAAGGAACTGAGATAATGAGACGAATGTAAAACATCATAAAATGGTACCTTATTCACAATGAAGTAGTTCGTAAAAACACTCTAAAGACAGAGTAAGTAAAAAAGCAACTTCCAACTATGTAATTCTATTAAAAAATTCATTTTAAACATAAAGATATAAGTTTAACTGGAAAAATAAACCCCACTCTGAAGTGACTACATATTTTCTTTCTTTCTTTTTTTTAATATAACTTATTGTCAAGTTAACTAACATACAGTGTGCTTTGGCTTTGGGAGTAGACTCCTGTGGTTCAACATATAATACCCAGTGCTTCTCCCAACAAGTGCCCTCCTCAGTATCCATCACCCATTTCCCCTCTTCCCTGCCCCCTCATCAACCCTCAGTTTGTTCTCTGTATTTAAGAGTCTCTTATGGTTTGCCTCCCTCTCTGTTCGAAATTATTTTTTTTCTTGCCCCATGGTCTTCTGTTGTTTCTCAAGTTCCACAGATGAGTAAAAACATATGATATCTGTCTTTCTCTGAAGTGACAACATATTTTCAAAGTAGACTGAAAATCAAGGAATATTATGAGGAATAAGATGGGATATTTCTTGAAATCCAGAGTTTATAAAAATATAAATATATATGCACATAAAATTCTTCAAAGAAAATCCATAAGAATTGAAATAATAGACAAATCCACCATTATAGTTGAGAATTTAAACAGTCTGAATAAGTGACAGGACAATTTGACACACATACTCAAAATCAGTGAAAATATAAGAAGATTTGAACTAATTTACATATTTAGAACACTCCACTCAAAATTGCAGCATGCAAATAGGACATTTACCAAATTAGACTACATGGTTTCAATGAAATAAATCTCAATAAATTTGATAGGGTTGATAATTTACAAACTGCTTTCCCTGCCCAATCAGAAATAATTAGAAATTATTTTCAGAATGACATTTGGAAAATCCCCAAGTATGTGGAATTTAAAAAAAAACATATATCTGAGGAATATGCAGGCCAAGAAAGAAATCACTAGAGAAATAACATTATGTTGAATTGAATGAAGATGATAACACAACCTATTATGGATTGTGCATGCAACAAAAATACCACACAAGGAAAAATTTTAACAGTAAGTGCTTATGGTAGAAAATACCATGTTGCAAAGGAAATGTTTAAAATTCTATTTTTTTCCTTTCCAATTTTTATTTAAATTCTAGTTAGGTAACATATAGTGCAATATTGGTTTCAGGAGTAGAATTCAGTGATTCATCACTTACATACAACACCCAGTGCACATCACAAGTGCCCTCCTTAATATCCTTCAGCCATTTAGCCCATCCCTCACCCACCTCCCTCCATCAACCCTCAGTTTGTTCTCTATTGTTGTTCTCTTATGGTTTGTTTCCTTTTCTCTGTTTCCCCCCCTCCCATATATTCATCTGTTTTGTTTTTAAGAAGCTAGAAAAGGGTATAGATTGAATGTAAAGTAAACAAGATCATGGCAATACTATAGAGTAGTAATCAACTTGTTAGTTTTTTATAAAATGAAAAATCTATTATTTCTCTCCGCAATTCTCCTTTTCCTTTTTTCTCCCCAAAGAAATGAATATATATGTCTTCATAAAGTATTTTATGTGAATATTTTCATTTAAGGAAACTAAAGCATGCAGAAAAAATTGATACAATTGGACTTCATGTATTTTCTGCAGGATCTTGAACTTTATATTTAAAAAAAAACTTTTTAGTTGAAAAATACATGGACAATTAATTCTAAAACTATTCTTTTTTAAGGATAATTCTAGTGTATCTAAATAATTCTCTAGGGGGCACCTGGGTGGCTCAGTTGGCTAAACACCTGACTTCGGCTCAGGTCATGATCTCAGGGCTCATGAGTTCGAGCCCAGCATCGGGCTCTGGGCTGACAGCTCAGAACCTGGAGCCTGCTTCAGATTCTGTCTCCCTCTCTCTCTGCCCTTCCCCCATCACAGTCTGTCTCTCTCAAAAAGAAACATTAAAAAATTTAAATAATTCTCTAGAAGTCGGTGAAACATAGTTTATATTAAACCAAATCATCTTAACATACTTAGGAGAAAGATACCATAAACTTTACATATTTATAGATTATAATATGACTGAAAACCAGATCTTGCCCTTAATTATTGCTATATTTAACTCTAAGAAGTTTTCCTACAGTTCTTACATGGAATAAGATATGGAGGATGAAGTGGGCAATAACCACTAGCCATATTGTATTTTACAAAAATAAAATTGTTTTCACATTGAAATCCATAAAAATTAAACTACAATGTTGATTATTATTATCGCTTGTAGTAGTAATAGTAATACTAGTATTTATCTTGTTCTAAAGAATAATAGTTTCATGTCTCCTGAAACTGTCAGAATATTGCTTCCTATATGTGCTCTCAGGATCATTAACCCCCAAATGCTTCACAGATAAAATTAGATTACATTGTAATGAAAACACATATCATGAATAAATAAACTCAACAATTTATACCTCTTTTTGAATATGAGTTTACCAAAGTTGTGTATATAAATGGTAAATTCATGCTTGGCAAGACAATTTATGTATTTTTTTTCTTTTACTTTTATTGAAATTGTTTCAGTGAAATAGAAACTGCATCAAATGTTTGCTATAATCAAAGAAGTAATTAACTTCAATTGAAAGTCTGGGTACAAGAAAGTATTTCATGATAGAAAGCCACAAAGTAGACAAAGAAAAATACTGTTTTTATTATTTCATTATAACTTAGATCTAAAATTAAACCAACTGAAAACCTATTCACATTCTCTTTGTTTATTATTTAGAATTGAATTTACTGAGTAGATACAGATAAATTAGGTCATATTATTTTATGTAGGGAAGTATTAAAATGCATACTTCTTTCTGTTTTCATATCTGAAATAATAGATATTCAAAAGGGTTAAATCTCTTTTTTTCTAATTATTTAAGATAATGAATATTTGGCTCAAAATAAGATATTTATAAAGCACTTAAAAGAACATAGTATTTGGGAAAGTAAAAAATAAGTAAGCATCAAAATGAAATTATGCTAACATTAATATTAAAATATCATAAATTTATTAGGGACATGTTAATTTTGTTTTGACTTTGTTTCCTTTTCTCCTAAAGCCCTACTATTTATCATTCCATCCTAGATAATGTGTTCAGCCTTTTGTTATACACCACCTAACAACCCACTTGTCATTCAATAATTGTTGAGCTTCTAACATGTTTGTCACTATACCAGTGACTAAAGGTATACAAAATGAAAAATCCATGTGCATAGGGAGTGAGAGAAACAGACTGCATTATGGTTCTGCAGAGAAATAGACCTAATAGAATATTACTATATATAAAGAGGTTTGTTTTAACTTATCGGCTCATGTGATTATGGAGGCTAAGAAGTTCTATCAACTGCTGTGTGCAACCTGGGGACCCGGGAAAGCCAGTGCTGTCATTTAAAGACCTAAGACTAGAGAGGCATAGGTGCAGATTCTGTTCACACAGTAAAGGCATAAGAACCAGGAGCACTGAGGGCAGGGGAAGGTAGATGTTCCAGTCAAAAGTCAAACGGAACAAATTCAACCTTCCTCTTTCAGGACCTCAGAGGATTGGATCACCCCTACCCACAGCGGAGAGAGCCATCTGCTTTACTCAGTCCACCAATTCAAATGCAAATCTCATTCTCAAACACTCTCAGTACACACCTGGAAATAATGTTTAACCATCAATCAGAATATCCTGTGGCTTAGTCAATTGCCCCATTAAAATTAACTATCCAAAAAAAAAAAAAAATCACATAGCCTAACAACTAAAAAAAAAAAAAATCATATGTTAATTTCAGGGATAGCTATTTACACAAAACATCATCAAAGAACAATCTTGCAGATGCTATGAGGAAAGATTGACTTTTATGAGTAAAAAAAAGTTAATTCTCGAAACATCAGTTCAAGTTTAAAAAGTAAATGGAGAGTAAAGGAAGAAGGGAGGATAGTGCACATAAAATAACCTCCTGAGCAAAGAACCCTTCTTTATAAAGAATAAAAAACTTGTGATAAAAATGCAATGGTTGGCTTGAAAATAAGATTTAAGGCAGGAAAGTCAGGCACATTTATGGTGATGGAGAGTTTAGAGGCCAGATTATGGATGACATCTATTTGACATTAGGTAGTATGAATTTTTATTCTGAAGGCATGGATTATATTAGCATAATATAATAGGTTTTATTAGATTAGATCTGCATATTCGTGTTAGAAAGATCAGTGCTAATTTGGAGAATGTGTTAAATGAAGACAAAATTGGAACATAGATTATCAATCAAGAAAGTTCTAGAATAATGTTGAAAAGAAAAATCCTTGTTTGATGAGGATCTGAACAAAGGCACTGGAAGCAGAGATGTAAAGGAAATGATAGATTTGATATATATTCAGGAAATAAATCTAACAGGAATTGGTGAATGTTTGGATGGAGTGTAAACAATATGTGAAGAGTAAAACTGATTTCCACTGGCTGATTGTTTCCATCCCTAACATATCAAAACTGCTCTGACCTATGTGGGCATTATTTCCATCTTTTTTTTATGTTTATTTAATTTTGAAAGAAAGAGAGACAAAGTATGAGAGGGGAGGGGCAAAGAGAGAGGGAGACACAAATCTGAAGCAGGCTCCAGGATCTGAGCTGTCAGCTCAGCCCAACATGGCGCTCGAACTCACGAACCACAAGATCACGACCTGAGCCAAAGTCAGATGCTTACCTGACTGAGCCACCCAGGTGCCCTGCATGATTTCCATCTTACTACATACAGTAAAAACTTCTTTGTCTCTTCCTAAACCTTATCAGCATCAATTGACATAGGTAGCATTTCTTTCCTTTTTAATACAACTCTCTCTTGCCTTCAGAAGTATCACGGGTTTTCTCATTACTCTTTAGGCCCTCTTCTTCCAGTGCAAGCTTATGCTCTAACTAGCTTCTCAATATTAGTGCTTAATCATCATCTCTTTGTATACATTCGCTTTCTAGGTGATCCTTCCCATTTACAGAAGGACCGTGACTTAATGTTTCAACTTAGGAGTTTTCAACTTTACGATGGTGCAAAAGTGATATGCATTTAGTAGAAAGTGTAGTTCAACTTTTAACTTTGCTTTTTTTTTTCCAGGCTAGTGATATATGATACCATACAATCTTGTGATGCTGGGCAGTGGCAGCAGCCTCAGCACTCACGCAGCCATGCAATCACGAGAGTAAACCATCCATACACTCACAGCCATTCTGTACCCATACAACCATTGTTTTTCACTTTCAGCACAGTAGTCAACTCTTTATTATAAAACAAGCTTCACATTAGATGATTTTGCCCAATTGTAGGCTAATATAAGTGTTCTGAGCATGTTTAAGGTAGGTTAGAATAAACTATGATGTTCAGTAGGTGAGGTGTATTAAATGAGTTTTCCAATATTTTCAATTTACAATGGATTTACCAGAATGTAACCCCAACATAAGTCAAGGAAGATCTTTACATGTATGCTAGGAAAATACCAAAATCAGAGACAAATGCTCTGCATTTCAGGCTTTCCTTTAATCTTCCTAATTCATATCTCCAATTAGATTAACCTCTTCAAAGGGAACTTATTTGTGTCCCATGTTAAATTTGGGAATTTGATTTAGCCCACACATGGATCATTAAGATCTTGAATACATAAAGATTTTTTTTCTAGAAAATTATTTCAGATATTATTTTCAAGTCAGAAATTAAAGGTTATTCTGACTATGAAAGACAACTCTTACTATAAACATAATCTGATATTAATTATCTACTTCAGCTAGAAATATATATATATATATATACACACATATATGCATATATATACATACACAATACACACACACACACACACATATATATATACACACACATATTGTTTCGTATGTTCTCCTTTATACTTGCCTGCATTTCCATTGGTGGCTTTTATTTTTAATGAGTAAATCCTAAATTTCACAGTTACTCTGAGCCTAAAATAAATGTCAATCATTTAATGAAGCAAGGTAATAAAATTTTTTTGAAGAAGCATACACTCTGTTGTGTGTGTGTGTGTGTGTTTTACAAACTTTGGCCCAGGTAGATTCAAGCTTCTTCTCTATTCTTTGATATGAATTTGCCAGAATAGAAACTGTTGGACTGAACAGAATGGATATTTTATCTTTCTTACTCTTCCATCTTCTTTGCACAATGTGTTTTTAATAACAGTTACTCTACCTAACGAACTAGGAGAAAATTGTTAGCTTTTACATAGTAATGTTTGTTTCTCAGGCAGATGGAAAAGATATTTTATTATTCTTTGCCTTCTTAATCATCTAGAGAATAATAATTTACCCAACAAAAGGCATTTCATGAATTAGAAAGGTTGAAAATTTTAAAGTACAAAGATTTCTGTAGCATTAGTACCACCCCTCGATAAAAACCTCAAGATTTCTTTCAAAGAATCTTAAGAGGAAGCAAAAATCTTACTGGTTTATTGTTTTTCTGATTGTCCTTTTTTTAAAACTTATATTTTGATGGAAGCCTCGTACAGTTGGAAACAATAGTAATGATTAATTTAATTCAACAGAAACACTTTGGATTAAATTGTCATATTTTATAAATCACAAACTATTTGAGTCTTATTACAGAGACTACTAAGGCTTATCTACAATAACTTTCTTTTTATCCTGACTGAACATAATTCATTATTCTAATTAGTGAAAACTTGTTTATTAGTTTGGTCAGGTATTTGCAATAGGAGGTGCTTCTCCTGACACAAAATTCTGAACATTTTGGACATGCAAGAGCAACAGAATCATCCGATTTTTTGTCATCCTTTATGTCTGATATAATAATGTCTTAGGTTTTCATGGATTTAATATTATGATACTTGATTATGAATAATAGATTATAAATATAGATCTTAATGAATAAGAAGAAATTATAAAGAAAGGAGAGGCTCATGCAGGTACAGAAAACTTAAAATGAAGAACACATTATTGTTGCAAGAGCCAAAGAAATTTAACAAGTGATGAAGAGAATAAGCAATTACAAAAAGAGCTAGTAAGCTGAGAAATTAAAAAGAAAGTTTATTAGATTTTTCTTTTTTTTTTAATTTTTTTAACATTTATTTATTTTTGAGACAGAGAGAGACAGAGCATGAACGGGGGAGGGTCAGAGAGAGAGGGAGACACAGAATCTGAAACAGGCTCCAGGCTCTGAGCTGTCAGCACAGAGCCCAACGCAGGGCTTGAACTCACGGACCGTGAGATCATGACCTGAGCCGAAGTCGGACGCTTAACCGACTGAGCCACCCAGGCACCCCTAGATTTTTCAATATGAAATCATTGTTGTCTGAGTAAAGGCACTTTCACTGGTTTGGTAAAGACCTTAAATTGCAATATGTTGAATCATGAATATGGAGTTAGGTCATTATGACAGTGAGTTTAGCAGGATGTAATGACAGTGGATTCCTCTTGTCTCTTTCACCCTAAACATCACAGGGCAGGTAAGAGCCAGAAAAAAAGAGGGGTGAAAGGTAATAAGCACACTTGGAATTTCCTTCTATTTTTTATGATTCGGGATATTAAAAAATGTATTGGTTCCAGAACAACATTTACTGAATAGATTTTTCAGTGAGTAGCACAGAAAAGTTCCAAAAGATAATTAAAGTATTAAGTTTTCAGTATCCCTCCATGCAATTACATTCAAAACAAAGTAATAAATTATATTTAATGTTCTCAGGTCCACAAAACACATTTGTGAAAACATTATACCTATTATAATGCTATTTTTTTGCATTTGTAATTTTTTATGAGTAAGGCAGCTTTTTTTTTTAATGTTTGTGGGTCATTTGGATCCATTTTCTGTATTTTCTTTTTGTATTATTTGCCTGTTTTCTTCTGAATTTTAAGCTTTCTTTGTCCCTTAAAAGTGTGTATGTGTTTGTTTATATACAAAACTTATACAAAAATAATTTTAAATGCAGGTATTAAATCATATTGGTTATATTTTCTTCTATAAATAATTGTTTCTTGCATTTAAGAATGAATAAATTTTAGATCAAAATAAAATAAAATCTATCAGTCATTTAATTTATATATTCACTTCTTCTTTTGCAGAGAGGGTTATTTTATACTCTGTAATAAATAAACATACTTCAATGTTTTTATCATTATTTTCTAGTGGGTTTTTTTTCCTTACTTTTAAACAGTTTTCCCATATTTTGACTCATTTGACCATATGAAGTAGGAGCATAATTTCTTTTTTCTTATACAATATATCACAAATCCTTTCATCCCTCAGTAATTATAATATCATAGGTATCTTGTTATAACTTTTATACATTCTTGCATATCATACATATGATGTTGCATATATGTAAAACACTTGTGCACACACACACACACAAAGACATAGTTTTAAGTTTATCCTTTTCCACTGAGTTGCCACAGTATCCTTGTCCAGTCTAAATTATCAGAATTTAAAATGTTTTAATATTTTTCTGTAGATGTATTCAATAATTATATGCACACATTATATGTGCAAATTCTGTAAATTTTCTACATTTATTTCTTTTGATTAAAAAATAATGTTTATATTTAAGAGGGAAAGAGACAGACAGAATGCGAATGGGGGAGGGGCAGAGAGAGACATAATCTGAAGTACACTCCAGGCTCTGAGCTGTCAGCAAAGAGCCCTACAGTGAGTGCGCTGAGCTCCTGAATCATGAGATCATGACCTGAACCGAGGTCGGATGCTTAACCAACTGAGCCACCCACGCGCTCCTCTTTTGATTTTTTTATTGGTATTGTAATAAATATATGATACATCTTTTAAAAATGTCCACATTATAGTTGTCTATTTTCCTTTCCCTGAACATTGTATGTTCGTTTAATAATTTATTTTACAATATTCATCAATTAACTATCTGTAGCACTCTCTTCTAGGTAAAGTGCTAAATAGAACAGTCTTTCCTTCCAACAACTTATATATTTCAAAAATGGTTTTTTCGTTTTAAGTCATATCTCTCTATCATCTATCTATGTATCTATTGATCATCATTATAATTTATGACTCTTGAACAATGTGAGTTTGAACTACACAGGTCCACTTACAGACAGGTATTTTTTGATAAGTAGAGTGCCAGAAATGTATTTTCTCTTCCTTATGATTTTCTTAATAACATTTTTTTCTCTAGCTTACTTTATTGTACGATTATAGTATATAATATATTTAACATACAAAATATATATTAATTGATTGTTTACCGTAGCAGTTAGGCTTCCAGTGGGCTATTAGT
The DNA here is from genome assembly GCF_018350215.1 of Panthera leo. Lineage (NCBI taxonomy): Eukaryota > Metazoa > Chordata > Mammalia > Carnivora > Felidae > Panthera > Panthera leo. The sequence continues at coordinate 58,700,886 of NC_056695.1, read as the reverse complement.
AGATAAGTTTTTGGGGAGTCAAAAGTTATACGTGGATTTTTGCTTGCATGGTTGGGTGTCAGCACCCCAACTCCTACATTGTTTAGGATCAATTTCAAGGGTATATGTACATATCAATATGAACATAGATATATATTTCAACATGTATATACACATATATGTGAAAATTTCCATGATTTTCATAGTTACTACCAGAATTTCTCAAATGGAGGGAATCATCTTATTTTGTGAAATATTTGTGAAAATATGATTGATGAGTCATTTGGGCTAGAACACTAGTTGTATTGAGGATGGTTATACAAAAGAGCTCATGTAAAAAGTGACATATTTTTGTTAATATGTTATGAAAATTGAGAGGGTTTAATTTTCCTGCTCTGAATAAAGAGATTCTAGGCATCATTATAGCATAAACCATATAAAAAATGATGAGTAGCTTGGGAATTATGTTTTTATGACAGTATTGAACATATGAAAAATTTTACTTAGTTTGATTTACTTAAACTATTATTAGTTTATTTTTCCCAAAGTGTCTTTTCTTCAACATCTCCTCTTTTAGTCTGTCCCATCAAAGTTTGAATATTCTTAAGTTTCTTCTTTTAATAAAATACACACAACTCACGAATCTCCATAAAATATAGAAACTCTTTTTCACTTGTATCTACTATTCTATATCCCAAATCTACTCCAAAGCAAAATATTTTTAAACAGTTATCGTGACATTGAATTTACTATTCTTGATTTCCCTCATTTCCTAGTCTAGTTACAGAGTCATTTTTATACCCTCCATCATGCTTAAACATGTGATACCAGAAATGGAAATGGCTGATGAATGCTAAATGCAGTGGGTACCTTTCTGTACTCATGTAGCTTTACCTGTCCTTGTTACTTGATATAGTTGCCCACTCCCTTCTTTGAGAAATACTTACCTTTGCAACCATGACATCACCTTCTGTTCCTTCTTATTTTATTGTTTTTTACTTCTTTCTTTACTTTTTCCCTTAAACATATCATAAACTTTAAAAAATGTCTATAAATATCAATATAAAACCATTATTATAGATTACCTTCTGTTCTACAACACTGCCTTTATATATATCTTAGGCAATGTTCTCTCTTCCATTTTTCAGTTCACTTTCTATAACTGCTACTTATCAGATATTTGACATTCATGATGGATAGTTATTATCTCACAGTTTTCTCCTCATACCCTTGTCTTTTTCTCTGCAAAGATAAAGCCTGGGAAAGTCTTCACAGATTCCCAACCTACCAAAGTTTTGGGTAATATTTGTTTGTTAATCTAGCTAGCTAGCTATAATCTAGCTGTCCATTGATCATCTATCATCTATCTATCTCTAATTATATTCAGTATCATATATGTTTTCTCTTTGATATTTTTTCCACCCTGTTCTTTTAATTGAAAACATATTACCCTTGAATTTTTCAAGGAGTTTTAATAGAAGTTTTTATTTCTGTTTAACAGGTCTTACTCTACTAATTATCCCTCCACCCCCTTTTTTTGGACAATCTATTTATGTTTTGTGGTATTTTGTCACATAGTGTTATTTTGATTTAAATTTTGGTTTTCCCTTTAATGTTGCTGGTTACCATAGCATTTTTGGTGATGTTTGGCTCCTTGTTTTCTTTAACAGTGAAGTGAGAAGTTTTTAAATGTTCTAAGTGGCTGCTGTGAGATAGCCCTGTGACTAAAATGGTAAGGCTAATGGTGAAATTTTTGTCTTTTGACAAATTTTATTATTTTTCACCAGTTTGTTTTAATATAGTATATTTATCTATTTATTTTACTTTTTTGTGATAAGCTGGATGATAATTCAGCAATTAAATTGATGGGAATTAGGATGACAGAATGACTAACAGGGAAGGAATTTCTGTCCACACTCATAATGGTCTACCACAAATGATTATTTTGGAATTTTTAAGTATTAGAGAACCAAAGTATTCATTTGTACTTAAACAACATACCTGGTTACAATCCTCTTTCCATGTTAATAAGATTCTGCATTTCTAAAAGAAGCCTTTCAATTGTATGTTTTAGGGATTCAGAAAGGCAGTAACAAGGAAATCTTCGATTTTCACAAAAGGTAGTTATTTTGTAAAAGTATTCTGACAAAATGTTTAGTGTGCAATCAATACATTCTTTATATTTAAATCGGTAGGTAACAATTCCATTTTCAGACTTGGAATCATACAAAAATACATGGTGGTAAGAATAATGTTATATAACCTTTTCCTATAAAAGAGAGGCTTAAAATAATACCCTATTATATGAATTGTCATTTAATGAAAAATCTTAGAATGCTTTAAGAAATGGGGAAAAAAGCAATTTAAAATGGATAATTACGAATTAATTTAAATCACTATGAAACATCAGGCAATAAGATAAAATAGGGAGAGATTGGACTTTAGAGCTGAATGAGAAGTTACCTATAAAAGTTTAAAACACAGAAAAAATATCGAAAATAAACTAATTGTTTAAAAAGCTATTGTCTCCTGAATGTTCTGAGTCAGATTTCCAAACTTTTATCATTCTTGCGCTGGAAACGCAGTGTGCTACATACCTCTTCCTCCTCCTCTTCAGCCAAGTCTTCACCTTACTGCACTGCTGTCTATGACATTATTCCCTTGGGTGCCTGGGTGGCTCAGTGAGTTAAGTGTCTGACCCTTGGTTTTGGCTCAGGTCATGATCTTACACTCTTGTGCTCACAGTGTGGGGGCCTGCGTGGGATTCTCTCTCTCCGTCTCTCACTCTCTCTGTGTCTCATAATAAATAAATAAATTTGAAAAAACAAAACATTATTTCCTTAACTGACATACATTTTTACTTAAATGTAATGATATAGTAAACCTTATATTATCAGTAAAAAAAAAAACATAATATCTCATAATGAAGACCAAGTGTAGAGAATAAAGTGATAAAATTCCATTTTTAAAAATTAATATACTAAAAATACTAATGTTGAGAAGTAACATTAAATCTCAATTTTCAGAAATTTGCAATTATTGACAGATAATTCAGTGAAAATAATGGAATATTTTATTATAGTTTGTAATATGGAGATATTTGGCTTCATGTTGATTATGTTAAATGAAACGAAAGGTTGGTGCTAAGACTGTGATTTTATTTCCTAAATTTGATTTTGGAAAACATCAATCATTTTTTATATTTGAAAATACAAAACATATATATGAGCTTTATTTGATTATACTGGACAATGAATTTAATTTCCTAATCCAAATGATTTAAATAACTTTTAGTCAAGAACTCTTTAGATTAGACTCTTCTGAAAAGCGTCAGCTTATTTGGTAATATCTTCAATGTGATACAAAATATAAAAATAATTGTTATGTGGTTTGGAAAATATTTATAAAATCCTTTTGTGAGTTTTTTCAAACAATTGTAAATAAGCATGCTGCTCTTGTTGGAAAACAATTACATTTGTGCCAGATGTACAAGATATGCTGATCTACAATGCCAGCCTCAATCGTGTTTATGATCTAAGTAACTGAAATGTCCTTCTAGAAATTGGTAAAGTTCATCTCACAATCCAATTAAAAGAATGAGTCATGTTAATTGAAAACCAAAGACTATCTAGATTAAAAAACACCGTTATTGTAGATAATGTCTTCAGAGGATTGAAAATTGTTCAGAATTCAGTGGCCACTCTGATCCATGTGACAATTTTAACAAATCTATCATATATTTCTCTTAAATTTTCATGCATTTCTGTGGTAGCAGTGTGTATTATAGTTACAAGTGTGTAAAGTTTGCTGCTGGTGCAATGACATGAGTTTTTTGAAAAGGACTATTTTACTGAAGCAGTATGTCTGTGACTATCACTTCCAGATAATATTATATTTGACATTTCAAAAATATGTGATCTCTAGTGAATGACTTAGAAAAAGTAAATGAAGAAAATATTTTCTTGGACAATATCAGAAGATTGGCAAATTGACAATATTTTAAATACATCAATTTGGCTTAAAATTACTGCTTTTGACATACTTTGGTCAATAATTTTTGCTAATGATTTCAACAAATATTTATGGTGGCAGGACAACCTGTGTTATGTAAGATAAATTCCTTATTATTCTTTTTGTTTTCTTTCTCTTTGATTATTATTTTACACTTTCTTTGGCATCAGTCTTGGTAAATCTTTTGAACCTTATTTCAACATTTTTGGTGTTTGAAGATTAAACTTTATTGGACTTCTGGTTTCCAATTCTGCATGTAAAGAGTTTGGGAGGTACAACTCCATCCTGAAACAAGTAAAAAAGCTGAACAGACTGAAAAAATCAAAAACTTTTCTTGGATGTATAAGAGGAAAGGACACAGAGCAAGCTGCTCCCTCAAGACTGTAGAGGCACAGGCAAACACAGGGAGTTGTGGCTAACTGAAGCAGAGACTCAGATGAAACTATCATAGGAATCAGTGCGAGGTAGGAAACTGTAATTGACAATGAACTGTAATTGACAAATTGCTGGAGGCTCAGTGCAGACATATCTGTAGAGTTAAAAACTGCAGGGTGATCCAGTCATACCAATTCTCTACAGTCTTTTACAGAGGCTAGAAGTCTTCAAAACTCATTCTATAAAGCCAGTGTTACCCTAATACCAAGACCAGACAAAAAACATTAAAAGAAAAGAAACTACACACCAATACCTCTCATGACATAGATTTAAAATTCTCAACAAATATTAGCAAATCAAATCCAAAAAAGTATAAAAACAACTATACACCGTGACCAAGTAGTATTTATCCTATGTGTGCAAGGCTGGCTCAATGTTAAAAAATTAATAAATGTAATCTATTACATCAATAGACTAAAAAAGAAAAATTACAGGATCATATCAATAGAGTAAAAAAAAAAGAGCTGACAAAATCCAACACCCTTTCAGGATAAAAATTCTCAGAAAGCTAGGAGTAGAGGGAACTTACTTAACTTAATAAAGTTTGTCTACAAAAAGCCTTACTTAATGGTAAGAAATTTAAAAACATTCCCAATAAGATCAATGCAAGGCAAAGATGTTCTCTCTCATGACTCCTTTTCTTTTTCATGTTTATTAATTTTTGGAGACAAAACAGAGTATGAGTGGAGGAGAGGCACAGAGAGAGGGAAACAGAATCTGAAGCACTCTCCAAGTTCTGAGCTGTCTTCACAGAGCCCAGTCTGGGCTTGAACCCCCGCAAACCGTGAGATCATGACCGTAGTCAAAGTCAGACGCTTAACTGTCTGAGCCACCCAGGTGCCCCTAAAATTATGTTTTGAAAACAATGAGCATAGGTTGAAGAGTGGGTCTCACTGTAAAACTGTTCCTAGATCAGTCTGTAGAGGATTGTGGATTACTGGGAGGGGGTGCTGGACTGGGGATGTAGGAGATGTATGAAAGAGAAATGCACAGTATTGCTTACTCTCCTATTTTGACTTAAGTAGTCATAATAGACTTCACGTTGAAAACATGTCTCTGATATTTATATTAGAGGTATTTGGGGCTAGTCAACTGCATATTTGAGTAGCCTTGGTTTTGATCATCCTTTACTCTTCCTAGGATCTCCAGTCCCCTTCTGATCCCCTATGTTCTTCAGCTCTTCACATCTAATTTCCTTGCTTACTCTGCAAAAAGTAGATATGATATGAAATCAAGAAGGTAAAACAAATATGAGGCAAAAAGAAGAATGAATCTTGCCAACTTGGCTAATACGGCATCTTAATATTCATTAGGGATACTCATGGCAAGTCTCTAGGACTTGTAAAACAAACTCATTTCAAACTCTGACATCCTCTAGTCTGGTTTTGACAATCATCTTTAGGTCACTATTGCCCTTTATGGAAATTTCAAGAAAGGTACATCATTCCCATGTTGCTGCAGTTAACAATACTGTTTCTTTAGAAAGATCTTAGAAATGAAAAACCCCATATAAATCTCAAGAAACAGATTTGAAAGTTGACATGTATAGAATATTCTTTGTAATTTTGGTAAAATTACAACCAACCAACCAACCAACCACCAAAAGAACAAACAAACTTTTGAGATTCCAATGGCATTTACCTAATATCTACTTATTCTTTATTATACTGGGAGATTAGGAACTGTGTTCTCTGTTATCTATAGAATTGTAAAGTGTGTGTGTATGCATGCGTGTGTGTGTGTGTGTGTGTGCATGTATTTTCCTACAGAAGCATATTTTACAAATGGAAAATAACCATATATTGGAATAATATATATATATATATATATATATATATATATATATATATATTGTCAGTAGAGTTTCCTTTACTAAGTGTAGCTACCTCTAGCCTTATTCCGAGGCATAAAATACCAGCAGTAACATCAAACAGAAAACTGAACATTTCTTTCGATTGCCTACGCTAACCATTTCAAACACAATGACTGCATTCTACTCAGATTGTTTCAAATTTGAAGCACCCCAAATCAAATAAAATGCAAGAGATATGAGCAATAAATGTTCAAAGACTTTTAAAAGTTATTGCTATTATACTATCTGACTTGGATTGTCATATTGATTACAGCTGAACAATGAAACATACCCAAAAGCAATCATATATATTTTAGTTGATGATTCACTTTGTAAGCTTCTGTTCTCTTTCATGAGATATTCACTTTAGGACTTTGATTTGACTTTCTATATTTTCTCTCTTGTTTTAATGACAGTCTAGGATATTAAACCCTCATTTCAAACCCCTTGATCAATAAGGCACTATTTAAAGCAGTGGCTTATAACAAATGTAACACTGCACCTTTGCATTTACTATAAGCAATCCAAAATATATTGTATTAAAAAGCACATCAGCATTACATAATGCTATACAGAGCATAGCAGAAATGCAAACTTACCCTCTAGATGCTTATAACCTGTTTTTAAAATTTAGCCTGATTTAAAAATATGATGTATCATAATAATTTGAATATATTAGTTATTCCCCATGTTACCAATAAACATATTTAACCCATACTTTTCTCATTTTTATCTGCGTATCACTGTGCTTATTTCTATTGTTGGATATAATATAAAATGAACATGTATTGTATAAACACTACATCAGCAATTAAGAACAAATTAACTTTTAAGTAGCTGAATTAAAGTTTATGAAAAAAGTAGAACTTTTATGGGGATTTTATAAGCAATGTAGGAAATTAGCCTTTCATAAGTACTAGAAACAATCTTGCTTTATTCCAAGGACTCTGGAAGCAAATGCACAGAGGTAGTCCAGGGTGTCTGGACTCTTTGAGGGTAGACACTAGACCTCTATATTTGCATGTATCAAGTGTATGTCATAGGGACTGGCATTGCGACACAAAATAGATTATGTTTTATCCATTGTGGGTAATACTGCAGTTATAAAGGGGGAAGGGATACACTGGTGCATATTCAGAGACTTCTTCATTTAGATCTGCATTTTATTAATCAAATTACTCATGGAAGAAACAATCATACTAACAGCATAATTTTCATTAAAGAACTGCCTACTTAAAAAATTAGTTCCACTCCAAAATCTTTCTCCCTTACAGCCAAAACTGATCTACTTCTTTCTCTTGTCAATTCTTCATAGGCCTATTTCTGAAAGTCCAGCATTTAGGAAATCTCACAGTAAGAAAATATATAAAAATAAGTTAAAAAATAAAAATCTTATAGTAATGTTTAATATAATGAAGTTTATGAAAGTGACTTGGGAGAACTTTCCCAATATCCCACAAAGCCAGAAGAATGAGGTTCTGACAGAGTTAGTACTGTACATATCAAAATATGAGAAAATGAGCAAAACTGATGTAGTCATATGAACTCCAATAGGATTTGTTTTGGATATCAAGGAATTAAAGAAGACCCTTGGAAAAAGAAGGAGTCTTCAAATATTACTGCAAAATGAATTTCATGTCCATTCTAGGAGAGACTCCTTTATAAGATGAAACAATTTTTATCTTGCTATCATATTTTTCAAAAAATCTATTCAAGAAAACATCAACTTATGAGTATTTACCCTGTCTATAATTTCCAAAACGTAAGTATAGTTTCAATGCTACTTTCTTATGGTAAAATTAATAAACTAATTTAAAAACATTTTCTCATGTTATTTTGTAAGAAAATGTCCATATCAAACTTCTAGGAAAACTGTTCAGTAGAATATTTTGAGGACTGTTCCACTTCAGATGCATTTATTTTTACATAGCTTGATTTATTTACTACTAAATATTTTCCATTATGAATACTTCCTTACATTCTGTTAATATAAGTTTTTCCTATAAGTGATGATTTTGAATACCTATCACTTAATTTAAACTCTATTTCGAAGAGTCTCTCCAGGTTAAAAACCTATTTATTTATTTCTGGACTTGTCTGCTCAGTTTAACATACATCTGTGGAAAGTCTGCATGCCAGGCAATATATGAAGCTTTTATAGGTAAAATAATAAAAATAGTCTGTTGCTCTTTTGAAATTAAGAATTTAATACTAAGATCAGTATCAGTACATTATATTAAGTGTCGAGGCAGCAATACGTCAATCCCAGGTGCTATGGAAACACATCAAAATGTGAAAATCTACAAGTAATTACAATAGTTCCAGAGGCTAGGAAAAATAATTATGCTTACAAATAATGATATTAACATCTATATCTGGATACACCATTGAGCTCTCTATTAAAATATATCTTAAAATTAACATCTTTTATCTTCAAATATCCAAATTAACTCTACTGACTCTAGACTTCATTACATCATCGATACAAAATTTGATCAATTATTGCTGTAAAACAATTATCTTTGTCTCTCTCTTTCTCTCCACACTCTACAACTTTTATCAAGTCTGTTAAAACACACACACACACACACGCGTGCACACACACACACACACACATATGTGTGTGTGTGTGTGTTGTGTGTGTATATATATATATATATATTTGTTTGCTTGTTCTTCCCTTAGGTGTGGCTGTTGACTAATCATTCCAATGAGAGGACATTATTCTAGGTCTTAATAGTCTAATTCATACAACAAATACTTATTGAATACTATTGATCTATTCATGTACAAAGTATCTAGTGATGTTACAGGGCAATGACAAAGAGTCACAGTTCTTAATGTTTCTTCTACAGCCAAATTGTGATAATTTTGAAAAGAGATGGCTCAGAAAGGAATTTGCTATTCATAAAAAAACAAAAACCCCAAGTTAGAGAGTAATGTTATAGGCAGAGTCATAGATGCAGAAAAAAAAAAAAAAAAACAGGTAAGTTTCATGCAGTTTTATTCTGAACCTACTCTGCCTATATATTCTTAAAAATATTTATCCACTATTCAATTTAATCATCCACCTCCCATCTCTTTTTTACCTCACCTATTTCTTAAATATGACACACTCCTTTAAAGATATTCCTTTAGAGCCTACTCTCTTCCCATTGTTGTTTGGACTGATGGCTTTATGGGCTTGATATAGAAATATTATAATTGATTGATTAATTTACTTTCACAGAAATTCTGAGTTACAACATTTACCTTATAAAATATCTTATATTCACTGTGTCTTCCTTTTTGATGTTAACTGTCATTTGCTAGAGGTGATTTCCTAAGAAATGATGCATGGGAGAGAAACTTGTTTGATTTGTCACATATCAGAAAATGTATTTTATTTTACATAGCTTCCTGAGAGACAGCTTTTAAAGGTATGAAATTGGTGAATCAAAATTATCTCCCTAATTTACAACTTGGAAGCCATTTTCCAGTGTTCTCTTGGGTACAGTTTTACTGGTGAGAGATCAGATGTCAGGTGATTTCTATTTCTTTTCTAGAATTTTTGGAATTGTTTCTTTATTCTTAGGAGTTCTGATATATAATTATGATCTTCTTATGATTTGTTATTCTTCTGCTTTTGCAAACTAATTAATTTTATTAGTATTTTCTTACATACACACATATGTACATGAGATACTGTGGCTGATAAATATCACTACATAGATTTTAATATCATGAAGAAGTTTATCAAAGAACAATTTATACAAATATTTTTATGAAAACAATATCCCTTAATGATACACACTATATATCTATGCATTTACATATTTGTGTGTTCATGAGCACCTGTGTGTATGTATATATACATAACATATATGTAACATATGTGATATATATATATATATATGTTATTTCTCCACAATACATCTTCCAGGAGTTTCTGATTTGTATTCTCCACAGTACTAAAAATAGTTATTAATGTATGCTAAATACTAAATGAATGTATTTGTGTTGATTTGAGTTAAAATGCAGCAGAAGGGAGTAGAACTATTTTTTTTTTGTAAACTGACCTGCAGTTTATATAATTTAATTTGTTGTGTAATCAATATTATTAATACTATTTCCATTGTGGAGCCCAGAATCTGTATACATATATTCCCTATGTTTTATATTGACAATATGAAAATCATGTATGATTTTCCAGCATATTTGCAATGCCTTTTAGAATTTGGAATTCTTTATTCAGAAATAAAGATTCACGTATCAAATCATGCTTTTTTGTATTCATTATATACATGAGGTTTCACTCAAGGTATTTTTGCCAGCTCACTTTGTACCTTCATTTTCTTGATCTATAAGATCAGTATGCAAAGCTATGTCACTTTTCCATTGCACATTAATAATCAAAGAGTAGTTTTTCCTGCAGGAGGTGTGTCAGGGCAATTTGACAAACAGTGCTTTGAAGGATCATGACCTTGAAGGTCTCTAGCAAGCCAATTTCTGAATTTGAAGAGGCTGTCAGATTGAATTTCAAAGAACAGTATATTAATGTCCATGATTAAGATTGGAGATACCCTATGCAATGGTTTTTATTCTTTAAAATTAGATTATAATTAGATAATGAGGTCCATACACAACCAATTAAAATCAAAATTGTCTAATGAAAGGGGCATGGTGTACAGAAGAGTAGATATCTGTGCCTTTGCCTACATGTGTGTGTTTATGTGAGTGTTGGAAAAGCCACAGATATGGTTCAATTTTTACCCAGTTCAATTCTACAAAATGATAAAAATATTTAATGGATATGTTATTGAAATCACAAGCTTTGCCATTGCAGAAGGTGAAGATGTGTGACAGGAAAAGTTAAAGCTGAAAGTGTTAGCTCAATCTGTTAGGATCAGATCCAAGCAATTTTAATTTCCAGGAGCAGAGGTGATAATAAGAGTTGATGGTAAGGACACTGTGTTAGAACTTCTCTACAATTAACATGAAATGATATTATTATGATTTATTACTTTCAGCTAACTACCAGAAAATTTCTTGGAGTCTTATAAAAATTATTTTATTTGTTTTTATAAAGATGGGAGAAGTATTTAGGGAAGGATGAGACTTCCAAAAATGGAAGCTTCAAGAAAGGTATGCCCAAGAACACTTTAAATTACTGTGATGAACAATAAAATAAATTTTGTACTTATGGTGAAGGCCATATTCCCACTGAAATACACATTACATTCACAAAACCATTGTTCCTACGTAGCTAGTATCATAAAGATTAATATTTGGGGAGATAAGTATCATTGTACAACCTTGCATTTCACAAAATAATTTATTAGAGATAATAATAATGGAAGTTATATTCAAGGAAGTATTTCTCCTTGAATATAGAGTCAAAAAGTTTATACATAATAAAACTGTTATTCAGATTATTCAAACTGTTGTCCAGCTCCACAAAACTATAAAACAGAAGTTACTTTCATCCAATCCCCAGTTCAATATTGATACGTGAAATATCAAAGTTAGATATATTCCCCATTCTATAAAAACAGTAAAAGAATTTAGGTGTTATGTGACAGTCTTAAAAAGAAAATACAATTCACACATCTTAAAACACTGTCCCTGCTTTTTGCTTGAAGTCTTTATGATAATGGCATTTCTAGTTAAATCACTTAGCTAGGTGTTCATTTGTTTGTTTGACATTCTAATCTAATGTCTCACCATACAGGGATTTCCTCTTTAAAATAAAGCCTTAGAATTCAGTTTATCCATATATTTAATCAGTTATTTATTAGGTTTATACCATATGGCAGGATCTCTGCAATGCCATGGGGATAGAGTCCTATATATTTGAGTCAGTATCCCTGGCTTCTTGGAGCTTATAATGTACTAGAGGAGACTGTGCATCATGCAATTATAATTTCAGTGTGATGCATGGCAAAAAGGGGGAAAAAACAGAATTCTATGATGGAATAGAGGGACAGGATATAAAGGCAGGGAGAATTTCTGTAAGGAATGGTTATTGTCGCTGAGATATGAAGGAATGAATAGATGTTGGATAGATGTTTCTAGGCAGAATTAATGACATATATTCTGTGGCAGAAAGAAGTTTGGGAAGTTGGATAAAGTCAAGGATTAGGTTGTTCTGAGTGAGAATAAAGAAGAGCAGGCACGACTGATAAAATAACCAGAGCAGTGCATGCAGGGTATCATAGGTCACAGCGAAACTTGAATTTCGTTTCAAGGGCAATGGGAAGCAATTCAAAGTTTTTAAGGTAGGGAGACAAAATTATATTCTATGTCTTAATTCATGGAAATTGAGTTTGATAATCTGTAAGGACTATCAGGTATCATGACTCTAAGTTTGGAATTGTATAAATAATTCAGTATTTCAAATTTTTGTTGTAAAGTTAAAAGATGTACAGTATAATCAAAATGCACACATCTTAAGAACATTGTACAATGTAAAGACTCAGAACTGAAATATGCTCAAAGCCATATTCAAAGAATGCATAGAACAATGCATTCTATGAAAGCATAAACATGTTAGGAAAGATACATTAATGATGGTGATGAGCTGGTTATATATTTGGGTGAAAATGGTAAGGGAAGTGATAGTGTTTACTTTTAGTGTTTGAATCTTTTATGAGACTAGCTAATATTTTAAGGAGACCATGAGGCTGCTCCTTGTTAGTTCATTTGTCTCTTAAATAGGGCTAATAGTGACAAAATCAAGATTTTGTTAGAAGTGAAGAAAGCCAGAAATTTTTAATATTTAATGGCTGGCCTTTTTCTTTTAAGTTCATGGTGTACGACTATATTTCTCTCCTGGTTTGTTAGTAGTTTAAATTTTTTTCTCTGGATTTTAATTATTTTTGATTGAGATTATGCCATAACCTCATAATTTAATGAATTTTCTCATGTATGCACTTAATAACAGTATATGTCAACACTGTACAACACTCTACTCATTTCCTTATGGTTGTACTATAGAATTTCAATGGTTTTCTGTCATAAATGATTTTAAAGGAATATCTTTAAAAACAAAACATTTGAATATGGTTATACATTTTGATCAGGTTCTAAGAAATAATAATGCATTTTGGAATTACTGTATCAATATACACTTCCACAAATAACTTATGCAAAATTCTGTCTCATTATAGTATAACAAAGTGAATACATAGTTAAGGAGGGACAGAAAGAGAGAGAAGGAAAGGGAGAGGAAGAGGGAAATACATATACATTTACAGTATTGTGATTAAAATATTTCATTAACTATTTTAACTTAGATTTTCATATTAATTACTGTGATTGAACATTGCTCATACTTATTAACCATTAGTACCTTATAGTCTACAAATTATCAGATAATTCTCATTGTCCAAGTGTTATTTGTATGATAAGTTCTTTTTTTGGTCTGTGTAAGTTATGCACATTGTGTACATTATCAAAACATGATGGCAAACATCAAACTGAATCTTCTTTACTCCCCTGTTTTCTTACATTTATAAAGGCTCACTTTCTGAAATAATTATTTTTTCTACCTCATTCTCATACTTTGCTTCTTTTCACTCTCCTTTACTTGTTCACCCTCAGATAATGACCTCACTTTGCACTTCACAAGTGCATAACTATTTAATAATAGTTAGTCAACAAATGATAATTTCCTCAAATTCTAACACCATGGTAACCAACATAAATAATGCATGTATATATTTGCACTTTATCCTTCTCTTCTGTTATACAGAAAATGCATTATTCCTCCTTGCAAAGGTTAATTATTTTACTTGTATTCTGGATCCCTTTCAGAATCTTTATTTTTTTCTTTTTCTTGAATATTAAAATTTACCCACTCTACTAAATCATTCTTGTCAATATTCTAACATGCTCTAAGCAATACATGTTTAAACTTGTTCAGTTAAATAGAAAAGATTAGATTAAACAAAGTTAAATATATATAGTTACTCTGTTACTATGTATTGCAAATCTCCAAAGAGTGGACAGTATATCTGTAATTTAATTTATAATGAAATCTGCTTATCATTAATAAGAATAAAGATGTTTTTTTTCAAAACCTGAAAAGTTGGAGATGCTTACTACACATCCAAGTAGGAATTAAAGAAAGAGAAAGACACTTTTGGGTACAAGAGAGTCACTCAGCAGAAAATAAGAATTAGAGACGTAAATCTCAAAGTAAAATTGTACATTGACTTTTAAGTCCTGATCCTGGATGAGTTTATTGAAGGAATAAATACATAAAATAAAAACAAATAATGTGTGACTCCTAAAATGTTCAAATACTTAACAGTTTAAGAAGAAAAAGTGAAGCCAGTAATGGGACAAATATAATAAATGATATAATAATGGAAGACCAAGAGTAAGATGTATGAAGGTAAAATTTAAATGTTTCCAGAGTGAGAGAGATGCCATATTAAAGGCTATTTAGAAATTAATTAAGAAGATTGAAATGGATCAACGGATTTGTAAAGTTGGGGATAAATCATCTATAAGACTACATGTATTGGTTATTACAAAAAATCTGAAAAACAAGTACACTTTAAAACTCTCAAAGTAGATTATCTAAACTTTTTTTTGTTATGCCAGCAATATTAAAATTAAGTTCAGCAAAAATATCATACAAATATCTAATATATAAAATAGGGTAACAATATTAACTTCAATTAAAATGTAAGCAGCAGTGTTCTGAAAATCACTTTCAATTAATCAATAATACAAATTAATAAAATAAATGTATAAATGTGCATATCATTGCATCAAAATTGAAATTTAAAATTTTTAGAAATATAAAGAAATAAATATAATTGGCAAAGAATAGAATGGTAATCAATGGAAGCTCACAGAAAACAGAAAGCATCCTAGTCTATATTGGCGTTTGATACATATAGATTTCAAATATAAATTCAGCTGGGAAATGATAGGCAAATTAAATAATTAAATTGACATTGCTTGGATGAAAAAGAAAAGATAATAAAGAAATATACTTATTTATTTGTTATCGGGTATTTCAAATTTTAAAAGATAGACTTGCCATGTTTTGTAAAGTGTTTTAGATCACATAAAAGAAAGGAAATGTAAACAATCATTAACCACAACAAAATCTGTCAAAGGTCTTCCAAAATGCAGAGACTTCAATTTGGGACAATAATGGTCTGAAATAAAAGCTGAGAACTGGATTAGGTGAGGTGATCTAAAAAGAAAAGAGGTAGGGTAGGACAGAAATTCCAAAAAGATGCTGTTAGAAGAGGTTTCTCTCTGTGTTATATCTTTTCTGAAGTATCTATTAAATGCAAGGAACATAAAAATAGGAAATATACATCTGTGTTGCATTCTATTAAACTCTTTAACATAAAGACACTAATTCACATACTGATTCTATGTTTAACATAGACCTGGTTTCTTAAATTGCAAAATTTCACAGGATGCTTGAGAAGATTCAATATGTAAATTGCCAAAGAAGACATGTGACAGAAAATAGATGTTCAATATGTTTCTTGACTTTATATTATTTTTCTAAGAAAAATGCACAGTACTACTAGATACTTAATGGTATATAACAATTGCATACATCTATAGAGGGTTTTCTTTGTCAATTAATTTCAGTCAAGAACCCCCTGGAACACTCCTATAGTAGAATAAAGCCAAGTCTGTTTGTTTATTGCAACAAAGGAGACAGCCAACAATATGGGTCTATGAGGTGTCTCAGTGAAAGGGAGTAAGGAACTTGCTAGAATATTTTGAGTTGTGTTATATGATTTTGGAGAGGCTTCAAGGAAGTACAGTGTTGCTATGCATAGGATATGCAATACGGTAATCCTTTGGTTGAGTATCTTACCAATTTTTTTTCTAAAAGGCAGAAGGAATAGAACGTTATGTGCCAAAGGAGCAGCAGTTATATTTGCAGAAATAGGGAGGGGTGGATCCTAGATAATTTCTGCAATTTGGACAGTGTTTCAGTTTCTGTTTGAGCTCATTGTTACGGAGTGATCTTGTTTTTGTCTCACTCGATCAGGGTCACAGAATGACCTTGTTGCTTTTGGTATTCTGTAAAATTGTTTATTGTCAACAGGAATATACTATCACTTAGCTGTTCAAGCCAGGACAGCTTAGGTGACTATGGTCAGGGACTGTGTATTTGTCATATATCATGTCGATGTAAGATTATGCCATGTGAGAACAAAAGTGGAAATTTAAAAATTACCAATGTCCTTTACCTAATGGATATGCAACACATATAGCATGAAGAAAGATTTGATTATTACATGGTATAAGGAAAAAATAAAATAAGATCAAATTATTTTAGGTATATTTAGGTATATCTATATATACCTACAATATATATAGATATATGTATTTACATATCTGCAACATATATAATATACAGCTATTTTGAATTGAATTATATATTAAAATCACAATTACAAAATATTTTATTAAAGACAGCCACTTAAACTTAAAAATACACATACAATGTAAATTCAAATGTATCTTTACTTCTCAGTCTTTCATGTTCTCTATAAACTGAATATCTTTAAAAGATCTCTGACTTTTGGGAAAAGTCTATTAACATTTCATATTTTTCTGTACATTAAAACTTGAATTTTTCCATAGGCAATCAGCATCTGAAAATTTTCTTACTCAGTTGTTGCCTGACATTCTGGCCATTTCCATAGAAATATAGAGCAGATGGGTTAATATAAGGAATGAATCTTTTTTAAAGATAGTAGTGTTTCAAATTTTTTGCTTTCTGATACTGAACAAACCACTAACTATTTTCCATGAAAGAAAATCCAAATCAAACTGAAAAATGCCCCCTATGCTTCTGTAATACTTTTAAAGATTTCTATGATGGTCAACCTTTTAGGGAGCTTAAAGATGTCTTTTGAGCATGATATGTTCTGATACTTGAATTTTAGGAATCTTGTAACATAAAAGCTAAAAGGAGAGTAGTTAGTTCCATACTTGTGGGTATACAACTTTCAGAATTCCCAATAAGGGGAAGAAAGAAGATGGCTGGGTGAATATCTGCTATCATTGATTTGTTCACTATAAAATGTGATTGTTTTTCCCCTTCAAGCCAGAGTAAATGGTTAAACCATTATCTATTTCATAATTATCATACTTTATAATTATTTACTTCAATGATTGTGATTGTAAATGTATTATTATTATTATTACTTTGGAGAGCTAGAAGTGCAGAAAAATTCATTTTTAACACAATGATTTTCAGTGGGACATGGAACAATCAGCAGAGATATTGTAAATAGTAAGGTAAAAGCCACAGGGAAGACTATAGGATATATAGCAATGCCCTCCTTCCTGAAGATTTCCTCTTAAAGGCTGTGGATGATATTAGTCATAAGCAATTTTCCATGCTTTAAACATATTTTAAAATAATTTACTTTCCATGTGCCTTCTTAAATCTATTATTCTCTTCTTTGAATTATTTATTTAGACACTTCTGGAAAGTGATTTTGATGAACAAATCCCAAAGATATTATGTAACTATTGATACTGGGTTCCTACATAACCATTTTCTGTAAAAGTTGCTTTAAGAGAAAAATATCCTGATGAAAAAGAAAATCCTTAATTCAAAGAAATGAACCTTTGATGGTAAATAAAAAATATATGGGATAAAATATGGTAAGTGTGATAAACTATGAATACTGTAAGGAATATTGAGCCAGATAGAACTGGCTTTAAATAACTACTCCACCACAAAAATAAGTGATAACAGAAAGTTCTTAATCCCTTTGCATCTGATTCTCATTTTCCATGTTAATATAAGAATAGTTAATTTCGTCTTATTAAATTATCATTTATATATGTATATTAAAAATCAAAGATGGACAATTTTATATGACA
Organism: Panthera leo; assembly: GCF_018350215.1. Lineage (NCBI taxonomy): Eukaryota > Metazoa > Chordata > Mammalia > Carnivora > Felidae > Panthera > Panthera leo. Next base: position 58,682,741 of record NC_056695.1, on the reverse strand, counting down.
CAAACTACAATTTATCTTTTGAGAATTGTCAAGATTAATAAGGAATATTATATAGAGAATTTAATTATAATAGGAACACATTAAATTTGCTAGACTCTAAAATATCGAGGTGCACTTGAGCATCTGACTCTTAATTTCAGCTCAGGTCATGATCCCACAGTTATGGGATCCAGCCCAGGGTCAGCCTCCGTGTGGAGCTTGCAGCGTTCTTAAGATTCACTCTTTCTCCCTCTGCCAACTCCCCCACTCATGCTCTCTCTCTCTCTAAAAAATAAATTTAAAAAAAACACCTAAAAATGATTTTAGGTTTTTAATTCATCTGATGCTGTCAACTATCTTCTGCAATGCAGAAATAATTGCTTGCTCATGGACAAGCAATTTTATAAACATAAATAAAAACATCATCAAGATATTATGCTACATTAATATCAAATGAAAAACAAATGACTAAGATTTAGATAGAAGGCAAATAAAACTTATTGTAATTAGGGGCGCCTGGGTGGTTCAGTTGGTTGAACGTCTGACTTCTGCTCAGGTCATGATCTCACGGGTTTGTGAGTTCAAGCCCCGCGTCGGGCTCTGTGCTGACAGTTCAGAGCCTGGAGCCTGCTTCAGATTGTGTCTCCCTCTCTCTCTGCCCCTCCCCTGCTCATGCCCTGCCTCTCTCTCTCTCCCAAAAATAAATAAAAACATTTAAAAAATCTTATTATAATTAATATTTCAAAGAACTATTAAAATATCAGAACAAGAAAGAACTTAGAATTTCAAGCATGGAAAATGTCACTCAGGCCAATCACAATTCAAATACATGCTCTAACCAGTCTAATTTGCCGCTGTTTACACTGTTTAAAGAAATTACACAAAAGAATAATAATAATAAAAATTGTAAAAAAAAGTATCTATAAGAAATCTTGTACCTGGGAACATAGCTGAATTATTTATAATCTATTATGCAGTATTATACATAAAGTCTTTGAGGTTTTCTTCTTATTCTCTTATTTTTAAAATATGATTAAGGAGATCTATGAAATTTAAGTCATTGAAGACAATTAATATTAGTCACTAATAAACAGGTCACTAGAAAAATTAACAAATTGATCTTTTTTTGTCAGTGCCTCTCTTACAAAGATATAATCTGTCACTTCATAGATTTCTATGTACCTATGAGTCGTATGTGCAAGAAATGAGGACCTAGGTATAATTAGAAACTTGAAACCTCTTGTTTGACATTTTGTTAAAAATTATACATGTCACATAGAATTTATTAACCCATTCAACAGATAGCAAATAAATACTGTTTGTAAGGCAGGAATTCTTTTAGATATTGGAGATTCAGTGATGAACAATGCAGACAAAGGTCCTGCCGGTTATCAACATTACATTTTAAAATACTGATATGCATGTCAAATTGACTGATATCAAGGGGCGCCTGGGTGGTTCAGTCATTTAAATGTCCAACTTTGGCTCAGGTCATGATTTCAGTTTGTGAGTTCAAGCCCCACATTGGGCTCTCTGCTATCAGCACAGAGTCTGCTTTGGATCCTCTGTCCCCTTCTCTCTCTGCTCCTCTTCCACTTGTGCTCTCTCTCTCTCAAAAATAAATAAGCATTTAAAAAATTAACTGGTATCATTTAATTGTAAATATTTTTATAAGACAGGAGGTCAGGGTTGGCAAAAAATTATAGCAACAATAATAAAAACTAAAATTGATTATCTGTACCATAATAGGCACTGAGATAAACCAACACTGACTTCATTATCTTACTTAAATAGAAAAAAACAAAAAAAAACCCATATTAATTACATAGCACATCTCCCTCAGTTTATAGAGGACAAAACAGAAACATAAAAAATTAACTAATTTAGATTATGTCTCTCAAAAAGGAGGTTGTTAGTAAATGAATATGAGGTAGATTTGTTTTGTGGGATTAAAGTATTAAAGAAGGCTTTTAGAACATTAATAAAATATTTTACCATTTTATGCACTATAAATTGACAAATAGTTCATAAGACTGAGAATAGCTTATACTTTAAAACAGTTTCAAACACAGCAAATTGTTTAGTTGACTTTTTTTCCACCTAATCTATTCTTCTGTGCTGTGTATTCATAGTATCTGGGCAGACTGACAAGAGCAATATGTATTTTATGAATAAACATCTGAAGAAACCAAGATACACAGCGGCTGCAAATGTCAGTTTCCATCATTTATGATACTCACATATTGCCCATTATATGTGGTCCTCAGAAGGCGCAGGATGCAATCATTGCTCTCATAGCAATAATACAGGGACATTGTATAGGCTCCAGAGTAGGCGTTCTGCTGATCATGGTGGTATCCTCTACCTTAATTATGCACTATATTTGCATTATTGAGAGCACAATTGCTGCCAAGGAACTGTTATGATGTCAATGCAATTACACTGATATTATGCTGTTTCAGCATTGTTCAAATGTGAGATCCTTACAATGCAAAATTTGATAAAAAAAAAAAGGCAATAGGATATTTATATCACCCCCATCAAAAGGCTATTTGACATAAATCAGATGTGCACACTTAAAGTTTGCTAAAGATCGTGAATAGTTTCCTAAGCATGTTAAAGATTTATTGCACTTGCAGATTTTTTTCTGTACTAAAAGATATTTAGTCTGAAATCTATAAAAGTGCTGGTATTCAACCATTTGCAACCATGAAAAGGGCAATTTCAATGATTCCATCTTATAAAAAGAATGGCTGCCTAATTGCCAATGTCTCTATAAATACTGTATTTGAGAGCTGATATATTTGTTTATTGAATTTGATACCACCTGTTGAAAAATAAAAGCAAAACATATGTTCTTAAAAGACCTCAAATTTACACATGTTAGTTAAGTCTTTCAGGTTTATATATACCATGATGTTATGCTGGCCATATGACATTTGCCATAAAGCTAAATGACCATTTAAACGCACTCACATACTCAGCGATCATTTTACTAAGCATTTCCTATATTTTAGGAACTATATTATGTGATATAAAAATGATCAAAAAGACAAAAAAAAAGTTTCTCATTGATAAAATTGCAAGCTAGACAAAAATACAAATATGTAATTACAAATATGTCATGTTGAAAGTCAGTCATTTCAAAAGTTAGAATATTAATACATTTTTAGGTACATACAAAGAAATTAGAGAAATTTGGGTAAATTTAATTGATGAGATGGTATTTGAACTGGATCTTACAAAATGGTAGAAACTGGTCAGGTAACAAAATGAAGTAATATTTTAGGGTGAAAAATATGTCTGAAAGAAAGGAGACATAAGTTAGGCTGGTAAATTAGGTCAATGTAGAAAGAGTCTCACCACACTGGGAATCAGAAGAATGGAGCGGAAGGGATAGAAGAGATATAGGTGGAAAAGTGGGATGGACATTGATAATCATGTAAGTTGTGTGTCCATTCACAGAGTTTTAATTTCAAGTTGTAGTCAGCAGGATTCCATATACGGAGGCTGGCAAAATCTCACACCTGATCCATAAAAGTCAGGGTTCACCACTGCTATAAGAGCAAAAGTCATTTCTCATTCTTTTCCACCTTCTAATCTCAGTCTTCATTCACGGAATTGTCAAAACCCATGTAGATAATCTTTCTAGCACTCTGAGCTCTCATGTCTAATATCCTCAATTCCAAATATCTCTTTCTTCACCTGTCTCACCCAATGACACCCATAGTAATAATATTGTTGCTCTTGTCATTAATAGCTGTACCATGTCCCCAGATCTCTATTTTGAGAGTTCTAGTCTCTGCTTACTCTTATTTTCAAAGTTCACTTGTTCTAAAATAATGAGCTTGTGTATTATGTAATCACATTTGTACATCATCATTTTTTTTCTATTTCCACACTGCACTCACATCCTCTTTCGCCTACTTAACTCAGTTTAGATTGGGGATTTCTATTTGTTTTTATATCTACATCCTCAACTTACTTTTCTCTCCTCCCACTACGCTTAACCAGAAGATTTTCAACCCAAGTTACAACCAGCCCTTGACTAATTCTCTGCCTATGGCCAAACAGTTGAAGATGTTATGGAAAACATACAACCATCTGGTTCAACTTTGAGAAATCTGAAGTGCACCCTCAGCAATACTCAGAAAACCTATTACATTTCCCTATTAATTTGTTATTCCACTCTCTCAGATAAATATTTTGCATCTTAATTCTTTCTTCAGATCTAATGCTCTTGACTCTACATATCTCATAGAAAGAATCCACCGGTGAAATTAACAGTAACCAGAGAAGCTCTCACTTTCACACCACACATTATACTGTTTTACCTCTGCTGCCCTATAGTCTGCCTGCTTCCCTTTGAAATGCATAAACTATCTTAGAGAGTCTGGGTGGCTCAGTCAGTTAAGCATCCTACTCTTGATTTGGGCTCAGGTCATGATCTCACCTTTTGTGAGTTTGACACCTGCATCGGATTCTCTGCTGACAGTGTGGCTGCTTGGGATTCTCTCTCTCTCCCTCTCTTTCTATTCCTGTCCAGCTTGTGTTCTCTTTCTCACATAATAAATAAATAAACGTTAAAAAAAAAAAAGAAATGCATAAACTATCTTTGCTCCACATGGGTAAGAACCCCCCATGTTCTCTGGGCAACACCCCCTCTTGCTTTCTCTAGTTCTTTCTGTAATACTCCTCTATCTCTTAAATCATCAAATTTTTCCTCCTTACTGGATCGTTAACACTTGTCATATGAGCATGCTGTTATTTAGTCTATTAAAAACACGCTCTGATCCTCATGACCTAATCCAATTACTGCCTTGTTCCTTGCTCCTCACAGGGGCAAATCACTTTTAAAGATGTTGCCCTCTGGCCCAGTCTTTGATTTCTCACTTATCATTGTCTCTTCAATCCATTCCAAACAGGCATCCATTCCCACAGTTATTGTTCAGATCATCAATGTCATCTTTCTCACCTATGTTAATGCTTATTTTTTAATTTACAAATTCTTATGTCTCTCAGTAACATTCAACTCGGTTGATCATTTTTCCTTGTAGAGTTTATTTTTTTTTTCTTCTCCTAGTTTCCAGGATACCACAGTCTTCTTGTATTTCTTCCTATCTTAGTTTTCTCTCAACAGTTGTCCCTTTTTCCTCTTCCTCTTTCCAACCTTAATATGTTGGTATTTCCAAGGTTCCTGTCTGTAAGCCCTTTTCCCTTCTCCCTTTACAGTCTCCCTAGGTTAGTGCTTTTTTGTGTTTTGCTTTTGTTTTTAAATGGAGGTCTAAAAACAGTCATGAAATAAATTTAATGAATCATGACCAGATTTTGCTTGTAATGGAATAAAATAAGAATTGCATTAAAAATGTCAGTGAATATCACACATAGTAAGAGCATGAGAAAAAGTTGTTTTACAGCTAGACTGGGACAGCTCCATGCTTATCTCTGGGTATGCCTGGAATCTTGCATTGACTCATGGTCAAGATCAGGATGAGCTGTATTAAGTAATAATATATACTGTGTTATTTAGGGTAACAAATTCCCTGAAAGCACCCCCATACAAGCTGATTTACATCATTTACCAATATGTACATTGATTACATTTGGCTTAACTGCTTATCTAATCTGTGTTGGGAATGTGATCAGTGAGGTATAAGAGATGCTTGGGAATGGAAACTATTTCCTGGGCTCCCCTAAAACAAGATACCGTGTGTGTGGTTTGGTGGTTCATAAACTAAAGAGGAAGTACATCTTGTGCAGCTTCAAAAGGACTCTGGGAAGCTGTGCCTAGAAATCTGTCAGGCCACCAATAATTGCCTGTACATCCTTTCTCCTGATGTACTGCATTTTTAAGCTGTATTAAAGCTTTAATAAGTATTCAGCCTGTGAAGTCTTGTGAGTTCTTTCAAATATTCAATCCTGTGTAATCAATGCTAGCAATTCTGTGAAAATTTTATTTCAGTATGTATCCATGAACAGGGGTTAAGAAATCAAATGCTTTTTGCTGTGGATTAAGAAAAGCTTCAGAGGCATTGCCTTAGGTCATTGTATCCAGTCCCATGATTTTAAATACCATTTGTACACGGTGATTTGCACATATATATCTCTAACTACCCTAGTTCCCTAGTTCTAGATTTGCATAATGCACTGCACACTTGACACCAGATTTATAATGGGCATCACAACCACAACAACTGCATATCCAACAGCAAACTTTTGATTTACTCTTGTTTTCTTTTTCCGTGATCCTATCACATCCTATCACCATTTACTCAATCGTTCAGAAATAAGAGAGAAAAAACTAGGAGTCACCCTTATCTCTTTCCTTTTCCATACTACTCTCCAAAATCTATTAGCAAATTAGAATTTAGTTCAAAATATATATAAAATCTAGCAGTTGTCTCCCACTAAGCTTTAAACTGTCCCTAGCCCGTTAACCATCACATCCTACCTAGATTACCACCAGTCTTCCATCTCCATTCTTTTTTTTTTAAGTGTATTCATTTATTTTTGAGAGAGAGAGACAGACAGAGAGAGAGAGAGAGAGCACGAGCACACAAGCAGGGGAGATGCAGATAGAGAGAATCCCAAGTAGGCTCCCCACGGTCAGCACAGAGCCAGACATGGGACTTGATCTCTCGAATGATGAGATCATGATCTGAGCTGAAATCAAGAGTTGGATGCTTAACTGACTAAGCCACCCAGGTGCCCCTTACCTAACAGAGTAAGGTCCTTTCTGACTACTAAATTAGAAGCATCTTTCCATCTCCTTTCTATGACATTCTACTTTGATTTTCTTCTCACTAGGGTATTTTTCTGTCTTATTAATTTATGCATTTATGAAGTATGTATGTATGTATGTATGTATGTATATTTATTTATTTTTATGTTTTTCCCGATTGTAATGGAAAATCTGTAACAGTGAAATCTCCATCTATTGTCTTTACTATTAATTCCCATTTCAAAGAATATGACCAGGACCCTAGAAGTCTGACAATAAATGTGCTTGATATCAAGTGACATAATGGTGATAATAACTTATGTTAGTACAAGACTCTTACTTAGCTTGACATTTTGTCTGATATCAGTATCACCACAACTGAATTCCTTAATAATTATGCATTGAGTTGAGCCACCTGGAAGCTAACCGTGGAAGGGTGATTTGTGCAGAAGCAATGTATTAGTTTCCAGGAAAACTTAGTATGGGGGGGGGGGGGAGTGTGGAGAAAGGACTAGAATGGGAAAGAGCCAAAAGAGGAAATAATACCAGCTAAAGTCCTGAGAGGGTACCCATGATTTGGCTGTGGATGAATCTGGAAACAGTGCAGGCCATACCTTAAAATTACCCTAATCAGCAGTCAGGGAGCTGGAGTCTCAATACTCCCTCTACCTCTCAGGCTTTAGTTATAACCCGCCACCTGTGACATAAGTTCCTGGTCACTTGCACAAAACATACAAACATACAAACACAAAAGATACTGGCAAACTAAGGGATGCTCTTCAACCAAAGAAACAGGGATAAACTTAAAGAAGTGAAAGAATGCCCTTGGCAAAAAGATGTGAGAATAGGTGGGTGGAACCACTACAGTACCTGCTAGAATAGGGTTTTTGAAGAGAAGATTAAAATGACTTAAAGAGTCAGTTATTCTTAACTAAATTGTCAAATTCAGTTAAATGCCTATCAAAAACCCATAGTGAGGAACTGATATAGATGGCTTCAAAATGAAATAGAATACTGATAAACATGGTCCTGTTATGTATGGCAATTCTATTCGGGGTAAAGATGATTCATGGAAAGGAAAGGTTTTCTTTAATAAATGTAGTTGGAAACAACGAATAGCCATATAGAACAAAGCAAAACTTGATCCCCAATCCACAATATTTACTTTAAGCTAGAACAAAGATAAAATACTAAAATATAATGGTAATAGTGATGCACTAGTAGAAAGTGTGGGTGAATGATCATTTGAAATTGTTGTGCCTTTACAAAACATACCACAGAAACTAGAAATAATACATATTGGAAACTAGTCAACAATTCATATAATTCATTTCATTCCCTCAGAAAATTGCAAAAGTCATTCAATTCAGTTTTCATGCTGTTCATTATTAAAAAGAAGCTGGGGCACCTGGGTGGCTCAGTAGGTTGAGCATCCGACTTTGGCTCAGGTCATGATCTCACAGTTTGTGGGTTCGAGCCCCACATTAGGCCCTGTGCTGACCGCTTGCTCAGAGCCTGGAACCTGCTTCAGATTCTGTATCTCCTTGTCTCTCTGCCCCTCCCCCGCTCACACTTTGTCTCACTCTGTTTCTCAAAAATAAATAAATGTAAAAAAAAAAATTAAAAAAGCAAAATCCCATGGCTTAAAGATGCTGCAAATGACATTTCTTTCCCTTCCTAAAAAATATCTTTCCCCCCAAATTTTCCTATTTTCTAGATTGCACATGAATACATAAGGATGGGCACATTTTAATTTATACACATACATATGCATCAGTATAAATTAAAAATTAAGGATGCCATAGAGGAATAGTTAAAGGCAATGAGGAAGTGTTGATTAAAAAGGAGGAGCCGCTGGGAGAAAACCAATTAAATGCAAATATCTGAAGGTTAGATATTTTGAAAAGGCAATTGTCTTGCTCTAGGTTGGCATGGAGAAGAGACTTGTGCTGATAAAAAAAAAATTACATGGAAGTGAACTTTTCCTAAATATTTCCATTAGAGGTTATTCCTTTTCATTGTATCATCTGCCTTCTTTTTATAAAGGCTGTGGATTATTATTCCACTTCTATCATCAAAACAATATTAGTAAAATATAAAAATTATATCAACAGCTACACAGTAGTTAATTTTCCTCTTACTCAGTGTAATCATGTGACTTAGATTAATAAAAGACTTAGTTTTCTGAAATGTACACCAAAACATTTTTGCTTCCTCTATGTATACCAAATTAGCATTAGATTGGTTAGTAAACGCTAAGTAATTATTACATTCTGTTCACAACAATATCATTTTCAAAGTCATACCCAGAGAAAAGAAGCCTCAACAACTGTGCCTTAAATAGGCCAAATAAAATCTGAGATCCCACCAGTTTAGAAATAATAGTATTCCAATCCATGCTTCTTTATACCTTTGCTGATAACAAATATCATAATTTGTGAATGAGAAAGGCAACAAAACTGGATATATAACAAGGCAAAACAAAACTCTGAAGTTTTTCTTTAACATAAAAGAGGTTATTTACAGATTACAAAATAATGATAATCAAAAAAGAATGATTCTACTTGTAACTTTTAACAGTAAGAAATGTCAAAATTAAAAAAAAAAAGAAAAAGGGAGGCTTTATTAACCACAATGCAAGATACAAAATAAAACTATAATATTTGAGCCACCAGTTGAGTATTAGTAAAAATACCATCATCATCATCATCATCATCATCATGCTCATTCATATAATGTACATTTGGGGAGAACTTGTCTTCTTACTAGTGAAAATATTGCAGTGAACAAAATAGATTTAAAACTTCCTTCTTCATGAAGCTTCTTTTCAACAAGAAAAGCTTAACTATTAGAGTTATGTTATAATAAACCAATCAATCTTCACTGAATGCTTCTTTAAAAGGAACTGTATTATTTCTGACTTCCAAAAACCTATGTTGTTATATGTTACATCCATAGTACTTCTTTATCCTATAACTGAAAATTTGTACCTTTTGACCATCTTCCTGCAACTGCCCCTCCAACTACTCTCTGTCTCTGATAACCACAATTCTGATCTCTTTTTCTAAGCGTTTGTTTTTAGATTCCACATATAAGTATGATCTTATAGTACTTGTCTCTGACTTACTTCATTTAGCACAACACCTTCAAGGTCCATTCATGTTGTCACAACTGGTAGGGTTTTCTTGTTTGTTTTTTTTTTTTTTTTTTTTTTTTTTATGGCTGGATAATATCCTATTTCATATATACACCACAACTTCTTTGTCCATCCATTGATGGAGAGGTAGGATGTTTTCATGTCTTGGTTATTATAAATAATGCTGCTATGAACATGAGGATGCAGATATATTTTCAATTTATTGTTTTCATTACCATTGGGTACATTCCCAAAAGTGCAATTATTGCATCATATGGTAGATCTATTTTTAATTTTTTAAGGATCCTCCATACTATTTTCCACTCCACAGCTGACAAATATTTTTTCCCACTCCATAGGTTGCCGTTTCACTTTGTTGATCGTTTCTTTTGTTGTGCCGAAACTTTCAGATTTGAAATAGTCCCACTTGTTTATTTTTTATTTTGTGGCCAGTCTTCAGCTTTCATACCCAAAAACTTATGACCAAGGCACATGCCCAGGAGCTTTGTTCCTATGTTTTCTCCTAGGAGATTCAGAGTTTCAGATCTTACATTTAAGTCTTTAATTCATTTTGAGTTAATGTTTTTGCATGGTATAGATATGGGTCCAGTTTCATTCTTTTACATGTGAATAGTCAATTATGCCAGCACCATTTATTGAAGATACTGTCTTATCTCCATTGAGTTTTCTTGCTCCCTTATCAAATGTTATTGACCATATATATTCCGTTTATTTCTGGGCCCTTGATTCTTATCCATTGGTCTCTTTGTCTATGTTTATGGCAGCACCATACTGTTTTGATTACTATAACCTTCATAGTATAGCTTGAAATGAGGAGGTGTGATGCCTCCTGCTTTGTTATTCTTTTTCAGAATTTCTTTATCTACTTGTGGTCATTTGTGGTTCTGTGTAAATTTTAAAATTATTTTTTCTATTTTGGGAAAATGACATTGTAATCTTGATAGGGATTGTAGTGAATCTAAAGATGGCTTTTGGTAGTATTGACATTAATACTATTAATTCTCCCAATTCCTGAACATGAGATACATTTCCATTTATGTATGTCTTCTTCAATTTTGTTCATGTCTCATAATTTTCAGTGTAGGGATCTTTCACCTTGTTAGTTAAATTTATTTCTAAGTATTTTGTTGTTTTCAATGCTATTATAAATGGGGTTGACTTTATTTCTTTTTCAGAAGTTTTGTTGTTAGTGCATAGAAATGTTATTGATTTTTTGCACGTTGAGTTTTTTTATCCATAACTTTAATGAATTAATTGATTAGATCTAATAGTTTTTTGGTGAGGGCTTTAGAACTTTCTCTATATATAATACAGTCATCTGCAAATATGACAATTCTACTTCTTCCTTTCCAATTCTGATACTTTTTATTCCTTTTTTTTTTTTTTTTTTTGGCCTGATAGCTCTAGCTAAGACTTTTATTACTCTGTTGGATATAAATGATGAGAGTGGGCAGCCTTGTCTTGTTCCTAATCTCAGAAGGCAAGTTTTCAACCTTTCACTATGACTGTGATTTTAGCTGTGGGCTTGTCATATATGACCTTTACTATGTTCAGATATGTTCTTTATATGCTGAGTTTGTTAAGAGTGTTTGTCATGAAGGATGTTGAATTTTGTCCATGCTTTTTCTGTGCCTGTTGAGACGATCATATGATTCTTTTCTTTTATTCTGCTAATGGGATATATCACATTGATTAATTTGTATATATTGAACTATCCTTGCATCCCAGGGATAAATTACAGTTGATCATGGTGAATGAGCCTATTAATATTCTGCTAACTTCTGTTTGCTAGCATTCCATAGAGAATATTTGCACCCATATTCATTAGGTATATTGCCCTATAGTTTATTTTTTCCTAGTAGTGTCCTTTTCTGGTTTTGGTAATGGGATAATGCTGGTCTTATAAGATGAGTTTGGGAGTGTTCCTTCATCTTTGGTATTTGGGGAGAATTTGAGAAAGACTGGTGTTAATACTTCCTTAGATGTTTGGTAAAATTCATGAGTGAAACAACCTAGTCTTCATTGGTAGATTTTTGGTTCCTAATTCAATTTCCTTACAGAAATTGGTTCATTTATATTTTCTATTTCTTCCTGATTCAGTCTTGGTAAAGTTTTATGTTTCTAAAATGTTTTCAATTTTCCATTTCTAGGGTGCCTAGGTGGCTCAGTTGGTTAAGTGTCTGACTCTTGGTTTTGGCTCAGGTCATGATTTCACAGTTCATGAGATTGAGCTCCTTACCAGACTCTGTGCTAACAGAGCAGAGCCTGCTTGAGATTCTCTCTCTCCCTCTCTCTGTCCTTCCCCCTCCCTGCCAAAAAAAAACAAACTTTTAAAAAATTTAAAAAGAAAAAATTTTCCATTTCTTATAGGTTGTCCAGTTTATTGGTATATGATTGTTCATAGTAGTCTCTTATAATCCTTTGAATTTCTGTGTTATCAGTTGTAATTTCTCCTTTTTATTTGTATTTTATTATTATTATTATTTTTTTTTTATTATTTGGATTTTCTCTTTTTTCTTGGTTAGTCTAGCTAAAGTTTTGTCAACCTTGTTTATCTTTTCAAAGAACAAACTCTTAGTTTGATTAATTTTTTCTATTGTTTTTCTGTTCCCCATTTCATATTTCTGCTCTAATATTTATTATTTCCTTTCTTCTGCTAATTGTAGGCTCAGTTTTCTTTGTTTTCTAGTTCATTAGGGCATAGTGTTAGATTGTGGGTTTTTTGTGTTTTTTTTTAGTTTTTTTAATGTTTATTTTTGATAAAGAGAGAGAGAGCACAAGCAAGGGAGGTGCAGAGAGAGGGGTATACACAGAATCTGAAGCAGGCTCCAGGCTCTGAGCTGTCAGCACAGGGCCTGATGCGGGACTCAAACCCACTAACCATAAGATCATGACCTGACCTGAAATCAGACACTCAACTGACTAAGCCACCCAGGTGCCCCTAGCTTGTTTACTGGGATCCTTCTTGCTTCTTAATGTAGACATTTATTGCTATATACTTCTCTCTTAGAACTGATTTTTCTACATCCCATAAACTCTGATATGTTCTGTTTCATTTGTCTCAATAAACTTTTTTTTGTCCCTTTAGTTTTGTCTTTGATCCATTGATTTTTCAGGATAGTGTTGCTTAATTTCCATGTATTTGTAAATTTTCCAGTTTTTGTCTTGTTATTGATTTCTAGTTTAATGCTATGTGGTCAGAGAATATATTTGGTATGATTTCAATCTACTTGAATTTGCTAAGAATTGTTTTGCAGCCTAACACTGTCTGTCCTAGGAAATGTTTCATGTTTGCTTGAAAGTAATATATATTCTGCTGTTGTTGGATAGAATGTTCTGTATATGTGTGTTAGGTTAATTTGCTCTATACTGTTGTTCAAATCTGCTGTTTCCTTATTGATTCTCTGTCTGAATAATCTATCCATTGTTGAAAAAGGGTACTAAAGTCCCCAACTATTATTGCATTCCCATTTATTTCTCTTTTTAATTCTGTTTCTGCTTTATATATTTAGGTGCTCTGATGTTGGGTTCATCATCCAATATTACATTTTTTCTTCCAAACTCTCAAATTTGGACTCTCTCCCAACTCCAAATTATCAAATTATTATTTTTCATTTATTCTGTAGAAGTCACTCTTTCTTCATAATTTAGTTGTCTTAATTTTCAGATAATTTAGAAGCACAAACATATAGTTCATCTCATTCACACACACATTTATATACATAATGTCTTTTTAGTGGTTACTGAAATTTTTTGTTTATTTGATTAATATATATTTGACCTATTTCATTTCTGGTATTTGGTTTCCAGTATATAGTTCTGTTATGTCTTATGCATTCATAGTGAAATTTGAATTAATATAAAGGCAATAACCAAATGTTGATTTCACAATAATTGAGCAAATATTAGGGTTTCAGTGTAAAATCCCAAAATGTGTTTGTAACTGTAAAAGGAAAGGCTTACAATCTTATTCCTGAGCCACACCACTACACTCAGCCTTTCCTTACCACACACACACACACACACACACACACACACACACAACATAGAGCCCTGTGCCTCGTATTGCTTACACCTTTCAAGGAAAAGCTAAGCCATCCTAAATACATTTTGTTTAATTTAATGGTGACCTTCAATATCTTTAAATTGGAAACAAATATAACTGTTATAAAGCAAAAATGATAGGAAATTGTTCAAGACTTACTAAACTCATGCAAATTTCCATCCCTGGTTTTCATCAATGCATAGACTAACCAATAATAAGGGAAAAAGAGACAAAGGAGAGAGAGAGAGGGAGAGAGAGAGAGAGAGTGAGCTGATTTAAGAAGAGTTTTGTTCCAGGGCAAATTTTGAAAATAATACATATTATGAAAAAACAATACATGTTTGAGGATAGTAAAATATTACTAGGGTTTATTTATATTCATTTGTCTGTTAAAATTATTTCTGTTTCATACACCTAGGCATTTTACAGTTTATAATATAGAATACAAACAAACATCACTGTGAATGAAGAGATTCCAAGGAGAAACACATTTTATAAAATATTTTGGGAACATTTACTATCCAAATTACTCTCCACTTTAGTAATGTACTACCCAGTGAATCCAAGAATACATCAATACATGATTGTAATTAGAATGCAAATGCATGAGTATGCATCTGAGAAACATTGGGAGTCTGAAGGAAAATAAATTATCAAGCACTGCAATGAAAAATAAACAAGCAGCAAAAATTATAAATCTTATGGATAACAAGGGAGGTGACCAAAAAATGCACAGCCTGTATGAGGAGACAAAGGGACAAAGGTGAAAGAAAGGCTGAACTCAGAAAGAAATTATTTGTCAGTTACACCAGGTAAGATTAGTGAATGAAGTAAACTTGAGTATAAGGAAAAGAAATGGGGTGGAGGATGGCAAAAAAAAAAAAAAATGATATTAAACAGTAAAAATTAAAAGTCATTTAATAAAAGTTAAAAATATGATTTAAATGAAATAATATTTAATTTAAGTTATTCTTCTACTCATTTGAAGATGAGAAAGTATCATGCCTGATCACATGAGTATAGCATTCACATGATCTCTATCAGACAAATAGGCAAATGGGCCTGTTTCTAAGGCACATGACCAATTCTCCAGTCATCATACAACACTTCTTATTTCAAAATACTTAAGTAACAACACATCTTAATTAAAAAAAAACCAAAAAACAAAAAACAAACAATGGTATGAAACCCTACCAATGCTTTATCAGTAATACAGTTGTATGAACATAAGAGAAAAGGAGGTAAAAATTTTAAATGAATTTAGATAAATAAGAAAAAGTTATTGATTTTAATAAAGTTCTACCATATTGCTTGAAGTGGTTTGTCATAAATGCAAATCAATTTTACATAATCTTGAATATGTATATATTCTTATGTTTTAATAAAGAAACAGTTAAAATAATACCTCTTACTGAGAATTAAGCCCAAAAGAACTTGTACTAATTTTAGCCACAGAAAAGTGTTGGAAGTAGATTATTTATAGTTAGAAATTAACATCCTGTTGTTTGGTTTTGCCAGAAATTCAGATTAGGCCTATTTCTTCCATATACATGAAAGGTTTACATGTGTGTATGTGTTTTGATATTGTAGTATTCACTTAGTCATTAGGTTTTTACGTACTACTTCAAATTTTGTTATCAATTCTGTTCCAAAATTTAAAATAAAATTGATAAGTACTTTATGATACTCTGTAACTTCTATATTGTGAAGTTTTATTGCTTAATTTAGTAATATTTTAAATAATAAAAGTGCTTCTCCTAAGCCAGCCATATTATTTTGGAATCAGTAACAGAAGAGAATATCATATATATGCTAAAAATCATACTGGTAATGGATTTGTAAAATAAATCACTTAATTTTATTTAGCTCTGTGTAGAGGAAAACCCATAGATTTAAGAATACTAAAAAGAATTAGAAAATAATATAGTAGACAATTCAATATGCTTACATATAAAACAGAATAAATGATAGAAGTAGAAAAAAAGCATACAACAAAAGAATAGTATAAGAAATAAAAAGTAAGTTCTGTAAAAAATAACAAGACAAAACCTCCATACGTCAGGAGGGCAAACTTGCATGTGCACAAAATAGAGGATTCCAAATTCAAAATGTTTATAGAACAAAGAAAGTGTAACGGTCACCAATGACTGCAAATAAATGTATTAGTAATATGAAATAATCTATAGCAAGTAAATACGAAAATCAGATAAAATGATTTTCTCAGAAAATATAATTTTTCAGCAGAAACAAGCTAAAACAACACATTTACATTATAATAATGTGTCTTATTCCATTTTTTTTTAAATGTTTGCTAATAGCTTTTAAGTCTCATAGCCCTTTGTAAGCACTCTGGTTTCTCCTTCTGTCCCACATCTAGATATGCTGACTAGAAAGTGTGGCTGCTACCTCTGACATGGCAGGTTGTTCAAACCACAAAGTCCTTCTCTGTAGGCAAGGGAACTCTTATCAGGACCCATCCCCCAAACCCTAAAAATCCTGCCAAGCCAGTTTCCTTCCTCTGCCCTGACTCTCTCTCAATTCTTTTTTACATGTGTCTCCAAGTCATCCCTTTCTCCCCAGAAGCCCTCAGAACCCTCACTAGGTTAATAAGGAACCAGTAAAAAGCCTTTTTATACCATTTTGGTGCACGTGTGGGGTCCTAAGTATGGGCATCTGAAGCACAGTTTGGGTGGAGTTCATCTAGTTTCTGTGAGTGGTCTCAACACACATATACACATACTACACACATGCATTTGAATGTGTATATGTGTATGATACATATCATAAAGCGCCCAAACCAGAATCTTTCTTCTTAAAAAAATTTTTAAATGTTTCTTTATTTTTGAGAGAGAGACAGAGGGCAAGCAGGAGAGGGGCAGAGAGAGAGGGAGACACAGAATCTGAAGCAGGCTCCGGGATGTGAGCCGGACACAGGGCTTGAACCCACAAACCATGAGATCATGACCTGAGCTGAAGTTGGATGCTTAACTGACTGAGCCACTCAGGCACCCCCCAAACTTCTTAATGGGATGACATCAAAGAATTATTGTTAATATCAGTAACAAAATTGTATGCCTTTTGCTGCCACAATTATTAGCTCTTGGTAGAGATATTCAGCAGTTCATTTAGTAAGAAAACTTCATGAGTACTGAAGAATCTTTTATTATAATCTGGGAGTGGCGGAAATTTTAACTATGACATAAGCAAATGTGTACTTCAAATTTAGTTTATCTAGTACTGATGACTTTCTACTTATGCATCTAAAATTTCATACATTCTTTATATTATGACCAAAGCTAAATGTTAATTGGCTACGTGGGCAGGATTATGTTGCTCTTGATATCAGAATCCAGTAGTTGTCTACCTAAAGCAAATTTGTAACAGTTTCTATAATATAAAGAGCTGGCATCATAGAGGAAAGATGACATGTGCAAGCATTTCAAATATAATGAAGTAAGTAGTATCAGAGTAAAAACAAAAGAAAACAGAGAAAAAGGATATTTATTTTTTTTCTAATTTCTACATATGAAACTAATATTATACTGTTAATTACCGAATTCAAATAAAAACTTGAAAAAGGAAAAAAAAAGGATACTTATTCTTAAAGAGGAATCTGTAAAATATTTATGGAGATGATGGGATTAATCTTAGTTCTTGAATTTTGGTTAATATTTCAATAGGTAGAAATAGAAATAGGTATTGATCCAAGAATTCTTGGCAAGGGGAACAGAATAAGCATAAGTGGAGAGGGAAGTCAAGTGATTGTCTTTCACAATGAGCAATTAGAGGTGTTTTTAAGAGCAACATTTTTTTTCCATGGTGTAAATCAATGAGAAATTTATTTTAAATTATTGATGTTTGATTTTTTAATTACAAATTAAGAAAGTGAGTTCTCTAAGTTTTAGTATGAGTGAAACTATAAATCATATTATTTTATGATTCTAACAAATTTTATCAAAGCTTTTAAGAAAACCTTACAACCCAATTATTTTTTATTATTCAATTTAAATTTATTTTATGGGTACATTTGGATTTTCACATGTTTCACTCGTTTGACTCTAAGATCTTCCCAACTACTTGAATGTTAGATTCATAAATACATGTCTTTGATATTCTTAACTATTGAAATTATATCTATATGTTTGTGAAATTTAAACTTATGTTAACAGCTCTTTTACATTTATTTAATGAAAATTTTGATTGGAATCATAAGCATACTATGTTATCTAGTAGATAAGTTCTCTTGAAGATTAGGAATGCACACAAAATAACAAATATTCATAGGTTATTTCTTAACATTTTGTTTTGAAATAGTTCATCACCTCTATTTAAGTCTAAATATTATTAGGGTTAGGAAGTACTTTCTCACTTTAAAGTTAATTTCCCAATCATTTGACCAATAATTTGACCAAGCTAGCTGAACTTCTCAGTAACTAGAGAAAGCAACCCCCCCCCCCCCTCACTCCACACTCCCACTCCCACCCAGGACAATATAGATGTTTGGTCACTATTGGTAATACCTTTTGATTTCTATTTGTGTTCATATAAATAGAACAGGAATACCCATAACTTATAGGAGTTGCTGGTACAGTTTATATCCTTGTGATTATATAACTGTTTAAATCTTTATTAATAAGGGAAGTCTCATGTCACAGCCTTTAATTTAAGTCTAGTTTGTCTGATATAAGTATGGCTACTCCAGCTTTCTTTTGACTTCCAGTAGCATGATATACAGTTCTCCATCCTCTCGCTTTCAATCTGAAGGTGCCTTTAGGTCTAAAATGAGTCTCTTGTAGACAGCAAATAGATAGGTCTTGTTTTTTTAATCCATTCTGATACCCTATGTCTTTTGGTTGGAGCATTTAGTCCATTTACATTCAGTGTTATTATGGAATGATATGGGTTTAGAGTCATTGTGATGTCTGTAGGTTTCATGCTTGTAGTGATGTCTCTGGTACTTTGTGGTCCTTGCAACATTTCACTCCAAGAATCCCCCTTAGGATTTCTTTTAGGGCTGTTTTAGTGGTGATGAATTCCTTCAGTTTTCATTTGTTTGGGAAGACCTTTATCTCTTCTTCTATTCTGAATGACAGACTTACTGGATAAATGTTTCTCAGCTGCATATTTTCTGTTCAACACATTGAAGATTTCCTGCCATTCGTTTCTGGCCTGCCAAGTTTCAGTAGATAGGTATACTACTATTCTTATGTGTCTACCTTTGTAAGTTATAGCCTGTTTATCCCTAGCTACTTTCAGAATTTTATCTTTATCCTTGTATTTTGCCAGTTTCACTATGATATGTCATGCAGAAGATCGATTCAAGTTACATCCAAAGGGAGTTCTCTGTGCCTCTTGGATTTCAATGCCTTTATCCCTCCCCAGATCAAGGAAGTTCTCAGCTATGATTTGTTCAAGTACACCTTCAGCCCCTTTCTCGCTCTCTCTTCTTCTTCTGGAATTCCTATGATACAGATATTGTTGCATTTGATTGCATCACTTAGTTCTCTAATTCTCCCCTCATACTCCTGGATTTTTTAATCTCTCTTTTTCTCAGCTTCCTCTTTTTCCATAATTTTATCTTCTAATTCACCTATTATCTCCTCTGCCTCTTCAATCCAAGCTGTGGTCGCCTTCATTTTATTTTGCACCATATTTATAGCATTTTTAAACTCCTCATGACTATTTCTTAGTCTCTTGATCTCTGTAGCAATAGATTCTCTGTTGTCCTTTATGCTTTTTTCAAGCCCAGCGATTAATTTTATGACTATTACTCTAAATTCTTGTTCTGTTATATTGCTTAAATCATTTTTGATCAATTTGTTAGCTGTCACTACCTCTTGGAGTTTCTTTTCAGGAGAATTCTTCCGTTTTGTCACTTTGGGTAGTTCCTGTGGTGGCTCCAAACTGCAGGGCACTTCCCCTGTGTTGTCCGGAGTAACTTGTGTTGTTGGCAGGGCCACAGTCAGACCTGATGTCTGCCTACCGCTGGGGCCACAGTCAGACTGGTGTGTACCTTATCTTCCCCTATCCCAGGGGCAGGACTCACTGTGGAGTGGTGTTGCCTCTGTCTGGGCTACTTGCATACTGCCAGGCTTGTGGTTCTGCTTTGATGGGATCTGGCCAAGGGCGTATTAGCTAGGGTGGATCCTCAAGGTGCACAGGGGTGGGAGGGGCATTATATAGTAATTACATGGTCTATCCATCAGGAAGAGGTAACAATTATAAATGTCTATGCACTGAATATAGGAGCCCCCAAATATATAAAACAATTAATCATAAACATAAGCAACCTTATTGATAAGAACGTGGTAATTGCAGGGGACTTTAATATTCCACTTACAACAATGAATAGATCATGTAGTTTTAGGATCAGCAAAGAAACAAGGGCCCTCAATGATACATTGGACCAGATGGACTTGACAGATATATTTCAAACTCTGCATCCCAAAGCAACAGAATATACTTTCTTCTCAAGTGCCCATGAACATTTTCCAAGATAGATCACATACTGGGTCACAAAACAGCCCTTCATAAATATAAAAGAATTGAGATCATACTGTGCACACTTTCAGCGCACAATGCTATGAAACTAGAAATCAACCATAGGAAAAAGTCTGGAAAACCTCCAAAAGCATGGAGGTTAAAGAACACCCTACTATAGAATGAATGGGTCAAACAGGCAATTAGAGAAGAAATTTAAAAAAATATATGGAAACAAATGAAAATGAAAATACAACAATCCAAATGCTTTGGGATGCAGCAAAGGCAGTTCTGAGAGGAAAATACATTGCAATCCAGGCCTATCTCAAGAAACAAGAAAAATCCCAAATACAAAATCTAACAGCACACCTAAAGGAAATAGAAGCAAAACAGCAAAAACACCCAAACCCAGCAGAAGAAGAGAAATAATAAAGATCAGAGCAGAAATAAATGACATAGAATCTAAAAAAAACTGTAGAGCAGATCAATGAAACCAAGAGTTGGTTTTTTGAAAAAATAAACAAAATTGATAAACCTCTAGACAGGCTTCTCAAAAATAAAAGGGAGATGACCCAAATAGATAAAATCATGAATGAAAATGGAATTATTACAACCAATCCCTCAGAAATACAAGCAATTATCAATATTATGAAAAATTATATGCCAACAAACTGGACAACCTGGAAGAAATGGACAAATTCCTAAGTACCCACACACTTCCAAAACTCAAATAGGATGAAATAGGAAACTTGAATAGACCCAAAACCAGCAAAGAAATTGAATCAGTTATCAAAAATCTCCCAATAAATAAGACTCCAGGACCATATGGCTTCCCAGGGGAATTCTACCAGACATTTAAAGCAGCGATAATACCTATCCTTCTCAAGCTGTTCCAAAAAATAGAAAGGGAAGGAAAACTTCCAGACTCATTCTATGAAGCCAGCATTACTTTGATTCCCAAACCAGACAGATACTGAGCAAAAAATCCCAAACCAGACAGATACTGAGCAAAAAAAAAAAGAGAACTACAGACCAATATCCATGATGAATATGGATGCAAAAATTCTCAATAAGATGCGAGAAAATCTAATTCAACAGCATATAAAACAAATTATTCACCATGATCAAGTGGGATTCATTCTTGGGCTGCAGGGTTGGCTCAACATTCACAAATCAATCAGTGTGATACATCACATTAATAAAAGAAAAGATAAGAACCATATGATCCTAGCAATCAATGCAGAAAAAACATTTGATAAAATTCATCATCCTTTCTTAATAAAAACCCTCAAGAAAGTCGGGATAGAAGGAATATACTTAAACATCATAAAAGCCATTTATGAAAAGCCCACAGTTAATATCATCTTCAATGGGGAAAAACTGAGAGCTTTCCCCCTGAGATCAGGAACATGACAGGGATGTCCACTCTCACTACTGTTGTTTAACAAAGTGTTGGAAATTCTAGCATCAGCAATCAGACAAGAAAAGGAAATCAAAGGCATCAAAATGGGCAAAGATGAAGTCAAGCTTTTACTTTTTGCAGATGACATGATATTATACATGGAAAATCCGATAGACTCCACCAAAAGTCTGCTAGAACTGATACATGAATTCAGCAAAGTCACAGGATACAAAATCAATGTACAGAAATCAGTTGCATTCTTATACACTAATAATGAAGCAACAGAAAGACAAATAAAGAAACTGATCCCATTCATAATTGCACCAAGGATCGTAAAATACCTAGGAATCAACTTAACCAAAGATGTAAAATATCTGTATGCTGAAAACTATAGAAAGCTTATGAAGGAAATTGAAGAAGATACAAAGAAATGGCAAAACATTCCACGCTCATGGTTTGGAAGAATATATATTGTTAAAATGTCAATTCTACTCAAAGCAATCTACACATTCAATGCAATCCCAATCAAAATTGTACCAGCATTCTTCTTGAAGCTAGAGCAAGCAATACTAAAATTTTATGGAACCACAAAAGACCCCGAATAGCCAAAATAATATTGAAGAAGAAGACCAAAGTGGGAAACATCACAATCCCAGACTTTAGCCTCTACTACAAAGCTGTAATCATCAAGACAGCATGGTATTGGCACAGAAACAGACACATAGACCAATGGAATAGAATAGTGACTCCAGAACTAGACCCACAAACGTATGGCCAACTCATCTTTGACAAAGCAGGAAAGAATATCCAATGGAAAAAAGACAGTCTCTTTAACAAATGGTGCTGGGAGAACTGGACAGCTACATGCAGAAGAATGAAACGAGGCCACTTTCTTACACCATTCACAAAAATAAACTCAAAATGGATAAAGGGCCTGAATGTGAGACAGGAAACCATCAAAACCCTAGGGGAGAAAGCAGGGAAAAACCTCTCTGACCTCAGCCGCAGCAATTTCTTATTGACACATATCCAAAGGCAAGGGAATTAAAAGTAAAAATAAACTATTGGTACCTCATGAAGATAAAAAGCACTGCACTGCAAAGGAAACAATCAACAAAACTAAAAGGCAACCAACGGAATGTGAAAAGATATTTGCAAATGACATATCGGACAAAGGGCTAGTATCCAAAATCTATAAAGAACTCACGAAACTCCACACCTGAAAAACAAATAATCCAGTGAAGAAATGGGCAGAAAACATGAATAGACACTTCTCTAAAGAAGACATCCAGATGGCCAACAGGCACAAGAAAAGATGCTCAACGTCACTCCTCATCAGGGAAATACAAATCAAAGCCACACTCAGATACCACCTCACACCAGTCAGAGTGGCTAAAATGAACAAATCAGGAGACTATAGATGCTAGAGAGGTTGTGGACAAACGGGAACCCTCTTGCACTGTTGGTGGGAATGCAAACTGGTGCAGCCACTCTGGAAAATAGTGTGGAGGTTCCTCAGAAAATTAAAAATAGATCTATCCTATGACCCAGCAATAGCACTACTAGGAATTTACCCAAGGGATACAGCAGTGGTGATGCATAGGGACACTTTTACCCCAGTGTTTATAGCAGCACTCTCAACAGTAACCAAATTATGGAAAGAGTCTAAATGTCCATCAACTGATGAATGGATAAAGAAGTTATGGTTTATATATATACAATGGAATACTACTTGGCAATGAGAAAGAATGAAATATGGCTTTTTGTAGCAATGTGGATGGAACTGGAGAGAGTTATGCTAAGTAAAATAAGTCATACAGAGAAAGACAAATACCATATGTTTTCACTCTTATGTGGATCCTGAGAAACTTAAGACCATGGGGGAGGGGAAGGGAAAAAAAAAGTTAGAGAGGGAGGGAGCCAAGCCATAAGAGACTCTTAAAAACTGAGAATAAACTGAGGGTTGATGGGGGATGGGAGGGAGAGGAAGTGGGTGATGGGCATTGAGGAGGGCAACCATTGGGATGAGCACTGGGTATTGTACGGAAACAAATCTGACAATAAATTTCATATTAAAAAAATAAGAGTGGTCTGAACAACTTCTTTAAATATTTAAATGACTGATATCTAGAATTAAAAATCCTGTAATTTTTCCCCATATCTATCTAATTTGTATAGGTCATAATTTCTTTAAGTTTTTATTTGAATTCCAATTAGTTAACATATAATGCAATATTAGTTTCGTGTAAAATTTAGGGATTCAACACTTGATATATCACCTAATGCTCATCATGAGTGCACTACTTAATCCCTATCACCTAGTTCACCCTTCTCCCACCCACTTTCTCTCAAGGAACCATTAGTTTGTGCTTTCTAGTTAACACCCCATTTCTTGATTTTCCTCTCTTTTTCCCCTTATGATCGTTTTGTTTCTTAAATTCCAACGAAGACATTCAGACAGTCAACAGATACAGGAAAAATTTTCAGTATCACTCTTCATCAGGGAAATACAAATCAAAATTACAATGAGATATCACATCACACCAGTCAGAATGGCTAAAATTAACAATACAGGTAACAACTGGTGTTGGCAAGATGTGGAGAAAGGGGAACTCTCTTACACTCTTGGTGGAAATGAAATTGGTGCAGCCACTCTGGAAAACAGAATGGAGTTTCTCTCAAAAAGTTAAAAATAGAACTACCCTATGATCCAGCAATTACACTACTTGGTATTTACCCAAAGAATGCAAAAATACGAATTCAAAGTGATACATGCACCACAATGTGTATAGCACCATTATCAACAATAGCCAAATCATGGAAAAAGCCAAAATGTCCATCAACTGATGAATGGATAAAGAAGATGGTGGAATATTATGCAGTCATAAAAATGAATGAAACCTTGCCATTTGTAACAACATGGATGGAGCCAGAGAGTAGTTCATAATTTCTAACATCACAATCTGTAATGATTGCTGCATGGTTGATTGGGTGTAACGAATATTGAGAAAATATGGTAATCATATTGTGAGCCTTTAATGAACTAGTTCAAATAAGAGTAATGGAGTTACACAAACTTTAAGGAACTTTGATAATCAGTAAGAAGGGATTTATAGTATAGTAATTATACCATAAAGTTATCAGGTTAAATAAAAGATGTATTTAGATTTTAAGATCCTCATGAATGTGTGACAATAATAGTAGTTCAATACTAAAAAGAGGAAAATAAAAATAAAGTAATAAATTATGATAAAAATAAAGGAATAAAGTATGGCAATTGACCATTAATGGAATGAGATTTGGATAAAATGGAGTCATGATATAGTAGGTGATACGAGTTTTGAGGGAAACCACTAGTTTTGAGGGAAAAGGGAATGCTTAGTCAGATGTAATGAACAAATAGGATAAAAGACGAGGACACATTCAGAAGCCATTATCTATACATTTTTCTAGTTTTCCATACCAACACTTATGTTACTCACTTCTTTCCTCCTTTATTTTAATGAAAGATTATATTTTATTCAATGCCTATCACACAGTTTTTGCTTTGTTTATTAATTTATTCATGAAGTTTAATATTATCTCAACAGCAATATAAGCACTACTTTTTTCCCCCAATCTTTTTAATTTTCCCAGAGTACTATGCATATGATTAGGGCTTAAAATAAACTTTGTTGTTTTGTTCATTATCCAGCAAAATAAGTTAATTTTCTATGATTCTCAATTTTCCTTAAAGAATAACACATTTTCTCCTTTAGAGTATTATTTACATTAAGAATAATTCATAGCTAAAACATCAAACACAGTCTTAAAAAAACGATAGTATTCTACCAAAATTAATGAGTCTTGAACACATCTAAGGGATTTGGCATCATACCAGTTTAATTATTTTAATATTTTTGAGTTATGTGTTCAGAATTACAATGTGAATATCATTAGAGAAGCTCTTAGGATTTAATGACATATTTCAGTGATTTATATCTACTACTATTTCACACTGTTGATGAACAAAATTTAGTTTGGTTGAACTGCATATCCTCAAAAAGTTTTTTGATCCTTCATTACTTTTACACATCACAAGATGACAACTTGTGATACCAGTTAATGTTTTAAAAGATAGAAAGTGATATTAAATATTTACAGGAATTTTGGTCTGTTCTCTAAAATTTTGTACAAGAATTTTGGATTCAACTGTAAATGAATGTCTGAGATGATTTAGTCAGAATAAATGCGCATGCCAAATAGATTTTCTGTATGCCAGAGATATCATCATTGAACGTTATTTCTTACTAGGATAAATTGGAACTCAATATAGTATAAGGTGAATTACATTAAAAGAAAAATCTAATTTATCATATATAAATAATCATATAAGTTAAATTAAACTCTAATAAATACAAGGTGACACAAAGGAAATTTATATAAATAAATTATCCATAAAATCTGCATTAGGTTGTTATAAAGGAAATATATTTATTCAAAATGACACTATTGCTAAGCTACATGGCTTTAATGAGGGAAATGAAATACAGAAACTGTTCTAAAAATGCTGTGCAAAGCTCTTCAGAGGGTGTGAAAATTACATTTATGTCTCTGTGCTATTTCTTTCTTTCTCGCTTAAATGTGCTCTGAAATCTATCACTCTTTTACCAAGAATTGCATTTTGCTCATTTTTTTGCTCAACAAAGAGGAAACATTTATGGTTTTGCAATAATACTGTTTCTAACTTCAGACAGTTCTTTAGTTCTAAAACTTTAAGCCATTTTTCAGTGAAGATTGCATTTTCTTCATGCATATAGGAAAAGCTAGATTTATAATGTTACTTCAATTCTTTTGATATGATAATGTAAAGTTAATTGTATCCCTTTTCAGTTATTGAAAACATTAATATCATTTCCTGTTAATGTGAACAGGTGGGGAGAAAAATTAGCATACTCACTAATTAGATTTTATTTGCAATTTTACTGTCAAGCACCATGTCTTTATCTCCTAAGTTTTTAATGAGAGACTCACTCTTCTAATAACATTTTTGGCTTACAGAAATGTGTTTGAAACTCCAGATATATTTGAATTTCCTGTAACTACCCTTTCATGGTAAGCATGAAGAAAAATTAACATATCCTTGTGCTTGTATTCATAAGAAACGCATGAGATAAGTAAATTTCCATACGTGTATTTGTTTTTAATAACAGTTCATATTTGCTACAAGGCTAGGATGATTAGTCTCTTGTTTACCAATAGCTTCATTTTTCTTCACTGGTTTCTGATAACTGTAACAAGAGGAGCTTCTTCAGATTATCTCTGCATATCAGTCAGCAGTTATGCCCTTTCATGCTTAAAATGTTCACACACAGGGCCAGTAACATAATTTGTGGGGTCTAATGCTAACTTGAAAATGTGGGGGTCCCACGTTCACAAATTATTAAGGATTCCCAAATGGCAAGAACAGAGTGTTAAACAAAGAGCAATGCTCTTCTAAGCATGAGATCCTGTGTGGCTGCCCAGATCATAGGTCAATGAAGCTGGCCGTGGCCACACACTATGACAGAATCAATATATTATAATGGTTGAGCACATGGCCTCATGCCTAGATTTTAATTCTATTTTATCAATTTTCTAGCTATTTGACTTTGGACAAGTTATTCTGCCTCAATGATAATAATATTTAATGTGTGTGTGTGTGTGTGTGTGTGTGTGTGTGTATTTAAGAATGAATACACATGTATTTAAGAATTAATACATGTAAAAGATCAAAGCATGGTATCTGATATAAGCAAGATTTCAACAATATTAGCAAATTGTACTTGTATATGAAGGAACTATTTTTGAAAAAAATATATAACTGGTGGGTCAATCCCTATAGAAAATCCCTTCCCAGACAATTTCCATAAAATAGCATCTTATATTTGGCAACAATCCTTTTTGATGCCACTCTGAGAGGCACTGATACACACAAAGATCAAAACAGACACTTCAGATTCCCACATTTACCTTATCCTAGTTCTCTATTAGTCTTGTATTTACATTCAGACATAGGATTAAGATCAATCAATTCTTTATAAATTCTGTATATCGAATGAACATATACTCTGGACTTTCTAATCCAGTTCTGATTATCTACTTTTATTATTCTCAAAACAGGATGAATAAAAATACAATTGTGTAATTTCTATACTTACAGTAAGACATTTCAGAATTAACCATGTATGTAATAAGTGTGTGTGCATTTGTGTTAATTGGTAGCCTCAGAACATTCAGTTAGACTAATCAAGAATTCATTCTCCCAGGATAGGTATGGTCGGCTAGCATTTAATCAGAATGTCTACACTCCAGAGTTGTCTTCTTCAAGCATTTCTACAATCTATATCTTGAGTCAACATCGAGAGTTTACTAATTACAGAAACGGATGTTAGAAGTGGTATTCCCAGTGGTAAAACTATTAGTTTTAAAGTTATGTGTTTTGTTTAAAATGGTTTATAGAATTTCCACAATCTTGCATATTTGGGACATAAGAATCTACTGAACCTTCACTATATTGACAAAGACTGTCTCCTTGACCAAAACTTAGGCTCCTCAGAATCCTTTTATCTACTAGGCCTCAACCTTGGTCCCTGTTCTTGCTGGGCCTCCATACTCCAGTTGTAGCAAGAATTCTGCTAAGTTAATTAGCAAGAACCCTTGCCCTTGATATCTGAGCATTCTCGGTATCAGATCAAATGCCATATCCTTTACTATCCTCCAAGTGGTATTTGATCACCCTGGCCGGCCTTCAGCAAGAATCCTATTAAGTCAATTTAATAAGAATTCCCCCTTCCCTAGATGTTTCCTGTTCCATTTTCCATTCACTGACCTCCTGTCACCCAATGTGCTCCTTGTCTATAAAATCCAACTTGTTGTTACATGAGAAGTCGAGCCCAATCTTAATCCCCTTATTGTGGTAGTCTTGATACTGATGGAGATGTTGCATAATAAAGTCACCTTTACCATTTTAACAAGGGTCAAAATAATACTAAGGGATGCTTATCCTGGACTTGATTCCTAAATGGTTCTGAGTTCAACCATGGTATAGACAGTTCACCTGAATCTGTAGAGTTGGCCAGGTTAATGCTACCTCTATAGTCTTTTATCATACACTTCAGCTGAGCTCTTCCAAGGAGGGTGTTTTAGAGCTCCATAAATAAAAAAAAATAAATAGGTAAGATTTTATTCTAGATGAGAGAAGTAGATATAAAAAAATTTCTGTTTCTCTGTTTATAAATGACTTAGATATGGCAGGAAACAGTCTGAGTTTTCTTTCCTTTATACTGGTAATGAATCCATAATTTCCATTATCTCAGAGTAACTAATCCTGCTGTACCTCTAATAATTAAAAGTTATCAGTATCTTAAAAAAATTCAATCACTTTTTAACAACACCTTACAAATTAACATTTCAACTTTCTTTTAGTATTTTTATATTAATAAAATAACAATTCAGAGTAAATGTTGTCAGAACACATAATCTAAGTTTTGGTTAAGAAAACATGATTGTCATATTTTTATTATTAGAAGAGGGTAGAAAATTAATAATTAACCAAAAATTCACTAGACTTTTAATTATATTAGCCTTGTATCATTTTTCCTATTATACTAATGAGGAAAATAAAGGTAAGAGATGTTTAATATCATAGTCAATATCATATAATTAATAAATAACTAGAACTGGGATTTAAATCAAGTATAAATAACACCAAAATCTACATATTTATTCTTCTGTTGTTACTGTGTGTGTGTGTGTGTGTGTGTGTGATGCTGTGTTTGCTTATTGTTTTTATTTACTATGAAGCTCCTTGAAGAAATATGGGTATAATTATAGAAATAATCCTTGTAGAATTATAAATCATTAGATACTTCTTATGAAAAGAATACAAGTTACCTTAGTTTGTTTGTTTATTTATCTCTTTATTTATATTTTAGAGAGAGAGAGAGAGCATGTGAGCAAGGGAGAGGGGCACAGGGAAAGACAGAGAAAATCCCAAGCAGGTTCCACACTCAGCACGGAGCCCAAAGTAGGGCTTGATCCCATGACCCTGAAATCATGACCTAAATGGTAAAATAAAATTTTTACCAGTTTAAAAAAAATCACTAATAAATTTCTCCCAGAGTGTAGGCATTATGAACCCATTTCTTATATTTTTTCCTACTGTATAATTTTTCACTTAGAAGATTCATACTTGCTGAATAGCACACGAGATGCATAAAGTCTCAGGCAAAAAATCCATAATTGATAAAACAGTTATTTGACTAAAATAGTCACAGTAAATTGAATACATGAGTCCTCAAAAGCATTCTAATCTTGCTTTCTTGTGTTATCCAAAATGACTAATTAAAAAGGAAAATAACTTTTTGATCTACGGGGTTTGCATATTGGATTACTACATCAAATTAGAAGTATATCAATCACCATTAGTAGTAAACTGAAAAAAAAAGTAGAGTCAAGTAATGAGTCAAAATCCAGATGTATACTGTAATTGAAGTTCAGTTTTATTTATAAACATTATGATTAAATAATACCATAGTTAATCTATTAATTAGCTATTCATTCACTGATACTTTCTATGATAAGAATTCAGGAAATTAAAACTGATCATTTATTCTTTTCAAATGTCTCAACTGTTAAGCATTGTTTGGGCCATTAGTTGTATAATTCTGGAAACCTTGTGTGGGTGATTATTTACAAAAATGTGTTGAGTGTGTATTTGATTTTAAAGTAGTTTTAAGCTGGGGTGCCTGGGTGCTCAGTCGGTTAAGCACCTGACCTCAGCTCAGGTGATGATTTCAGGTTTGTGAGTTCGAGCCCCGCGTCGGGCTCTGTGTTGACAGCTCAGAGCCTGGAGCCTGCTTCAGATTCTTTCTTCCTCTCTCTCTACCCCTTCCCTGCTTGTTCTCTCTCTCTCTCTCTCAAAAATAAACATAAAAAAAATAAAAAAAAATTAAAGTAGTTTTAAGCAATGAGACTATGAGGATGAGGTGATTGGACAATTTAAGTTTATGAACAGGATGGAAATGGACAGAGCTGAGGCAGCTTGTTGATTTGGTGTTTCAGACATGTAGAGGAGCAAAGTGTAATGAGGGTGAACAAGACCTGCAAGCAGGGCTGTGCCACAAAGTGCCTTGTACATCATGTTATGCTGTCAAGCTTTATCTCACAGTACAAAAATGATCTTAAGAGACAGTCACCTTATCAAGAAGCATGCATTTCATTTGTATTTGTGAGAGTTTAAATTAATTTGCTGATGACTCAAAATTAAGTTTCTTTCTCAAATTAACAGTGATAAGGGGACTGGTCACAATTTTAGGTTGGTTCTGCCACCCTCAAAACATAGTTTCAAAGATTGTTTCCATCCAACTGGATGGTGAGAACAAGTATCTCAGGGCAGGTGGTTTTGAACAAATCACTTATGATCACAATCTATTGACCAAACCTAATCATTTGTGAATACATATCAACAGCTAGGAAATGTGTCTCTAACCATATTGCTCCTAAAAGTTAAGTGGGGGCACTTGGGAATGATTAACAATCTTTTCACTATATATCATTAATAATCCCAATTTATCAAAGGGTAGACAGAAGAGGTGTCCTGGTCAAATTATTGAGGCACCTCCACAGAACCCTAGAGGCTCTAGAAAATACAAGTTTAGACCATTTAACGAAGATAAACAACAACAATAAATTTACATTTCACAATGGACACTCCAGCAGAGTTTCTCAAACTCAGCACTATTGATGTTTAGTGCTAGATAGTTTAGATAGATGTTTAGTGCTCGCTAGATGCTTTGTTGCTGGGAGCTGTCCTGTGCTCTAAAGCCAGAGGAAGCACCAACTCATGCTCCCTGTCCCATTTTCCCCCTGGAACAGCACATTGTTGAGGATCTGGTGAATCAGTGCAGATGTAGGGGTCATCTCATTGGTGAGGAAGCCCTGAACAAAGGGCCTTGACAGTTTTATGGACTCGGGGATTGGGGAGAGCATAAGGGCAGAGGTCTCAAAGTGGAAAACTACTGGGTACAGAGTCAGAGTGGGGAAGTGTCTTCAGGGTTTCCTCCTTTTTCCTACATAAGGAGGTCTCAGCAAAGGTGCCTAAGTAGAACTTGGCCCAAGGTTTCAGATGAGGACACCCATGAATGCAGGTTCAAGGGCTAGGAATGTAAATATGTAAAGAATATGAAAGGTCAGCGGTGTCTGAGTACTTGACTAAATTCCTTTCAGAGACTATAATGCACTGGCTGTGTACTGAGTCTGGTGTGGGGAGGCAGCTTTTCCCCATCAGCTCTGCTAGGTTGAGCCTCGGTAATTGCCTATGATAAGGCCTGAGATATCACATATAGGTTTTTAAACAGGAGCTGGACCCTTCAACTAGACATAGAGAGAGAGAAAATATTTGCAAAAGGAGTTGTGCCCAAAATATATAGAGAACCACTAAAACTCAATAATAAAAAAAAAAAACAAACAATTCAATTAAAAAAATAGACAAAAGTTCTGAATAAACACTTCACTAAAGAAGATACTAAGTGAGGGGTGTCTGGGTGTCTCAGTCAGTTAAGTGTCTGACTCTTGATTTTGCCTCAGGTCATGATCTCATTGTTCCTGAATTCAAGCCCCGCATCAGGCTCTGCACTGACTGCTCTGAGCCTGCTTGAGATTTTGTCTCCCTCTCTCTCTCTGCCTCTCCTCCGCTGACTCCCTATCTCTTTCTCTCAAAACAAATAAATAAACATTTTTTTAAAGATGATACTAAGTGAAAGATAAACACATGAAAATATGGTTAACATTATTTGTCATTAGAAAATGCAGATTAAAACAATGATGTATCACTACAAACCTATTAGAATGGCTAAAATTAAGAAGAAAACTGATAGCAGCAATTGTGCAAGGATACAGAGCAACTAGAACTCTCATTCATTGCTCATGGGAATATGAACTGGTACTGAACAGTCCATCCAATGTGATCCTACTTATTTACCCAGTGATTTGGATAATTATCTCCACACAAGAGTTTTAATGTGGATGTTTATGCCAATTTTATTCATTATCATGAGAAACTGGAAATGATCAGGATGCCTTTTAATAGGGGAATAGATATATAAATTGTGGTATATCCACATAATAAAATATCATTCAAGAATGAAAAGGAATTAACTTCAAGCCATTCAAAGTCAGGTATGAATCTTAAATGCATATTGCTAAGTGAAAAAAGCCATTCCACACAGGTCATAGACTGCATGATTCCAATTATAGGTCATTCTGGAAAAAGTAAAACTATAGAGATTATAAATAGGTCAGTAGTTGTCAAGGGTTCAGCGGGGGGCTGAAGCATAGAAAAAATTTTCAAGTGTTTTTAGGTACTGAAACTATTTTGTATGATTCAATGTTGGTGAGTATGGGGCAGTATGCATTCGTCAAAACTTATGGCACTTCATAGCATAAGGTGCCAAAATCAATGTATGCAAATTAAAAAAAAAATGAGAGGTCAAGAAATTTCAGGATGGAATTCAGACCGTGACTAAAGAATCTAACTGTATTTGAGGTTCCTGAGTGGCTCAGTCAGTTAAGCGTCTAACTCTTGGTTTCTGCTCAGGTCATGATCTCACAATTTGTAGGTTCGAGCCTGCATCAGGGTCTGTGCTGACAGTGCAGAGCCTGCTTGGGATTCTCTCTCTCTCTCTCTCTCTCTCTCTCTCTCTGCCCTTCCCCTCCTCATGGTCTCTCTCTCAAAATACATAAACATTAAAGAAAAAAGAATCTAACTGTATTTACCCATGTATGATGCAACCTACCTGAAGAGAGTGGACAAAATGGCACTGACCTAAATAATTTGGAAATGAGTAGCATCTCTAAGATGAAAGGCAAAATGAGCTGTATTTAAGCACAGTATAAGCACTATACTCATAAAATTGTTTCCAAAGAGTCTGGGTAAATGATTCTGAAGACTATATGTGTGTGTGTATATATATATGTACACACACACACACACATATATATATATATATATATATATATATATATATATATATATACACACACACACACACACACACACACACACACACACACTTGAATTGAAAAATTAAGTACATGGATGGGTGGAAGGAACCAGGATTCTCACAGTTAAGAGTGAGAGGTTACAGACAAGCAACATGAGAACACTAGAATGATACATGTCGTAATAGAGTTGGAGACACAAGTATCAACTAATACCAATAAAATACCAAGAAACAAGTATGAAGACTCCATGGTGAAATGTATGAATTAAGGACTGAAGCAATAAATATATAAGAGGATCCCAGAGAAATGTGTAGTTCCAGATAGTTAAAAAGTGTTCAACAAACAAATGAACCCACAGGTATGATGAGGTTATTTATGTCAAAGGCACATCGGAGCCAAATGAAAGAACTTCCAATGATCAAAGCCATGACAACTTAAGAAATAAGATAAATAATGTAGCAATGAAATCTAATCAAATTATAAAATACATACCCATGGGTCCATACCAATATAAATAAATGATTAAATAAATACATTTGGAGAAAGGTCAATCTCTCATATAAAATAATAAATAATTTGTGCAGATGCCCTCATTCACAAGCATAATGAGTTTATAACTCCATTCCTTAAGTTGGGCTTCATGTAATGACTTCCTTCCAAGGGGTCCAGTATGAGAAGGTGAAAAATTATAACATTCCAGTGGAGAAATCTAGAAAGCATTATCTTAGCCAATTGATCAAAGTCAAGATTATCAGTGATAAGCCATGTTGATAGTGTATATCTGATATCATGTGATGAATAAAAAAAACATAAAATAAGTCTAATCATGAGAAAACATCAGAAAAAATCCAAAAGAGGTCTATCTACAAATATATGATCAGTCCTCAATAAAATTGTCAAGGTCATCAAAAACCAGAAATTTCTGAAAATGTATCATAGCCAAGAGGACCCTAAGGAGACATGACAACTAAATGTAACATGGTATTCTAGGTAGGAATTTGGAACATAACAAGGAGATTAATTAAAAACTAAGTACATATGAATATATCATAAAGTTTAGTTAGTAATTGTGCTTCAATGTTATTTCATTAACTGTAATATACAATGCTAATTTAAGATGCTAAAAATAGGGAAACTGGGGTGTGGAGAACATGAAGGAATATATCTCTGCAACTTTTCTGTAAATCTAAAGCCATTCTACAATTTTAAAATAGTAAATGTTGAAAAACTTGTCAGAGGAAAACCTGTGTGGTAGATAGATGAACAATCTAGATCCCAGAGATATTAATTCAAGAGTAAAACATAGCACTAGAAATTTCCTTTGATTTTTATTATTCTTAATATTTTACTTTTAGTCAAACAAAGCAATATGAGACAAGGTTCATTATGTGAAAAGATACTCTGCATTTTGAAATATCAACCAGGGTCAAGTCCCTACTCTTCCTCCAAAATGTAACATGCAAATAGTAATTGAACTTTGCTTGGAAGCTTATTAGGTTACTATCCTCGAAAGCGAAAACATAAAGAAATATCTTGTGTTTTTTCCAGGGTGCCCTTTGGCATTCTATAAAAGGATGCCCTTGAGGAAAGAATTTAAAACTTTCAATGTCTTTTTTTTGAGCAAGATATCTTGAAGTAGCCACTCTGAGTGACAGCTGAACACAAATTTCTGACTACCAGAAGAGGAGTCATGTTCACAGGACATAAATATTCACAGAGATGGTATCTTTAAATAAACTTGCAAATAATCTGACAGTAAAATGTATTTTTATGTTACCCAGTGGAATCAAAGTGAACTTTTTCTTCTTTCCATTTTCTTTCAGTGAGTTTTAAAAGAAATTGTTTCTAATTTCAGCATCTGCTGAACTTTCATGCATATCTTCAAAGAAATTGTTTGGTCGTTTTAATTGGTTTTATATTAGTCTTAACCAGGTGACTGAATTTTGATATATTTTTAAGTTACAAGTTATTTTTAGTTTTCCTTTACATATTATATGTACAAATTTCTGTAAAACCCAGTGCTATTAAATAGCACTATATAAAAATATTAACTAATTACATATATATGTGGAATACTAGTACATCATTGATATGGTAAGCATGAGACATTGTCAACAGTTTTACTCTTTTACATTCCTCATGAATACACGGAATCTGAAACAGCTTGTGTCTCTAAATTTAGTTCTCGAGATTACAAATAAAAGAGGACTTCTACTTCAGGCTGATGCAGATAGAATAAGAGGGATAGGATTAATTAACCTTGCTGCTTGGAAGTCCTAAATATTCAGGCAAAATATTAAAAATAAAATGCCTTTGGTTTTGTTACATTAGGGAGTAGACAATGCAGGAGACTGATTTGGGGGAAAGCAGAAACAAATGGTACTAGTTCCATAATTTGGGCATTTGGCTAGGAAATTGCTTCTGGGCTGCAGTATGGGGAAAGAGAAGGAAAGTGGAGCTCAGAAATCTTACAAGTCTGTAAAATCCCAGGCATATAGAATTTGTAGGCAAGTATACTGGAATAGAAAGTTACAGAAAGACAGAGAGGGAGAGGGTGGGGGGGAGAGACCTCTCTCAAGATATTAGCTAAGGATTGATCAGCATCTGTGTGTGAAAAAGAGACACAAGGCCAGGAAACTAACCACTCAAAAGGAGCAAAGGAAACAACCTGTTCCTATTGTTTGGAGGAAAAAATATATAAATCACAGAATGATATTGACTCAGTAGTGGCAAAAAATGAGTAACAAGCTGATAGTTACTTGGGTTCTACAAAGTGAAACCCAAAAACAAGCTTTGAAAGAAAAACTGTCTCCAAGAAATTCAGTGTATCTCAGATCAAAACTCAATAACACTTCTGGAAATACACAAGCACCTAACAGCCAGTAGAGTAAAATTCAAAAATTCACAATATCTGACTCCTAGTCAAAATTAACTGGGCATTCAAAAAGCAGAGAAATATAAACCCTAATGAAGAGAAAAATCAATAGAATCATACCTAGAATTAACATTATGGATTTACTAGACAAAGATATTCAAAGATTTATTATAATTAAAATCCATATCTTAGGCAAGGTAAATGACAAATTGAGCATATTAATAAATATTGAAAAATAAAAAGTAAATGAAATTAAATTTTAGAGATGGGAAGTACAAGATCTGAGTAATATATACTGTATGAAATAAATAGAAGATAAAAAACTGTAGGAAACAAAAACATAGCAAGATTAGTGAACTTGAAGTTAACCAATAAACACTATCTAAAATGAAATTGAAAATAAGCTGAGAATGAGTTAATATACTATCAAGGAGTCATGGGACTACTTTAAATGGTCAAATACATGTATAATTTGGATTTCCAAATGAGAATCAAAAGGGAAATAAAAATATTGAAGAATTCATGGTCAACATCTTTTCATATTTTATGAAAACCATAAACCAATACAGCCAAATTCAGCACAGCCCAAGTACAAGAAACTACAAGCCCAAGTGCAAACTACACCGGTTATATAAAATTAAATTCCTTAAAACCAGTGATAAATAGAGAATGTTAAAAGCAACTTCAGGGAAAAATAAATATTGTAGAAAGAGGGGAGCCTGGGTGGCTCAGCTGGTTCAGCATCCTACTCTTCATTTTGGCTCAGGTCATGATCTTGCAGTTTGCGGGTTCAAGCCCCCCATTGGGTTCTGCACTGGCAGCACAGTGCCTGCTTGGGATTCTCTGTCTCTCTCTCTCTCTCTCTGCACTACCCCCCAATAAATAAGTATATCAATCGATCAAAAAAATATTGCAGGAAGAAACAAAGAAAATAATTATTGGAGACTTCTTTTAAAATCAAATAAAGGGAGAGAATCATGACATGACAGGTTTCAACTACTAAAGAATAAAACTGTTAAACCAGATTACTATAACCAACAAACATATCTTTTATCTTTTAAAAGTAACAGAAAGACTTTTTTCAAATATGCCAATGGTGAAAGAAATAATAAACTATAGAATAGTACTATCAAAAGTCCTTCACATGAAAGGTATGATACAATATGGAAATCTCTATCTATTCAAAATAAATTAATATCCCTGGAGATAGTCAATATGTGTACAATTATAAAATACTTTATTACTTAAAAGTGGTTAAAGGTAATTGACTGATGCATAAATAAAGGCAATGACTTGAACTACATCATCAACCAACACTACTTAACTGACATTTGTAGAATACTTCACTCAACAATAGCAGAATACACATGTTTTCCCCAAATACACAGAGATTATATAGCAAGAAAATAATATTCTCGATTTAAAATCAGTCTCAGTAAATTTAAAGATAATTGAATATTTCAGATAATCACCAAAATAAAATTAATTTATATTAGCCTTAAATTTTTTGAATTAAATAGGAAAAAGGAATATTTTCAAAAAACCCACATAAATACTGGGAAATTAAATAATGCACTGCTAAATAAATCATGAGTCTAAAAGAATACATAACTAAATACTAAAATTTGAACTGAAAGAAAATGGAAACAGCATATCAAACTTTATGAGAGTCATCTAAGTCAGTAAGCAGA
The DNA here is from genome assembly GCF_018350215.1 of Panthera leo. Classification (NCBI taxonomy): domain Eukaryota; kingdom Metazoa; phylum Chordata; class Mammalia; order Carnivora; family Felidae; genus Panthera; species Panthera leo. The sequence goes on along the minus strand of NC_056695.1, from coordinate 58,644,367 downwards.
TGAAAAGTTTTAGCACTACACAAAGATATATGATAGGCAAGAAGTTCTCAAATAACGTCCTCACCTCACATGTTTAAGAACGCTAAAGAAGATACATAGAAAGCAGAAAAATAATAAAGATAAAAAAATCAATAAAATAAAAATAAAAAACAGCAAAATGAATGAAACTAAAATCTGACACTTTGAGAAAATCAGGTATTAATATATCATATTAAACTGGGTTTATGATAAGATACCACCTCAAATCTGTCCAAATGGCTAAAATTAACAATACGGGAGACAACAGACATTGGTGAGGATGCAGAGAAAGGGGAACCCTCTTACACTGTTGGTGGGAATGCAAACTGGTGCAGCCTCTCTGGAAAACAGCATGGAGTTTCTTCAAAAGTTAAAAATAGATTTATTCTAATGACCCAGCAACTGCATTACTAGGTTTTTACACAAAGGATACAAAAATACTGATTCAAAAGGATAAATTCACCCCAATGTTTATAGCAGTATTATCAACAACCAAACTATGGAAAGAGTCCCAATGTCCATCGACTGAGGAATGGATAAAGTATACATATACATATACGAATACATATACATATACATACACATGTATATTTTTATATACACACACAGCACCTGAGGGGCACCTGGGTGGCTCAGATGGTCAGGTGACCAACTCTTGATCTTGGCTTAGGTCATGATCTCTGGGTTTCTGAGACCAAGTACCATGTCAGGCTCTGAGCTGACAGCAAGGAGCCTGCTTGGGATTCTCTCTTCCCTCTCTGTCTCTGCCTCTCTCCCCCCTCTTGCTTGCACATGCTCTCTCTCGCACACATGCAATAAATAAATAAACCTTAAAAAAATAATGAAATTTTTCCATTTGTGATGACATGGATGGAACTAGAGTGTACTATGCTAAGCGAAATAACTCAGAGAAATACAAATACCACATGATTTCAAGAATTTAAGGAATTTAAGAAACAAAACAGATGAACATAGGGGAAAGGAAAAAAAATGAGAGGGAGGCAAACCATAAGAGACTCTTAACTATAGAAAACAAACAGGATTGCTGGAAAGGAGGTGGAAAGGATAAGGGCTAAATGGATAACGGGCCTTAAGGAGGGCACTTGTGATGAGCACTGGGTGTTATATGTAAGTGATGAATCATTAAATTCTATTCCTGAAACCAGTATTACACTATATGTTAGCTAACCAGAATTAAAAAAAAAAAACTTTAAAAAAATAAATAAAAACACAACCAGAATATATTACTAAATAAATAAATAAATAAATAAATAAATAAATAAATAAATGCAGGTTTATTCCAAGAACGTTAGGTTCTTGTAACCTTTTAATTTTATTTATATTTTTTAAGGAAACTCTACCCCCAACCTGAAGCTTGAGTTCATGACCCTGAGATCAAGAACCATATGCTGTACCAACTGAGTCAGCCAGACCCTACCATTTAAGGTCAATGTTAATCAATATATTTAAGAGACTCAAGGGGAACACACACACACACACACACACACAATCATTTCAATACATGTATTATAACAACTGTCAAATCTAATAACCATCCTTGATTGAAAAGTCTTAAAAACCCAGAAATAGTTGTGAATTTCCTCAACCCGAGAAACAGCATTTTAGAGAAACCCCTGGCTAACATTGGAGTTAATATTAAAGTTAAATATTGCTCCTTTAACAGCAGCAAGTCAAGGCTGTCTGCTCTACCAATTCTATTCAATATTATAATCATTATAATAGAGGCTGGAGTCAGTGAAATAAGCCAAAACAAAAGTAACCAAGATTAGAAAGGAAGAAGTAAAACTTTATCCCAGATGGCATTATCATGTATGTGCAAAATCCTATGATTTTACAGAAAAAGAGAGAAGCTTCTAGAATAACTTATTTTACTTGGTTGTAGGACACTAAATTAATTAACAAAATTAACTGTACTTTTTATATTCAACTTAAATACTAAGAATTGAAGTAAAAGTGCCATTTACAATAGTGATAGAAGTATGATCTTCTCAGGGATTAAAAAACTTAAAAAATATATAAGACCTGAAACTACAAAATATAGCTGACAAAAATTCAAAAGGAAAAATAATTGTAATAAAATAATAAATAAAACGTAAGCTACACAGTAGGTATAATGACAAATTTCTCAGGTCTCTTGTCTGTTGACTGCATTATAGCAATAGTTCTAGCTCTCTAAACTCACCTTCTCTTTCTGTCATGAACACTCATCTATTTCCAACCATTATGGGCTTCTTGCTACTTGTTCAAAATCTAGGCCATGAAGAAGCCTTCCTCTTGGGTTTTTCTCCCTTTTACTTTTGCTTATTACATTCTTTCTCCATGTACCTACATGGGTCACTTCACTCCTTTTAGTTCTCTGCTCAAATGTCACCATATACAGGGATTGCTCCCAGATCTTATTAAAATAGCAGTTCCCTACCCTGATGCTCAGTATCTATTTCACCCATTTTTACTTTGTCCATACCATTTATTACCACCATTTATTATTTGTTTAGTTGCTTAGCTAGAATGTAAGTCTATGAAGGCAAGACAAGAAATTTATCTTTCTTAATTTTTACACTATATCCAACAACTAGATGGTGCCAAGCATATCCCCAGTGCTTGATAAATATGTTAAAATTGTTTAGAGGAATGGAAATAATGATGGTTATATATTCATATATATTTTCTTCTAAAACTGTATGCCTTAATAAGCAATATTCATTTTCATATTACTTTAAAATACTGCCACGAGAAACATTTTTTTCAGATAAAAAATAATGAATTAGTGGCACCTGGTGGCTCAGTCAGTTAAGTGTCTGACTTTGGATTTCAGCTCAGGTCATGATCTCGCAGTTTGGGAGTCGGAGTGCTGTATTAGGCTCTGCACTGACAGTGCAGAACCTGCTTGGGATTCTGTGTCCCTCTCTCTCTACCCTTCCCACCCCCCCCTCAAAAAAACCCCACAAAAAACAAAAAACAAAACAAAACATCTCAATGAGAATGAGGAATTTACCATAGGGTACAATCGGAGAAAAGCAAAGCAGAAGGAATTCTTTAGACTCTTGGTGAAGTTCTTTTTTCCTTAGCCCACATGTCTGTGGAATATCTATTTTTATTTTTATTTTTTTAAATGTTTATTTATTTTTGAGACAGAGAGAGACAGAGCATGAATGGGGGAGGAGCAGAGAGAGAGAGAGGGAGACACAGAATCCGAAGCAGGCTCCAGGCTCTGAGCTATCAGCACAGAGCCCGATGCGGGGCTCGAACTCATGGACCATGAGATCGTGACCTGAGCCGAAGTCGGACGCTTAACCGACTGAGCCACCCAGGGGCCCCTGGAATATCTATTTTTAATTTTGAGCAGATTATTTATTCTTCACTCTCATGTTTATTTTTTTAAATTTTTTAATACATTTATTTTTTTGAGAGACACAGAGAGACAGAGTACAAGTTGGGGAGGGGCAGAGAGAGAAGGGAGACACAGAATCTGAAGCAGGCTCTAGGCTCCAAGCTGTCAGCACAGAGCCTGACGCGGGGCTCGAACTCACAAACTGTGAGATCATGACCTGAGCCCAAGTCAGACGCCCAACCGACTGAGCCACCCGGGCACCCCTCATGTTTATTTTTAATGTACTTGTTTGTCATCTAGTATAAAATAAGTTATGTAATACGCATGCATGTCTCTTCAACACTAAAATCTATATTTGAAGACACAATAGAATTTGTATCAAAATGTATAAGTCAATATCTATATTGAGGCAACAAAACCACCACATGCTTAATAATTAGGGTTCTTATGGCACATGATCAGTGTGGGCCAGTAATGTGGAAGAGTTGCTAATTCTATCACTCATGAAAAGGAAACTGGGGCTTTATCTCATCATGTGCTTCCATAATGACTCTGGTAGAAAGAAGAGACTTAATAAAGTAGGTGTTGGCTCTTATGGCATCCATCTAAATTGAAAACAAAAAGTATTTGTGCAAAAAAAATTCCTTTTTTTCTTCTTCCTTCCTTGTTTCCTTCCTTCCTTCCTTCTTCCTTCCTTCACTCCTTTCTTTACTTCCTTCCTTTCACAAAACAAATCACATGGGAAATTCAGTGAGAAGTACAACTCCACCATGTGCCTAAAAGAAATACCAGGTATATTAGTTAAAAACTCTTAAGTTTGCCATATATATGGAATAGTATTAGGAGAAAAAAATTCATATTTTGGTGAATAGAATTAATTCCCAATATAAAATGTTTAAGAATACAATATGACAGACTTATTCTTTTATTGGTACCAATGTGATAATAACAGGGTAAGGGATATGATGATAATAATTAGTAAGAGACGCAGAATGAAAATAGTCCTTTCAGATTAATTTAATCATCTCAGAAAAATTCCCATTACTAACATGGGTTTGTCATCATAAGTAACATGAGGATTGGGGGACTACAAATTGAAATTTTGCCCCAATATGGAAGCTTAGATCCTTAGGAAACTTCATGCACTGGAGCAATACTTTTGTACTTATCAACATTTTATCACATTCTTCATTGTTATGAAAGAGTTTCCTAGAAGAAAATGAGTGCTTGCAAGCCAAAAGATATTATTTAGTTCCCCAATCACCCTATATAAAATAGTAAGAAATTCAAAATTAAAAACAGATCACTAGAATTTCTACTTAATTCAATCTATAAATATTTGCCAAGCATCTAATGTATAATATATTTTTAAGGTCCTGGGGTTCTAGTTATAAACAAAAACTTGCCCTTTCCCCATATCCTTAAATTCTAGGAAGTAAAGACATGCGATACACAGCTGCATAAGTTAATGTCACATGGTGGTAGTTTCTTTGAATAAAGTGAATTGGATCATGATTAAGAACAGCTGGCTGTAGGCTGGGGAAATGATTTTGGATGAATAGAAAAGAAATTGATCTCCATGAAGGTGACTTTTGACAGAGACCTAGTGAGGCTAACTATTCCAGTTTGCTCAGGACTGAGGAGGTTCCTAGAAGACAGAGATTTTGGTTTTGAAAGTGGGAATTTGGGGGCAAACAAGAATGAGGTGTTCACTATTTACTTGAATTAGAAGAAGGGCTAGACATACAAACTTCTGATGCACAAGGATTGTTGGCAGAAGTAAGAATAACCACCACCTCTTGGCTATTGTAGAGATGCTGCAGTAAATAAAGCAGGACATATATCTTTTCAAATTAGTGTTTTCCTTTTCTCTGCTAAATGCTTGGGAATGGAAATGCTGGATTGTATGGAATTTCTATTTTTTAATTTTTAAGGAATTTCCATACTCTTTTCCATAGTGGCTACACTGATTTACATTTCCACCACCAGTGTCCAAAGGTTCCTTTTTCTCTGTATCTTAAGCATCCATCAATAGTACAGATGGCTAGATAAAGAATATATATGTATATGTATATGTATATGTATATGTATGTATGTATACATATATATTCTTTATCTAGCCATCTATGGTGTGTGTGTGTGTGTGTATATATATATATACATATACATATATATATATATGTATATGTATATATATATATATATATATATAGTGGGATATTACTCAGCCATAAAAAAAAGAACGAAAACTTGACATCTGTGATAACACGAATGGACCTAGAGGGTATTATGTAAGTGAAATAAGCCAGACAAAGAAAGACAAATACCACATGACTTCACTTACATATGGAATCTAAAAAAAAACAAAACAAATGAACAAATAAAACAAAACCAAAACAGACTAATATATACAGAGAACAAACTCTTAGTTGCCAGAGAGGAGGGAATGGGGGGATAGGCAAAATAGATGAAGAGGATTAAGAGATATAAGCTTCCAATTATAAAATAAATAAGTTAAAGGGATGTGAAGTACAGCGTAGGGAATAAAGCCCAATAATTTTGTAATGTACGAATGATAACTACACTTATCATGGTGGGCATTTGTAATGTATAGAAATGTCAAATCACTATGTTGTACACCTAAAACTAATACAATATTCTATGTAAACTATACTTCAATTAAAAAAATTGCATGTCAAAAAAAACCACCATAGACAGCTATCTGCAGAACATTTAGCGAATGCCAAGAACATACTATATGAGCTTATTGATCAAAGCGAAAATTTTGAATTGTAAAGCTATTAAGCAAAACAAGAGTAAGATCAATGAAAACAAAGAGATCTGCTACTCATAAACCTCTTTTTAAATAAAGTTCTGGGATGAAATCAACCTGCTCCACTTTGGTCTTGTCCACCATCTTTTTAAGTTACGCAACCTAATGAGTAAGCAGATTTAGATGGCTCTATGATTGTACATGGCATGCTATAATAAAAGAATAACGATATAAGATAGTGTATTCTGGCCCCGCCTCTTCCTGGGGACGTTTGAAGATATTGTAGAAAGCCACTTCCTTTCTCCTTCACAACCCACCCACCTGACCCCATTCAACTTGAGAACTGTCAGCTACACCAAATGACTTGATCAGCAGTTCTATCTGCTTTGCAGGTGACTCACACATTCTTTCAGTTGTCATTTCCCAAATTATCTGTTGCACCTTGAAATCATAGTTAGTTTTACTTATCAGTTTCTCATCTGCAAAAATGCTACAGTGATAATAAGCACCTGTGGATGTTGCCAGGACAGGTGGATGAGTTACATGGACAGGGGCACTAATACTTTCTTTTTAATTTTCACCACAGGAATTATAAAACATGGAAAAGAAAAACCTACTCATATGCATGTATATGACTTATTTATACACATTGCATCACCTCAATTAGAGCTAAGTGTTAGGATTCTAGCATGTACACCCTTCCCCCACTCGTACATTTCTCTCCTTTTGAACGTAGGAAGACTTCTGGTACATACTCTTATGATTATGTTACCTGACAAATAGGAATTTGCAATTATAATTGAGGTTACTAATAAATTGATTAGAGTTAACCAAAAGGGAGATTATATAGGTATACCTGACTTAGTCTCGTGAGCTCTTCAAGTCTGTTTCTACAAGTCAGAGATAGAGAGAGAAAACATTATTCAAAACACAAGAAGGATTCAACTTCCCATTCCTGGCTTTGAAGATGTAGAAGGCTACATGTCAGGGAAAAACATGTAGCTTCTATCAGCTGAGAATGACCTTCAGCAGACTGGACTCTGTCAACAACTAAATGAACTTAAAATGGGTTCTTCTTCAGAGCCTCCAGATTAGTGCCTCATGTAGGTGTTTTCTTCAGTGTGAGACCTTTTTTAGAGAATCAAGTTGAACCACACCTAGAGTTGTGGCTTGTGATGATGTGAGATTGTTACCAAGAGTGAGATGAAAAAGGAAAGAAGTCTAGGTTCATTTTGCTCCCACAGTAAGGAATTATAGGACAGCAAAATGAAAGTAAAGCAGAGCAAAGTTTTATTAAAGTGTACTCGAAGGGAGGAGTGGGCTAGTCAAGACAGACAACTCTGGGAAACTCCAGGGTGTGGGCTTCTATAGTTTTTTTTTCTTTTGGGTGGGTCCTAAGTTCACAACATTTGAGTTAAAGCCTGGATTATTGAATAATTAGCCAACTACATATATCCTTTCCCAAAATGTATTAAAAATATCTGCATAGGGGTAGGAAATCACAAGATAGGGCTCTCCATCAGGACATCTAGGGTCCATCTTCCTATCATTCATACCTAGCTTCCTGCCTAATGAGATAATAGATGGGTGTTGGTTAAATCACTAAGTCTGTGGGGAAAAGGAGCCAAGATGGTGGAACTGCATGGAAGTATTTTGTGCGTCTTGTGTCCATGAAATACAGCCAGACCAACACTAAACCATGCTACACTCCTAGAAAACTGCTTGGAGGATTAACACAACAATCTGCACAACCTGAACTGCAGAATTCAGCAGGTATGTGGCGCAGAGAGGTGAACTTGGGGACAGAGAAGTCGATGGTGGGCAGGGAGCTGCTTTTGCAGGCAGAGAGAGGACAAAGACTGGGGGAGGGTGGTAGAATATGGGAAAAGCACCCCTCCCCAAAAGCAGCTGGAGAGAAAGTGGAAAATTGGAAACAGCTGCAGGGACTAAACTAAAAAGCGAGAAAGGAGAGGGTTTAAATTCCATTAAGACTGTAAACAAGGGGAGCACAAAGGCTGCAACTCCGCAGCAAAATACCTGGCAGTGCTCTGGTGGGAAGGGTGAATCCCCAGGAACAGAGTGGGGTCTGGGAGATTCTCGGGCCACACGGGAAAAAGTGGTTCCACTGCTGGAAGGACATTTGGTAGAGACTGTTGAAGCCACCTGGGCCCAGCAGACCCCAGAAAACAGCCACATTTGCTGGTGCTGGAACAAGGTCATTAAGGGTGAAGGCTGGTGCCAGATGTGTGTTGTGATTTCCATAATCCCTGAAAAGATGCTGCTACACTACCTCGCCAACTTTTTTCTGGGGCAGGCTGGTATCTGGCTGCAGTCTCAGGGCACCAGCAGCAGGGTCCAGCAAGCATTCCTAGGTGCAGCCGGCATTTGGCTATTGCTCAGTGAGACCCTCCCACAGAGGGGCAGAATGGGTCAAAGCTGCAGTCCTTCAGAAGTAAGGGGCCAGGGATTACAGTCACATCTGAGACAAAACTCAGGAGAGAGGTACTGCCTGTGGCCTGGTCATGGACAGTGAAGAAGCAGGGAGTGGATGAAAGCTGGAGGACAGGTGTGCGATTGCTGTACAAGGAGAACAGAGTTCCAAAACTAGAGACTGGGTACCTGGGTGATGTCATTTTCACCACTCCCGGGCATGCACCTACGAGAGCCACAACAATCCACCCCAGTAGGCTAGCAGTGCCATCTAGTGGAGAATGGAGCTGTTACACTGAGCCGCACCCAACTGGGCAAGCTTCGCTCTTCAGGAACACAAGTCTCACCACCTAGTTAGTTTATGGACTATAAAGTGCTACATAGTCTGACTTTCAGGGGAAAACAAAGTAATTTCAATCCTATTTCAATCTGTTAGCAGGTCCACCTATTCAATTTTCTTTCTTTTTTTCCCTCTTTTACACTACTTTTCTTCTTCTTGAATACAGAAAGAAAAAATTCATTTTTATTTTCAATTTTTATTAAAAATATTTTTCTTTAATTTTTTACTATATTTTTAAATTTTGTGTGAATTTTTTCAAATTCAATCTTACTTCCATCATTTTATTTTAGTCTACTTCAGTATATTCACCTTTTCAAATTTTCAAACAAATTTTCCTTTTTTTCTTTTTCTTTTTTCTCTTTTTCATTTCTTTTCTTTTTCTTGAATGCAGAAAGAGGAAAACTTCATTTTTACTTTGAATTTCTATTAAAAATATTTTCTTTAATTTTTTACTGTATTTTTTGCTTTTATGTAATTTTTTTCAAATTCTACTTTATTTCCATCATTTTATTTTAGTCTACTACAGCATATTCACTTTTTCAAATTTTCAAATGATTTCTTTTTTTCTTTTATCTCTTTTTCATTTATTTTCTTTTTCTTGAATACAGAAAGAGAAAAAAATCATTTTTATTTTTAATTTTTATTAAAAATATTTTCTTTAATTTTTCTACTATATACTTTTGTGTAAATTTTTTCAAATTCTATTTTACTCCCATAATCTGATTTTAGTCTACTTCAGTGTATTCATTTTTTCAAATTCTCAAACAATTTCCCTTTTTTTCCCTCCCCCCCTTTTATTTCTCTAATCTGTGAAACCACTTTCAACACCATGACCAAAACACACCTAGGATCTAGCATCTTTTATTAGATTTTTTTGTGTGTGTTTTTGATTTTTTTATTTTAATTTTTTTTAATTTCAATTTTTCTACCTCATTAATTCATTTTCTCCCTTCAAAATGACAAAATGATGGTTTCACCCCAAAAGAAAGAGGACGAAGAAATGACAGCCAGGGATTTAACTAACACAAATACAAGCAAGATGTCTGAACCAGAATTTAATATGACAATAATTAGAATACTGACTGGAGTCAAAAATAGATTAGAATCCCTTTCTGCAGAGATAAAAAAAAGTAAAAATAGTCAGAATGAAATAAAAAATGTTATAACTGAGCTGCAATAACAGATGGATGCAGCGGCAGCAAGGATGGATGAGGCAGAACAGAGAATCAGCCATATACAGGACAAACTTATAGAGAATGATGAAGCAGAAAAAAAGAGGGAGATTAAGGCAAAAGAACACAATTTAAGAATTAGAGAAATCAGTGACTCATTAAACAGGAACATCAGAATCATAGGGGTCCCAGAAGAGGAAGAGAGAGAAATAGGGTTAGAAGGGTTATGTGAGCAAATCATAGCAGAAAACTTTCCTAACCTGGTGAAAGACACAGACATCAAAATCCAGGAAGCACAGAGGACCCCCATTAGATTCAAGAAAAACCAACTATCAACAAGGCATATCATAGTCAAATTCACAAAATACTCAGGCAAGGAGAGAATCATGAAAGCAGCAAGGGAAAAAAAAGTCCCTAACCTACAAGGGAAGACAGATTAGGTTTGCAGCAGACCTATCCACAGAAACTTGGCAGGAAAGGAGTGGCAGGATATATTCAATGTGCTGAATCAGAAAAATATGCAGCCAAGAATGCTTTATCCAACAAGGCTGTCATTCAAAATAGAAGGATAGATAAAAAGTTTCCCAAACAGAAATTAGTTTGTGACCACTAAACCAGCCCTGCAAGAAATTTTAATTATTTTATATTTATTTAATTATTTAATATTTATTCTTTATATAAATAAATACCAAAAGCAACAAAAATTAGAAAGTACCAGAGAACACCAGCAGAAACTCCAACTCTACAAGCATCATATCTTTCAGTACTCACTCTAAATGTCAATGAACTCAATACTCCAAAAAAAGACATAGGGTAACAGAATGGATAAGAAACAAGATTCATCCATATGCTGTTTACAAGAGACCCACTTTAGACCTAAAGACACCTTCAGATTGGAAATAAGGGGATGGAAAACCATCTATCATACTAATGGTCAACAAAAGTAAGCCAGAGTAGACATACTTATATCAGACAATCTAGACTTTAAAATGAAGACCGTATAAAGAGATGCAGAAGGGCATTATATCATAATCAAGGGGTCTATCCACCAAGAAGACCTAACAATTGTAAACATTTATGCGCCAAATGTGGTGGTACCCAAATATATAAATCAATTAATCACAAACATAAAGAAACTCATCAATAGTAATACCAAAATAGTAGGAGACTTCAACACCCCACTCACAGCAATGGACAGATCATCTAATCAAAATATCAACAAGGAAACAATGGCTTTGAATGACACACTGGACCAGATGGACTTAACAGGTGTATTCAGAACATTTCATCCTAAAATATCAGAATATACATTCTTCTCCAGTGCACATGGAACGTTCTCCAGAATAGACCATATAGTGGGACACAAATCAGCCCTAAGTAAGTACAAAAAGATCAAGATCATACTGTGCATATTTTCAGACCACAACACTAGGAACCTCAAAATCAACCACAAGAAAAAATTTGGAAAGGCAATGAATACTTGGAGACTGAAGAACATCTTACTGAAGAATGAATGGGCTAACCAAGAAGTTAAAGAGGAAATTAAAAAGTAGATGGAAGTCAATGAAAATGATAGTACCACAACCCAAAACCTCTGGGATGCAGCAAAGTGGTCATAAGAGGAAAGTATATAGCAATCCAGGCCTTCCTAAAGAATGAAGAAAGATCTCAGATATACAACCTAAGCTTATGCCTTAAGGAGCTGGGAAAAGAACAGCAAATAAAACCCCAAACCAGTAGAAGATAGGAAATCATAAAGATTAGAGCAGAAATTAACGCTATCGAAAGCAAAAAAACAGTAGAACAGATCAATGAAACCAGAAGTTGGTTCTTTGAAAGAATTAACAAAATTGATAAACCACTAGCCAGTTTGATCAAGAAGAAAAAGGAAAGAACCCAAATAAATAAAATCAAGAATGAAAGAGGAGAGATCACAACCAATACAGCAGAAATAAAACAGTAACAAGAGAATATTATGAGCAATTATATGCCAATAAAATGGGCAATCTGGAAGAAATGGACAAATTCCTAGAAACATATACACTACCAAAACTGAAACAGGAAGAAATAGAAAATTTGAACAGACCCATAACCGTAAGGAAATCAAATTAGTAATCAAAAATCTGCCAAAAAACAAGAGTCCAGGGCCAGATGGCTTTCCAGGGGAATTCTACCAAACATTTAAGGAAGAGTTAACACCTATTCTCTTGAAGGTGTTCCAAAATAGAAATGGAAGGAAAACTTCCAAACTCTTTCTATGAAGCCAGCATTACCTTGATTCCAAAACCAGACAGGGACCCCACTAAAAAGGAGAACTTTAGACTGATTTCCCTGATGAACATGGATGCAAAAATCTTCAACAAGATATTAGCCAACCGGCTCCAATAATACCTTTAAAAAATTATTCACCACGACCAAGTGGGATTTATACCTGGGATGCAGGGCTGGTTCAATATCCACAAAACAATTAACATGATTCATCACATCAATAAAAGAAAGGACCAGAACCATATGATCCTCTCAATAGATGCAGAGAAAGCATTTTACAAAATACAGCATCCTTTCTTGATGAAAACTCTCAAGAAAGTAGGGATAGAAGGAGCATACCTCGAGATCATAAAAGCCATATATGAACGAACCAACGCTAATATCATTCTCAAGCAGAAAAATTGAGAGCTTTCCCGCTAAAGTCAGGAACAAGACAGGGATGTCCACTCTCGCCACAGTTATTCAACACGGTATTGGAAGTCTTAGCCTCTGCAATCAGACAACACAAAAAAATAAAAGGCATCCAAATCAGCCAGGAGCAGGTCAAACTTTCACTCTTTGCAGATAATATGATACTCTATATGGAAAACCCAAAAGATTCCACCAAGAAACTGCTAGAATTGATTCATGAATTCAGCAAAGTTGCAGGATACAAAAATCAATGCACAGAAATCGGTTGCATTCCTATACACCAACAATGAAGCAACAGAAATAAAAATCAAGGAATCGGTCCCATTTACAGTTGCACAAAAAACCATAAAATGTCTATGAATAAATCTAACCAAGAGGTAAAAAATCCATATGCTGAAAATTATAGAAAGCTTATGAAAGAAATTGAAGAAGACACAAAAAAATGGAAAAAGATTCCATGCTCATGGATAGGAAGAGCAAATATTGTTAAAATGTTGATACTACCCAAAGCAATCTACATATTCAATGCAATCCCTATCAAAATAACATCAGCATTGTTCACAGAGCTAGAACAAATAACCCTAAAATTTGTATGGAACCAGAAAAGACCCTGAAAAGCCAAAGTAATCTTGAAAAAGAAAACCAAAGAAGGAAGCATCACAATCCCAGACTTCAAGCTATACTACAAAGCTGTAATCATCCAGACAGTATGGCACTAGCACAAGAACACTCAGATCAATGGAACAGAATAGAGAACCCAGAAATGGACCCACAAACGTATGGCCAACTAATCTTTGACAAAGCCGGAAAGAAGATCCAATGGAATAAAAACAGTCTTTTCAGTAAGTGGTGCTGGGAAAACTGGACAGTGACATGCAGAAGAATGAACCTGGACCAGACACAAAAATAAACTCGAATAAACTCTTTCTTATACCAGACACAAAAATAAACTCAAAATGGATGAAAGACCTAAATGTAAGACAGGAAGCCATCAAAATCCTTGAGGAGAAAGCAGGCAAAAAACTCTTTGATCTTGGCCGCAGCAACTTCTTACTCAACATGTCTCTGGAGGCTAGAGAAACAAAAGCAAAAATGAACTACTGGGACCTCATCAAAATAAAAAGCTTCTGCACAGCGAAGGACACAATCAGCAAAACTAAAAGGCAACTGACAGAATGGGAGATTATATTTGCAAACGACATATCAGATAAAGGGTTAGTATCCAAAGTCTATAAAGAACTTATCAAACTCAACACCCAAAAAACAAATAATCCAGTGAAGTAATGGGGCAAGGCATGAATAGACACTTCTCCACAGAAGATATCCAGATGGCCAATGGACACATGAAGAAATGCTCAACATCACTTACCATCAGGGAAATGCAAATCAAAACCACAATGAGATACCACCTCACACCTGTCAGAATGGCTAACATTAACAACTCAGGCAACAACAGATGTTGGTGAGGATGCGGAGAAAGAGGATCTCTTTTGCATTGTTGGTGGGAATGCAAGCTGGTGCAGCCACTCTGGAAAACAGTATGGAGGTTCCTCAAAAAACTAAAAATAGAACTACCCTAAGACCCAGCAATTGCACTACTAGGCATTTATCCATGGGATACAGGTATGCTGTTTCGAAGGGACACATGCACCCCCATGTTTACAGCAGCACTATAAACAATAGCCAAAGTATGGAAAGAGACCAAATGTCCATTTATGGATGAATGGATAAAGAAGATGGGGTGTGTATATATATATATATATATATATATATATATATATATATATATATATATATACACACACACACACACACACACACGGGAGTGTTATTCAGCAATCAAAAAGAATGAAATCTTGGCATTTGCAACTACATGGATGGAACTGGAGGGTACTATGCTAAGTGAAATTAGTCAGAGAAAGACAAAAATCATATGAGTTCACTCATATAAGGACTTTAAGAGACAAAACAGATGAACATAAGGGAAGGGAAACAAAAATAATATAAAAACAGGGAGGGGGACAAAACATAAGAGACTCATAAATATGGAGAACAAACTGAGGGTTGCTGGAGGGGTTGTGGGAGGGGGGATGGGCTAAATGGGTAAGGGGACTAAGGAATCTACTCCTGAAATCATTGTTGCACTATATGCTAACTAATTTGGATGTAAATTTAAAAAAAAAATAAAAAATAAAGCAAGTTAAAAAAATCACTAGGTCTGTGACATTTTGTTATGTAGCAACACAAAAGTAATACAAACTGGATCTTAAGTGCCAAACCTCAAGACCCTTGACACAGGTAGGAAACAAAATAATCATTCATAACTCAGAGTGTTGTTGTGAAATATGTAGAATGGTGCTGTCCAAAAGAAATAAAACATATACTATAAATTCAAGACTCATAGGTAATTTTTACTTTTCCTATAATTACATTATAAATATTGAAGGAGCACCTGGGTGGCTCAGTCAGTTGAGCTTCCGACTTTGGCTCAAGTCATGATCTCATGGTTCATGAGCCTGCATCGAGCTCACTGCTATTAGTCCTAGCCTGCCTCAGATCCTCTGTCCCGGTTTCTCTCGGCCCCTCCCCTGCTCATTCTCTCCCTCTCAAAAATTAATAAACCTTAAAAAATAAATAAATAATAAATGGTGAAAAGAAACAGGTATAATTATATATAACAATATATTTAATCCAATAATCCAATATATCCAAAATATTATCACCCAAATGCAATAAACATAAAACATTGGTGAGTTATTATACATTCTGGTTTTGTATTGTCTTCAAAATACAATGTCTGTTTTATCCTTATGGCACATCATAGTTTGTACTCGCTACATTTCAAGTGTTCTCTATTGGCCTCAAGTGGTTGGCCACTGGCTGCCCTATCACATAGCGCCAACCGAGAACAAAGTAGATTCTCTGTGAAGTTCCTTTTCCTCCCTCTACTCCCTTCCTTTCCATCAACCATAGTACACAAGAGGAAATGACAATCTTACCCATGCCAATCATGTGTTTTGACTTTTCTGAACATAAACTGAAATAAAAGAGAGCTCATTACCATAGGGGTGCATTTGGGAGCGGTGAGAAAGTTTCAATCACTCACACAAGTGAGCAGTTACTATAGAGAAGAAAGGAGTGTTTGTGTGTTTTAAATTACATCTTTAAAAATCTAGTAGGATGCATAGAAAGGGTTACAGAAATTCCTTAATTTAATGGTCAGACAGCTATTATTTGGGAATGTTCAGTGCTATCTCTTCAGAGGCTAATTATATGATTCATATGGTAACAAAAGATTCATAACTCATGGACTTATGGAGTGGAGTTGATTGCACATGAAGACTTTCATTTTCCTAGTAATTTTGACAAGAATGACATGGGAAACTGAGAAACAATATATTATTGCCAGTATTTTATTGTGATTAATGCCAAGGGATTTTTAAGTCAGATAGAGATAGAAGAGGGGGAGAGATAGAGGAGAGAGAGAGAGAGAGAGAGAGAGAGAGAGATATGATAGGCAGAAGGACAGATATAGATAGATAGATAGATAAATTGGATACTGTGTTCACACAAATAATTGAATTGTCAAGTTTCAACACACATCACAGAGGCATTAAACTTCCCTAAGGACTCAAAGGTTATAAGCAAGCACAAGTCATAGAGGACATACTGTTTTCTAGAAGGGCTTAAATCCATCAGGTGAAGTTTCCAGCAAAACATCTCTTTTTGGGTTGTGTTTAATAGAGTTTATCATAGTAATCAGTTTTATTTTTTGAGAATCTACCATATAATAGGTGTTTCATATATGTAGTTTTGAATACTCAAAAAAACCCTTGAAAGTCTCAGAGAAATTTATTAATTATTATTATTAATTACTATTAAAATTTATTAATTTATTATGCTCAAGGCCACTGAGAACAGTGATGAAGGATCTTGATCCAGGTCATCTGCCAACAAGTTCACTAAATTGAGCAATTTCGTTTTGAGTACTGTCCTATTTTGCACACCATTAATTCCCCAAAAGAACATGTTTTTGTGGACACCTCCTACTCTTCAACCAATGTGCCCCTCAAATAAATAAATTTTAGTTAGTTTATAAATAAACAATTTCTGATGAGAAACATCCTGTTAAATTATAGATAAAACCCTCCTTTTCCCACTAGTAATGGCACTAACAGGTTTATAAAGGGTTAATTTAAAGCAAGTTTCATGGAGATCTGATTGAGGTCCTTTACTCAGATGCCATCCCCCAAATACAGCTGGAGTGAGTTACTTGTTCATGCTTCCCTCTTCTTAACTCCTCCTTTCTTAGATGTAACACTCCAATTTTTTGGCAATAGTTAATATATTTTTGTGGAGGTTTAAATACATGTTTATAAGTTGCAGATCTGCTGAACAAAAATATGTTTGCACTATTGAAATAACTTCCAAAAAAGTTAATAATCTGGATGCTCTGATTACATATAGCAGTTTTTATGCAATTTATACCAGTTTATATAACGTGAACTCAAATACTGTGCATTTATAGATATTCCTTCATTAGATACAGCAAGTATATAAGATGAACATTTTTATCCCTAATTCACAGATGAGGAAAACGATTTTGAGTTATTAAATAACTAGTCTACAGCCTCCAAGACAGTGAATGGCAGAACTGATACGATCCCTAAACTGACTTTTATCTCACAGTAGTATTATTTACACTGCATGTGTGTGTGAGAGAGAGGAAGAATAGAGTAGTTGAGAACATAAATGATAAGCAAATATTAATGAGCTCACCAGCTGCAAACAACTGCTGCAAATACCAGCTATATCATTTTGTAGGCAAACTATTAGCTTCTGTAAAAGATGTTGCGTTTTGTTTACTTCAGAGAAAAGTAATTCAAAATGACGCCAGCCATTCTCTTGCTAAATGAATAAGAAGAGTCAGGTGGCAGAAATGAGTAGGAGATTTTAATCGCAAGAGAGAAAACCAAAATGGTTCAAGGCAATCTTTTGCTTTACTTATTTATATGATCAAAATAAGATTTTAAAAAATGGAAACAGCCAGAGCCTGTATTTTATTATTATGACATGCTTAAGATGTTGGGAGTATAATTTTTTGGCTCAAAATGCCCCACTGATACAGTTTGATAGCCTTAAAATAGATTTTTATAAGAGTTTGCAGTGGTGGATACTGTAAAAAAATGGGCCTAATGCTGAATAAGATCTTATCCCTAGGTTTACTGACTCTGTAACTAAAAGTTACAGACTAAAATCTACATGTAAAATCTACATGTAAAATCATGTAGACTGAAATCTACATGTTATCCTAAAGGTTTGCCAAATTTGATCTACAAAAAAAGCCACAGAGGAGAGTATCAAATTATCTAGCCATCTGACCATGAAAAAATATGCATGTTATTGACTAAGAGATACTTTACTTCACACTCTGAAAATTGCTTAAGCACTTAACTCAATATTCCCTAAGTGCCCATCTAATTTATTTTAAATAAAGTAAATGTACAGGTGTATTATTGGTGGGGAGACATTTATATGAAAAGTAAAAAACAATCACATTGTAATAATGACAAATTTGTAATATGCAAATCAGATTGGAAATATGCAGTTGTTAAATATAAAAGTATTTTACATTTACAGGACAAAGAGAGAAATTCTTGTCTCAAGAATATTCAACCGACACAAAATGAATTTATGACAGAACATGGATTACTTTGCTTATACACAAATGTGATAAACATGGAGACTTTGAGGATCTGAAAAAAAACATCCAGCCATAATACACCTCCCCAAAGACATTAACTTTAATATGTGTAATAAATTCAAGCATATCTATTTTGATTCAGTATGTTAAAAAAAATATAGCCTATGGGTGGCTTGGGTGGCTCAGTCAGTTAAGTATCCGACGCCTGATATCAGCTCAGTTCATGATCTCACAGATTTGTGAAAACTGAGCCCCACATCTGGCTATATGCTGATAGCACAGAGCATGCTTGGGATTCTCGCTCTAAGAGAGAGAGAGAGAGCCTATGGGTAAAAGAGTAAGTACACTTAAGATTTGTACAATATTTAATTTTCCTCTTTAAAAATATTAATTCACAAAAGTAAGCACAAAAAAAGGTAGCATAATCCTAGTACTACATTCTAAAAATTGACCTCCACAATACAATACCTCTTACAATACCTGGTAAGAGTTAAAAAAACAAAACAAAACACAGTGTTAGATTTATATTTCTGTGCTGATTGAACACCTGGTGTTGAAAATCTTATTAAACTTAGAAAAAGTAGTTGGTACCATCATCAAGATTTAATACTTACCATACTTTACTTATACTTATCATACTATAATACTTATAGTCTTTTTATATAGTGACACAACCTTTTTATAATTCACACCACCTCCAGACAGCCAGGCAAAATTAAGTTGGTCAAATTCAAATACAAAGAGAGAAGAAAAGTAATGGGTAATAGATGCCAGACATTGTGATGGAAACTGTATAAATACTGAATTGCATTTAGTCTTTCTAGGAAACTTCTGAGATGGAATTTTTTTCTCATTTCCATATTATTCTGAGACTGAGTAAATTCAAATGAATTAGCTAAGGTCCCATGGTTCATGCATGTTGGTGACAAAATTTCACCTTCAGGGATAGGAGGAAAGAATGAGGTAGGTGATCATAAGGAGATGAGGATTAAAAATATATGAACATTTGCTTATTTATCTTCATATATAAAGCATGTAGCAGCACATGTTATATATTCAGGGCCCAGTAAATGTTAGTGCTTTTTTTCATTGATCCTATGCCAGTTTCTTTAGCAATTCCTTCCATCACCATCCACCTATTAATTTACTTCATATTTTCAGCTATCCACAAGAAATTCCACACATTCATTTAAGGAGCTACCATGTCAGATATCATGGACACTACAATGGAGTCACAAATAGAATGAAATAATGTATGTGGTGGTCCATATGTCACTTTCATATTTTAGAAGACCATCTTGTAATGCATAGGTGTCTCATTGTTATATGTATAACACCCAAATAAATAAAGTTGTAGAGGATGTAAATGATGATGATGATGATGGTGAGGAAGAAGAAGAAGAAGAAGAAGAAGAAGAAGAAGAAGAAGAAGAAAAAGAAGAAGGAGAGGAGGAGGAGGAGGAAGAGGAGGAGGAGGAAGGAGAAGAAGAGCCTTCTACCACTGGGGCCTGGAGGATGTAAAATTGATATCAACATATTTAGTTATAACTCTGGATAGAATCAAAATTATCTAACTTAATTCTGACCCTTGTCTATTTACAGAATGATATAAATGCCTTGTCTTTAAGGAAAAATAAAATGTTCTTTTAATACATTGAAGATTATGGTTCAAATAAAATTGAAATAAAGTAGAATATCAATAATACCCTAGGGGCCAAGAAATTGTTTAATCTTCTAACAGAGTTTAATGGAATTAAACAATACAGGAACCTGTTTACTTACTGGACTCTAGCAATTACAATAATATTACAATAATATTCACAGTTAAGTTTTATTAAGCACTTTTCATTCCAGGCAATTACAATAATATTCACAGTTAATTCTTATTAAGCACTTTTCTTTCAAGGTAAGACAATGATTTACATATATTATCCACTAATATTTTTTCTATTTTACATATAAGTAAAATGAGTCTCAGGAAAGTTAAAATATTTGCATAATATCAAATAGCTATTAAATGATCGAATAGAAGTTACAATGGCATGAGATTGCCTCTATTGGAGATAAATATTAAAGTGACATAGAATTAACAATACAAGAAACAACAGGTGTTGGCAAGGATGTGGATAAAGGAGAAGCCTCTAATGCTGTTGGTGGGAATGCAAACCGGTGCAGCTACTCCAGAAATTAGTATGGAAGTTCCTTAAAAAGTTGAGAATAGGGGTGCCTGGGTGGTTTAGCTGGTTAAGCATCCAGCTCTTGATTTTGGCTCAGGTCATGATCTCGCGGTTCATGTGATGGAGCCCTACATTGGGATCCATGCTGTCCATGAGAAGCCTGCTTGGGATTCTCTTTCTGCCCCTCACCTGCTCACATGCTGTCAATCTCTCTCTCTCTGTCTCTCTCTCTCTCTCTCTCTCTCTCTCTCTCTCTGTCTCTCTCTCTCAAAATAAAGAAATAAACATTTAAAAAAAATTTAGGGGCACCTGGGTGGCTCAGTCAGTTAAGCATCCGGCTTCGGCTCAGGTCATGATCTAGCAGTCTCTGAGTTGGAGCTCCACATCGGGCTCTGTGCTGACAACTCAGAGCCTGGAGCCTGTTTTGGATTCTGTGTAGCCCCCTCTCTCTGCCCCTCCCCCACTCGTGCTCTATCTCGCTCTGTCTCTCAAAAATAAATAAATGTCAAAAAACTTTTTTTTAATTTTTTAAAAAAGTTAAAAATAGAACTACCTTACAATTCAGCAGCTGTACTACTAGGTATTTACTCAAAGAAAAAAAAATACAAATTCAAATGGTAACATACACTCTGATATTTATAGCAGCATTATCTACAATAGCAAACTTATGGAAAGAGCCCACATGTCCATCAACTGGTGAACGGATAAAGATGATGTGTATATTCAATGGAATGTTACTTAGCCATAAGAAAAAAGAATGAAATCTTGCCATTTGCAACAACATGGATAGAGCTGGAGAGTATTATGCTATCTGAAATAAGTCAGAAAAAGACAAATACCATATGATTTCTCTCACATGTGGAATTTAAGAAACAAAACAAACCATGATGGGGGGGGGGGGAAGACAGGCAAACCAAGAAACAAACTCTTAACCAGAGAGAATGGAACTGATGGTTATCAGAGGGGAGGTAGGTTGGGGGATGGGTGAAATAGGTGATGGGGATTAAGGAGTGCACTTGTGATGAGCACCGGGTGATGTATGGAAGCCTTGAATTACCATATTGTACACCTGAAACTAATATTATACTATATGTTAACTAACTGGAGTTTAAATAAAAACTTAAAAGAAAGAATATAGCATACAGAGCTCAGTTTAACTAGTATATACAGATAGAGTGAGAGTCTTAAGCAGTAATCTAGATACTTGATTTATAAGGTAAATCAGCAGTCAGAAGTGTTTTTGTTTTTGTTTTTCCAAATTATTAGATGGAAAACTCATGTGGTATGCAGAATTGTGATGCCCCAAGATGTTCCATTCTAATCCCTGGAATCTGTGAATATGTTACTTGCACGGCACAAGGGATTTTGCAAATGTGATTAAATTTCGAATTTTGAGATACTGGAGTGATCCTGGCATAGGTCCAATGTAATCACAAGGGTCTTTCTGAAAGTGGTCATTTTTTTAAGGATCAGAGGCAGGAGAAATGTGAAGATGCCGCACTGCCTCAGCAAAGATAGAAGACGAGGGCCACAAGTAAGGAAGATGAGTAGTCTCTGGAATCTGGAAAAGGCAAGGAAGTAAATACCTCCTGTGGATCTCCAGAAAAGAATTTAAACCTGCAGGCACACTGATATTAGCTCAATGGAGACAATTTTAGACATCTGAGCTCCAGAATTGTAAGATAATAAAATTCTACTGTTTTAAACCATGAAGTTTCTGGTAATTTATTATAATAGCAGTAGAGAACTAACAGAACCAGTATCTGTAAAGATTAAAATATAAAAGAATATTGAGCATTTGCTGAAGTAACTATTAAGGAAAAATGCTAATTAGCAATAATTATAGTTATAATTTGTTGAGCATATACTATGTACAAATCACTTATGGTCATATCAATTCATTGATAAGGGCACCAGAAATAACTCCATTTGACAGAAGATGTAAGAGGTTCAAGAGCTTAAATATATGTCCAAGTGACAGAGTGGATGAAATATCAGTGAGAAAGATATGGGATGATGAGAGGAGAAACTCAGAACTAAGTGAAAGTACATCTGTCATCAATAAAAATGACCTTTAGTTATTGCTACAGTAGTCACCTCGGGCTACCTGAACAGTCAAAATTCTATGGATCAGAATTGGCAAAAAATATGTACAAAATGTTCTGTTCTCAACTTGTCTATGTGTAATACATAATAAATTACCTTAGAATATAAATACAAAGTCAAAAATTTAAACCAATCAAGAATGTTTAATTAAACTCATTGAAGTTTCTGGGAAAATGCTATCCTTTGTAGCATTTCAAAATTTATGTTGCCTTTGAACTTAAATACTTATTATTCTTAACTTACATTTCTTATATCACAGCAGAAGTTTTATCTGGGTCAGCATGAAGGCAATAATTTGATATTAGGGAGGGTTTCATTTTTTTAAGAGTGGGGATGGAAATAGTTCTATAGCTTTGAACTATGATAGGGTACAGATTGATGACTTTCAAAAACTAATGGGGAGAGAACTGGGTGTCGTATGTAAGTGCTGAATCACTAAATCGTGCACTTGAAACTAAAATTACATGGATAACTAACTGGAATTTAAATAAAAACTTTAAAAAATCCCTAATGAGTAGAGTTATTTCCTAACAAAATTCAAAGAAATAAAAACTCGAATTGTAATCAATAAATCATTTTATTCACACGCGTTTAAGATTCAGTCTAGAAATATTACAAAAGAGTCACAGAAGGATGTAGTGTAGAAGGCTTAATTATTTCTTGGTGGACTACTAATAAGAGAAATTAAGGGGTTTGAATCCCCACAGTGAAATAACTGGTACCATGGTTAGTAGATAGAATGGCTGCAGCACACATACATTAGAGGGGAAGAAGGCTTAAGATGAATTGCCAAGCTTTCATAACCACAAACACAAGCTCTAACGACAATCATAACAGGAAGAAAAGAAGATGCATGAAAGAAAAGAACACTGTGAAAGGTATCTGATATGTGAAAGAAAAGCTATCCTCTATATAATTTTGAACTTGAGGGTGGGAGTAATGAATGTGAGATTGGAGGGAAAATTAGAAATTGAAGATCATGATATCAATGTGTGATTTTATGCGATTGGGAGAATTGTGTTAACAATAAAAAATAGGAAAGCCATCAATCATTTCAATATTGTCAAATTCACTGAATTCCAGACTGACCCTTTAACTTGATTCTGACACAGCCTTGCTCATCTTCTTGAAATATTTTCCTCCCTCAGTTTATATTTTGAGTTATGTTTATTTCTCTGTAAAGTGTTGTTATTTGATTTTTGTTTTAATTTTTACTTTGGACAGATTACATAAAATATATGTTATATATATATACATATATATACACACACACACACATTATGTTTAATACATATATTAGGAAAATATAAGCATATACAACAACTGACAACAGTGCACTGGACATCAGTGTATCCAACACCCAGCTTCTACCATCATTAATTACAGCCAATCTTATCTCATTATATCCCCAACATTGCTTGCCCATGTTATTAAAGTAAATCCCATATGGCATGTATTGGATAGTATTTCATCAATATGTTTCTCTAAAAGATAAATGATCTTTAAAAATAAAATGATAAAACAATTGGGACACCTATAAAATTAGTAATATTTAAGATTAGTATCTCCAGTCAGTATTCAAATTTTCAATTGTCTTACAAATGAACTTTAAAAATTTACAAATATTGGCTTAAAGCTGGATCCAGATAAGATTCATAGTTTGTAATTGATTACTGTTTCTATGGTTCTTTTGATGTATAGTCTTCCTTCTCTCTGTCTCTCTCTCACCATTCCAACCCTGGCAATTAATTTGGAGAAGTAATTGGGGAATCTGCACTCAGAGTTTCCCACAGCCTGGATGCTGGATATTGTTGACAGCATTCTATCACCTGTATTTCCTATAAATGAGTGCTTGAATCTAGAGAAATGACAAAACTCAGATGAACTATTTGACAGAACTACTTTCAATGTTTGGGCTACCTCTTTCTGGGCTCTTTATTGATGTCTTTTCTTTCTTCCACAATATTGGTGTCCCATGAACCTCCATTTCACTTCCCATCAGTGCGAAATAAAGTCTGTGGTCAATCTTGCCCAGAACATAGACGTATTAACACTAGCATCCATATGCTGACAACTCCAAAATTTCTATTATTATCCCAGATCACTGTCTTGAATAGGAGACCTGAACATCTAAGTGTCTCACAGATAATACTTTGTAGTCACAGAGGTATCTCAAAATTACTATGTCCACAACTAAGCAATTTGTATTTCCTATAAATGTGCTTCTTCTTATATCACTCATTTTAACATGAATTTCACATATTAAGAATATGGTCCTTAGGACTAGACATATCCTTATGTATATATATTCTTTCAGCTACTTTATAAATATACTTCATCAGTCAATTAATTAATTAATGCAAAGAATTAATAAAACTGGTGTGCTTATAACTGAAAATACTTGAGTATTTACCGTTAGATGCTCTTCTAGGTGCTTTATTTACATGTATTTTCTCAACTAAGTCTTATATCAATTTTACAAAGTACATAAAATTATTTTAGTCTTAAAGATGAGGTAACTTAGACACAGAGAGGGTAATTAAAATGTCCAGGCAGTCTGTTTTCAGGATCTATACTCTTGGCATACATCTCAGCATACGTCTTAAAATATTTTTAAGACATGAATAAATAGCATGGGTAAAAAAGTTAAAATAGTGTCTGACACAAAGTAATTACATGTTGATTTATATTAATATTTTTATTATTAAGTTTAAAGGCCTTGGTAAAGCATATAAGATCTTTTATGATCTGGCCCTTTAATTACTTCTCCACCTCCTCTTTATCTGCATTGGTCCTGCTCTGCTGTATTGTAATTTCTCCATGATAACTTGTGGTTTTTGTTTTAGTACTCTATAACACCACTATGATCACTCTTGTCATCTTGAAAATGTGATGTGTCCTATATATCCTTTAACATGCAATTCACGTGCTCCTCTTTAGGAAAGGCAAGGCTCAAGATTGAATTTAGTATTCCTTCTTGATGTTTTTGTTTATAATTCTATCAAAGGAACCTCAAAGCCAAGCTTCCTGGAATAGTTAATTTATTCTGTCTTCAGATTTCCCCATCTATTTACTTCATAGCTTGACACATTCTGATTCCATACTACCAGTGCTCTTTAGAAGCCTTCCTCATGATCACACATAATGCTCTATTTGTTAAAGCTAATGGAAACCCTTCTTAATAATAAAATTAAAGGTGGATGATAGATTAAATAGATACATAATAGATAGAAAGATAGATAGATAGATAGATAGAGACAGAGAGATGAAAGATATATTTGCTCTTTCTGATAGTTTTCTCCTCCCTTACTTTCCCTAACGTGACTCCTCAGGTTTTCCATATTACTCCGTATTAGTTTATTTTTAGCTCCTTTACCATCTGCACTCTCTCCACATGGAAATGTTGATAATCCCCAGAATTGTGCCTTCAGCCCTTCTCTATTCATGTTCTACATATCCTCCATCGTTGTGTCTTATTTTTTTAACCATTTAATTTTAACATTATAGCGTATCAGGGAGGTAAAATTGTCTCCTGACAATTTTGAAACTCAGGATTGAAGCCTTAAAATTAGATTAGATATTTAGATTAAAAAACTCATGTATCAGAATTGACAGTTGAAATAATAGAAATAGATGGGAAGAAATTAAAGAGATGGACTATTTTAAGTACAGAACAAGAGATAGACATATCTACACAAAACAGTAAACATAGCCCGAATATGTCCAGACATGTCCCCATTTGAGAGATCTGAAGCAGAAGAAATGACAAGGAAAAAGACATAGAAGAAACAGCTAGAAAATCAGGAGAAAACACTATCATCATGATATCACAAGTTTCAGAAGGAAATGGTCTCTAAAATTAAGTGTTGGATGACTTTATTTAATTCTAGAAGTCTTTAGAGTTACCTTTAAAACTCTTCATTTAATAGTGACCAGATTGTGGGTAGAAGATCCTTGGAAAGATAAGATAAAATATAATAGAAGGATGGGGCGCCTGGGTGCCTCATTAGGTTAAGCCTCCCAGTCTTGCTTTTGGCTCAGGTCATGATCTCACGGTGGTGAGAATGAGCCCTGTGTTGGGCTCTGTGCTGTGCAGGGGGCCTGCTTGAGATTCTGTCTCTCTTCCTCTGCCCTTCTCCCCAATTCATGCTCTCTCTATCGAATTAAAAGAAACAAAAAAGAAAGAAAGAAGGGATTCTCATATTCCTAAGCATTGTTTATAGATTATATAAATAATATATCTTACACACATACATTATTTTTACATATGTCCACATACTTAGGCACATACTCATAGACACATACACATACAGCTGTAGTACTTGATAAATTACTGAATGTATAATTGTTTTCTCAGACTAGAATGCCCTTCTTTACAGTTCAGTAATGACTTCTTAGCTAATCCCTAATTATACTTCAAGCCTCAGTTGGTGATTTCCTACTGGTCCAAATATTCCCATTGTCCACACTCAATATTTTTATAATTACTTAGCAGATGCACTCATTTAATAAATATTTATGTCTGTGCTCTGTATTTTGACAGTGGCTTACTCTGGGATAAAGTAGCGATGCAGATGGATGATGTCCTTATTTTTATTAAGTTTAGCATCTGGTGGAGAAACTCTCATTAAGCCTTCTGTGAAAAGTACTAGGAGGTCAAGAGTTTTATGCAGTGTCTATATAAAGAACCTTATTTAGTCTGGAAAGAGGGCAAAAATACAATAGAGAGTAATTTTATGATGTAAAATTTCTTCAACAATACATATACCTAAAAGTAAGATAAATATATCTAAGGGCTTGACATTCAGATACGTAACTTACGACTCAAGATAAGATGTTAACTTGTGATTTTAATCCTTTTGCAGTATCCTCCTTTTAAATCCCTTCG
Source organism: Panthera leo (assembly GCF_018350215.1). Taxonomy (NCBI): domain Eukaryota; kingdom Metazoa; phylum Chordata; class Mammalia; order Carnivora; family Felidae; genus Panthera; species Panthera leo. The sequence goes on along the minus strand of NC_056695.1, from coordinate 58,616,728 downwards.
TATGCTATCTACATTTTCTATAAAATTTGGTTCTGTATAATAGATGCACTAAATGAGAGTGGGGAGATTACATGAAGATTGTCTCTCTCAATCCCATCCTTTATTTTATTTGTAAATTTAGTTTTTACATATGGCTCTGAATAATTACACTTCATCAACTTTGTAATACAGCTTGAAATGGTCCTCAGATCCATTTTTTTGGAGATTAATAAAAACCAGAAGAAAAAAGAAAACCAATACAGTGCACTCATTCAAATCAACGTTGTAGCCAATTTAGAACTAAGGTTTGCTGTGGTTCAAGGCTGCTTTATGATGTTCAGATGCAGATGTCTTCAGCATGAGTTCTGGGCTTGCCATGACTTCCACCAAAAAACAAACAAACAAACAAACAAACAAACCCTAATGATTTGAAAAAATGAGAATGGTTATATTTTAGAAAGATTTCTGATGCCTTTCCTAGTTGGTGAAGCAGAACCATTTAAAAATACAGTCCCAGAAAGACTTTTAGGAGAGCTGTTAGATTTTAACATTATAGAGTTACATAATCATTTCATTCTCTACTGCATGCCAAAAAAGAATGGTTGAGAATTAATGAGTGAATCCAATTGCGTAATTTCTCTGCCAAGTCTAGTCGGTACCATCCCTGTTCATTCATCAGAAAAAGACTTCTATACATTTTATCTATAGTATGATCATTTGAACATTTTTTTTGTATTGTAGAGATATAAAAGAAGCACTTCTTCCAGTTTATCTTTTAGTTGTCTTAAATTCATAAAAATCTATGCAATCACTGTTTCCCAGGCATGCCACATACACACCTGCTTCCCTTATCTGTCACATTGTTTTATTCTTTGGAATGCTCTTACACTTTTTCTCTGAATGTTTTATTTCAATGGCACCCAATCTCCGTGGCCAGGCGTAAGCAAGCACTTACCACTCTTTCCAAATTTTCTATCACTGTCATCACCACCGAGCACTTGTACAACAAACATTATACAGATTAGTGTGATGCCAAGTGTTTGTGAGGAGGTGCTAAAATATAATACACACATGCACATTTCAGATTTAAGACTTAGATACAAAACATGTAAACAGGGTAAAAAAAGGACAATTATCATTCAAAGATAGCGCAATTTGGTCTAAATTACGTAGCATAATAGCAAAGACTAGCTTACATAAGTAATCAATTTAAATTTGTACATAACTCTTGCTTTGTTAATTAAATTGTCTTCTCCATAGAGGGGAACAGTGTTATCTACTTTCTTTTTTGTTTTTTTTGTTTTTAATTTTTTTTAATGTTTGTTTATTTTTGAGAGAGACAGAGTACGAATGGGGGAGGGGCAGAGAGAGAGGGAGACACAGAATCTGAAGCAGGCTGCAGGCTCCAAGCTGTCAGCACAGAGCCCGATGTGAGCCTCGAATTCACGAATGGAACAGTGAGATCATGACATGAGCCAAAATCAAACGCCTAACTGACTGAGCCACCCAGGAGCCCCTGTGTTAGCTACTTTCTATCCCTAATTTCTAGGCAACATTTTCTACAGATTCAAAGTTTATTATCTACCTACTATGGGCAAAGCATTATTCTAGGCAGTTTCACAGACACTGTTTTATCTTTTTATCTTTACATGATCACTCAAGGAATTGTTTATTATAATAAGAATCAGCAAAATCACATCTTTTTACACTGCTTTTCAGATTCCAATGCAGATTCTATGTTTGATGTTACAGTTTAATATGCTATTTCTTTTGGATTAATAATATTTGTAAGTACATAACATTAAATGTATTCTCAGTATGATAAAAGCTCAAGATTATTATTACACTAAATTATTTTGTTTTCAAATAAACAGTATTCTGTTTACCTACCCAGGTATATAGTGACTGAACTGAGACTAATGCTTAGTTCAGAATAGTAATTAAACTCTGAGGAAAAGGCAAATTCACAGAATGTATGTAAAAGACTTCTGAGAAGGGAAATTTGTGGAAACATATCACATGACAATAGATCCAAAATAAACTCCAAACATTTCTTTCCTATCCACCGTATGTCCTATCCACTATAATTTGCTTTCAACTAGAATAAAAATGTAGATATAATCAGCTTTTAAAATATAACAAGGAATTTTAAAGTATATTGCTGAAAGACTTTCATGCTAGGCCAGCATTTTGTGGTTAACTGTGTATTGTTAGTTATTTTGCAAACTCATATATAAATCTGACTAAAACACTGTGCTGTTAATATTTTCATACATAACTGACCAATACTATAATTTTCTTCAGCTTTGGCACAGATCAATAAACTAATTTTCTACACAACATGGAGTTTTTATGTCTTTTGAAAAATGTATTATAGTCCTTATCTACTATGGTACTCCAATGCGTTTTAAACAATATACATGTAATAACATCCTTTCAAAAGGAATTCTTGTCAAAAAATCTTCAGAGAAAAGTGCATTTGATTTTTGAGCCTGTATGACATACAATGAATTCTGAACAACACTAAAGAAAATAAAATAGAGTTGGGTTTAGATTTTAAAATTGATAATTAACCTATCTAAAATCTCTAATTATATTAAATTTCTCAATTCCTCTGGGATGATATTGTTTTGTTTCAAACTTTGATCATTTAATTTTAGATTATTAAACTTTCATAAGTTCCTTCGAAACTAGAGAGTATAACTGGTTAAAGTATTTATAATACAGTAATACCTAAGTATTAAGTTACTTAGTAATAGTAATGTGATGAATGTGATGAACACTGTGATTCTCAAGTTATATCGATAAACTGTGGTATATAGTTAGCTCCAGGGGCGCCTGGGTGGCTCAGTCAGTTAAGTGTCCGACTTCGGCTCAGTTCATGATCTCGTGGTCCGTGACTTCAAGCCCCGTGTCAGGCTCTGTGCTGACAGCTCGGAGCCTGGAGCCTGCTTCGGATTCTGTGTCCCCCTCTCTCTGACCCTCCCCTGTTCATGCTCTCTGTCTCAAATAAACGCTAACAAAAATTTAGTTAGCTCCAAATGATAAGAGAATCATTGAAGCACGTTTGGTTTAATTTTCAACTTTACAGAAATAAAATAGTTCTAGTCAGAAATAGTTCTACTCTCCAGAGATTACATGCCCTAAAAGGTCTTCTTGTCAGAGAATTAATTTTATGTGTCCTCAATTGTAATGAGAGAATATTTTATAATTAAAACTGTTCCTTGATTTGTCTCTGTCTTTATTTTCCCTTTCTTGTTTCTTTTGTTTCTTAGATTCCACATAAGATGGAAATCTTTTGGTATTTTTTGTCTTTTTCTGACAGAAAGATGTTAAATAACCATGGTCAGAGAGGACAATCCTGTCTTCTTCCTGACCATGGAGGAAAAGCTCTCAGTTTTTCCACATTGAGGATGATATTAGTTATAGGTTTTTTGTAAAATGCCTTTATGATATTGTGGCATGTTCCCGCTATCCCTACTTTGTTGAGGATTTTTAACAAGAATGGATGCTGTACTTTGTCAAATGCTTTTCTTGCATCTGTTGAGAGGATCATATGGGTTCTTCCCTTTTCTTTTATTAACATAGTATACCACGTTGATTGACATGTGAATATTGAACCACTCTTGCAACTCATGAATAAATCCCATTTGATCGTGGTGAAAGATTTTTTTAATGTACTGTTGGATTGGATTGGCTAATATTTTGTTGAGAATTTTTGCACCATGTTTATCAGGAATATTGGCCTCTAGTTCTCTTTTTTAGTGGAGTCTTTGTCTGGTTTTGGGATCAGGGTAATGCTGGCCTCATAGAATGAGTTTGGAAAATTTCCTTACATTTGTATTTTTTTGAAACAGTTTGAGAAGAATAGGCATTAACTCTTCTTAAAATGCCTTTTAGAATTCCTCTAACCCTAACCCTAAACCTAACCATCTGGAAAAGTCTCTAAGCTGCAGGATACCAGGCACATACCCTCCCTCTAACCCTAACACTAACCCCACATTACCCTAACCCTAATCCAACCCCTAACCCCTCGTGCCTAATTCCTATTCCTAACCCCAAACCTAACTCTCTGGAGAGGCCTCTGAATTGCAGGATACTAGGCATATACTCTCACTGTAACCCTAACCATAACCCCAAACCTAAATCTAGATCTGGGGGGGAGGGAAGAAGATGGGGTACATATATGCAATTGGAATATTACTCAGCCATAACAAAAGAATGAACTGTGCCATTTGCAAAGACATGGAGGTAGAGTGTATCATGCTAAGTGAAATAAGTCAGTCGAAGACAAATACCGTATGATTTTACTCATATGTGGAATTTAAGAAACAAAACAACCTAACAAAGGGAACAAAGAAAAAGACACAGAAAGGGAAATCAAGAAACAAATTCTTAACTATAAAGAACAAATTGATGGTTACCAGAGGGGAGGTGGATGGTGGGGGGAGGGACTAAATTGGTGATGAAGATTAAGGATTGTACTTATGATGAATACCGGGTGTTGTTTGGAAGTGTTGAATGAGTATATTCTACACCTGAATCTGATATTACATTGTATGTTCACTAACTAGAATTTATGAAAAGATACTCAAGAACATCATCATAAGGAAAAAACAAATGAAAACTACAATGAGATATCACCTCACACATCTCAGAGTGGCTAAAATTAACAACACAGGAAACAACAGATGTTAGCAAGGATAGGAGAAAGAGGAATGCTCTTATGCTGTTGGTGGGAATGCAAACTGGTACAGCCACTCTAGAAAACAGTTTGGAGGTTCCTCAAAAAATTGAAAACAGAACTACCTTAAGACCCAGAAATTGCACTACTAGGTATTGACCCAAAGGATACAAATTACTGATTTGAAGGGACACATGCACCCCAATGTTTACAGCAGCATTATCAATAGTCAAATCATAGAAAGAGCTCAAAATGTCCCTCAACTGATGAATGGATAAAGAAGTTGTGTGTGTGTGTGTGTGTGTGTGTGTGTGTGTGTGTGTGTGTATTTACAATGGACTACTACTGAACCATATAATGGAATGAAAATCTTTCCATTTGCAATGACATGGATGGAACTAGAGTGTATTATGCCAGGCAAAATAAATCAGTCAGGGAAAGACACATAACATATGATTTCATTCAAATGGGGAATTTAAGAAACAAAACAGATAAATATAGGGGAAAAATAGAGAGAGAGAAGCAAGTCATAAAACACACTCAACTATAGAAACAAACTAAGGGGTACAGGAGAGGAGGTGGGCAGGGGGGATGGGTTAAATGGGTGATGGGTATTAAAAAGAACTCTTGTGATGAGCACTGGCTATTGTATGTAAGTGGTAAATTGCTACATCCTACACCTGAAATAAACATTACATTGTATGTTAACTAAATGGAATTTAAATAAAAACTTAGAAGAAAGAAAAAGAGAATTAGTAATATTTCTAAAAATCATTGTGAAGATAGAGATTAAACACAGAACAGCCAATTGAATATTGATTTAAATAATGTTTACAGCCCCAATCTCCTCATAGCCTCAGCTTAGTGGATGGCTGTCTTGTTTTATTACCCAAGCAGAAGTCTCAGTCAATAATCTCTGGTGAGATCTCTCAAAAGCAGGATAATAGGCACAAACACTAACTGTAACACTAATAACAACCTTAACCCTAAATACAACCTTAACACTTAACACTAACTCTAACCCTAAACATAACCCTCAACCTATTCCAAACTGTAACCCCTAACCCTCACCCTAACCCTCTGGAGAGGCCTCTGAACTGCAGGATATCAGGCAAATAATCTCACCCTAACCCTAACTCTAACCTAGATCTGAGAAAGTGGGTTCAGAACACACGATAAGAAAAGCTGAGAGCAGTCTAGTTATTCCGGCGAAGACTCCAAACATTTAAGAATTGGTATGATTTCCAAAAATGGGTTTGAAGGTAGAGATAAATACAGAATGAAAAAATGGATATCAATTTAAAAAGTATTTAGAGCCACAAATCCCCTGCTTGCCTTAGCTGGGTAAATGGCTGCCATTTCTTTTCTCATCCCAGCTGAAGACTTGGGTTTTATTCTCTGGAGAAGTCTCTGAACTGCAGAACACCAGACACATAACATAACCCAAACCCTAACCTGGCCCTGTCCCCAAACTTAACACTAAGTGCTAATCACTATCCCATAACCCTAACCCTAACCCTAAACCTAACACTCTAGAGAGGTCTCTGAACAGCAGAATATCAGGCATAAACCCTCACCCTGTTTTAAACCCCAACTTTAACCCTAATCCTGGCCCTAATTCTATCCAATGGAATATTACTCAGCCACAATGACATGGATGGACCTAGAGAGTATTATGCAAAGCAAAATAAGTCCGTCAAAGACAAACATAAACTACTTCCAGGGTCTACTACTGTTTGTTTTACTCAGACATAGTGAAAACTAGTTTAACAGTTTAATAATAGTTAAAAATAGTTAATAGTTTAATAATAAGTTAATCAATTTTATGCTCTTAAATCAAAAGTAAGAAAACTAGTGTCCACCAGGCAGAGTCAAACTTGAAAAATCAAAGCTGTAAAAATATAGAAAATTAATATCTATAAAAGGAATATTCTAATTAAGTTACCTTTAAAATTATTAATTTTATTATCTTGGACTTTCATATAATCTGTGCAATATTTTCTAGGTCTTTTCCTATCCAATTGAAAATATTTTAATAGGAGCTTTTTTCATTTGCTTGGTAGGAGTATCTATCAAAATACCAGTTACTGTCTTCCAGTAAATGTGCATTATCCGTCTTCTATAATCCCATTAGAATAAGCAAGTAAATAAAAACAAAATGATATACCTAAGCATTTAAAACTAAGCAAAATAAGTCCATCAGAGAAACAGATAACGTATGATTTCATTCATATGTGGAATTTAAGTAATAAAACAAATGAAGGGGAGAGGGGAAGAGAGGCAAACCAAGAAACAGACTCTTAACTAAAGAGAACAAACTGATGGTTACCAGAGAAGAGGTGGGTGGGGGATGGGTTAAATAGCTGATGGGGATTAAGGAGTATACTAGCTCTTATAAACATCAAATGTTGTATGGAAGTGTTGAATCACTTAATCTTATAGCTGAAACTAATATCACCCTGTTTTTTTTTAGCTAACTGGAATTTAAAGAAAAGCTGGAAGAAAAAAATAAGCATAAAATAAAAATAAAAATAATGGAGAATGTTATACATATGCCAGAAAACTTGAACAATTAAATTTTTGTTAACTATAAGGAGAACCAAATGGAAGAATATATTAAAGATCAAGTTGTGACAATCTTTTTGGGGATAACAACATTCTGTTTCATTTCCAGAAGTGAAATGATCCAGGAGTAGATCTGAAGGATGCCTACACATTCCCCTGACTTATAAGGTAACAGACTAGGGACTAAGAAAAACTGGGAGACTGATGGAGAGCAATCCAAATTTTATTGCTCAAGGTTAAATATTAAAATCAACTATGTGAGATGATAAATTCCAGTGGCTGTATCAAACTGAAAGTAGCAATGAGGTGAGATATTTTCACGATGTGGAAAGTTTGCCCCTGTTGTAAAAGAAATCCACATCCAACATAGAGACTGGACATAACCTGATTCACAAGTTTCAAAGAAAAAATAATACACAGAAATTAAGTTCTATAAGTAAAATTGCTCATAGTTCTAGATTTCTCCCCATTCCCCACAGGGATACTTAGCAGTGATATTCATTATATGAAATACATATCCAAGTTTAAATTTGAAAGAAGGCTTTGAATAGGTAACCTGGAACTAAACGGGCAAATAAAGAAGCATCTTTGCCCCATTTATAGATACACTACAGGCCTGAAATTATATTCATGAATGGGCAAGTAAGGAAAAATAAGGTATTTCTTCAAATGGTTATGTAAGATGACAACAAGAATTCAGTTAAAAACAGATTAAGTAATTTAGTAAAATCTATTTTATAGTCTCAACAAAATTTAAGAAGACACAAACTTGAAAAATAATCAGAAGGTAAAATAAAAATTTAAAAATGAAAGGATAACTGCTTGGAGAATTAGTAGATAGAGAAATGATGGAAGTAGACAAGTATTCAGTAGAATATAATCTTTCACAGAAGCAACGTAAAGCAGAAGTAATGGTGCAGAAAATAGAATTGGTGATAGGGGTTGTGAAGTTCATTTTATACCTTTTTATTAGACTGGAACCTGTCATTTGGTGTTGGCTTTGCCCTTGACCTTTGCAAGGTCAAAGAGAAGGATGCTCATTTCAACATTATTTCTGGAAGCCCTCAATTAATAAATCATCAATGACCATGTGATTTTTTCAATTGCTATTCTATCTAATTAGCAATGTCAGTAATGTTAGTAAAAAGAACAAGACATGCTATTTATATTGTATGTATGTATTCACTTTCAATTCCAAGAAGGGATTCTAAATATAACTGAAAGGGTGGACCCACCCGGCCGACTCCATTTTGTTCTGTGTCCTTCACCTTGACCACGCCTCCTCCCCTTGAGTAACCTCCCGCTCACCTGCCTAACAGGACTCTGACCCTTCCCCAGCCAAGCTGCTGAGGCCACAGCCATTACCTCACCAACTGCCCCTAGGCCCCAATAAAACCTTTGTCCTTTTGAAACTTGCTCTCTCTCTCCAGTTATCTCACTGCTGCGTCAGTGCAGGTAGGGGATTGAGCTCGAGCTAGCTCGAATAAAGGCTCTTTTGCTTTTACATCGGACTCGGCTCCCTGGCGGTCTTTGGGGATCACGAATTCTGGGCATAACAATAACTTGGGATAAAAATTACCTTATTGATTATTACATAGAAATTCTGTCGATCAGTTGATATATGTCTATTACTGCAAGAAAAAATATATAATCATTATTGACTTTGTGAAAGTAGTTTTCTTTGTGTCTGAGTGTCTGGTCATGCTTAAGATCTTTTAAATAATCGCTTTGAAAGAGAATGGATTTATACTCAAGGCAAATATAAGGGAAAGTGCATGTAACAACTTTTGTTAATCTGTCATTGCCATAAAAGTTTATAAAAATACAGCGTGGATGGAGCTAGAGACTATTATGCTAAGCAAAATAAGTCAAAGACAGACAAACACCATATGATTTCACTCACAGTGGACTTTAAGAAGCAAAACAAAAAAACATAGCAGGGGGAAAAGAGCGAGGCAAACCAAGAAACAGACTCTTTAGAGAATAAACTGAGGGTTGCTAAAGGGGAGGTGGGTATGGGGATAGGTTAAATGGGTGACGAGTGTTCAGGAGGGCACTGATTGTGATGTGCTCTGGGTGTTGTATAAAAGTGATGAACCTGAAACTAATATGCACTGTATGTTAACTAACTATACTTTAAATAAAAACTTGAAATGAACTAACCAAATAACTAAATAAAAATAAAAATAAAATATGTTAAAATACATCAAAAACTAAATGCTGGTAAGGATGTGGAGCTACAGGAACTGTCATATATTGCTGATGGAAATGAAAAATGGTGCAGCTGCACTGAAAGAGTTTGGTGGTATCTTAAAAAACTAAAAACATAACACTTAACATATGATCCAGCAATCATGCTCCTTGCCAGTGTTTAGTGGTGTCAGTGTTGCAGATTTTGGCCATTTTAATAGATGTGTGGTGGCGTCACATTTTTTATAAATTTGCATTTCCCTGTATAATATTTTAACGATGGATAAATGTCATGATATCCTAAGGTAAACTATAGACATTAGGTGATTATGATGTCTCAATGTACGTTCATCATTGGTTAAAAAAAATAGGTTAAAGACAAAATTTTAAGAAAAGTAAAAAAGGAATAGCAGATTTTGAATTTTCATTACAATTATAAAGGACAAAATTGGCCTAGAACATTTAAAGATGGCATGAAAATCTTACTTAATGCAAAAGATGAAAATTCCCAAGTAGTATGTTACACACAATTATGACTGAGAAAAACATGTATTGAAGAACCAGTATTGTAGACCATCTTTTCGTATGTGTGTTTGCCATCTGTACATCTTCTTTGGTGAGGTGTTTAAGATCTTTGGCCCACTTTTAAACCAGATTGTTTGTTTTCTAATTGTTGAATTTTAAGAATTTTTTATATATTTGGATAAAAATGCTTTATCAGATCTGTCTTTTGCAATTGTTTTCTCCCTGTCTCTGGCTTTTTCTCATTCTCTTGATAGTGTCTATCACAGAGCAGAAGTTTTTAATTTTAATGAATTCCAGCTTATCAATTATTCTTTTCACACATTAAGTCTTTGGACTTGTATCTGAAAAGATATTACCTTATCCAAGGTCATCCAGGTTTTCTCCTGTTATCTCCTAGAAATTTTACAGTATTGGATTTTATTTTTAGGTCTTTGATCCAATTAGAATTAATTTTTTTAAAGGGTATAAAGTTTGCATCTAGATTCATTTTTCTGCATGTGGATGTCCAATTGTTGTAGCACTAATTGTTTAAAATACTATCTTTGCTCTATTTTATTGCCTTTGATCTTCTGTAAAAGATGAGATGACTATATCTATGAGGTTTATTTCTCAGCTCTCTATTCTGTTCCACTGATCTATTTGTTTATTCTTTCACCAATAGTATCCTTTCTTGATTACTGTAGTTTTATAGTAACCCTTGAAGTTGGGTAGCATCAGTCTTCCAACTTTGTTCTTCAATACTGTGTCAGCTTTTCTGGGGCTTTTGCCTCTCTGAATAAACTTTAGAATCAGTTTGTTGATATCCATAAAATTACTTACTGGGAGTTTTACTGATTGTATTAAATTTATAGATCGAGTTGGAAGGATCTGACATTTGGGTAATTTCGAGTCTTCCTCTCAATTAATTTAGAATCACTCTCCATTTATTTAGTTCTTCTTGGATTTTGTTCATCACAGTTCTGCAGTTTTCTTCATACAGATGTTGCATACATTTTGTTATATCTAAGTATTTCATTTTTTTTTTTTTTTTTGAGTACTAAGGTGAATGGTAATGCGATCCATTACATTAACTGATATTCAAATGTTGAGCCAGCCTTTCATGCCTGGGATAAATCCCACTTGGTAATGGTGTATAATTCTTTCATACATTTTTACTTAATTTGTGAATATGTTGTTGATGATTTTGTATGTGTTTTCAGGAGGAATATTGTTTGTAGTTTTCTTTTCCTAGAATGTCTTTGTCTGGCTTTAATATTAGGGTAATGTTGGCTTAATAGAATGTGTTAGGATTTATTCCTTTTGCTTCTATCCTCTGAAAGAGATTTCAGAGAATTGTAATCATTTCTTCCTTAAAGGGGCGATTTACTTTTATTTTTTAAAAATATCTTAAAAATATTTTTCACAATTTCTTCATTTTAATCTTAAGGATCCAAGCATAAGCAACAAATGTCACCTGGTTATTGTAGTTCTGCAGCCTGACAGGTTTGCATTTATCCAGATTTTCATTCTACCTCAGTGATGTACAATTTCCACTTGTAATACAAAAAACATCTAGAAGTAGATCATCCAGTAATTATTTCTTGTTTTAAAGCTGTTTTCACTAAGAAGCATCATACTAGCCAAACAACCAGGCACCCTTCAGCTATTTCCTTATTTAAAGTAAGAATACTGAATTTTCCTTTGTATTTTCTAAGTATTTCATACTTATTTTTTTAAAGATACTTGAAGTCAAAATAAAAATAAGCTAAATTTGCAAAATAAAAAAGGGATCAGTTCATTAAACAATGAACACTTTTCTATGTATTTGGCATTTCTTTTATAGTTTCAACCAGATTCAATTTAAGTTTAATTGAGAAAGTGATATTGGGTAGTCTACCTCCCTTGTTTAGTGTCATTTATAATCACATAGTGGAACAAGAATACATAGCATTTAGATTAATTATCTCAAACTTTATGAATAAAATTAAAAATATTATATGGACATGCCATCTATATTTCTATATATATATATTTTAAATTTTATCATAGCACTTCTTTTTTACATAGTACTGTGTTGGGAAAATTATTGTGTATTGGTTGCATTTCCTAAGAATTATGTACTACTAGGCACATGTAGATTTAAATTTTAGTTTTATTTGAGTTAAAGAAGAGCATGTTAGAATGTAATGAGAAACACAAGGTTAAGAGAAGTTTGATAGCTTGATGAAATAATTCTCTTTCTTAGTGACCTTGAGGGTGTCCTAAATTACTCTTCTTGATGGTGCATGTCAATAGGAATAAGAGTAATAATTGTGCCTGATGGCCCATTTCTAGTGTAGCTTCAACAAAGATATCCCATAAGATTTGAAGGTCTTTTTATTACTTTAAGTGAAATCAATAAACAAATTAATCCTTTTTCTTTGTATCTTTACTCAATTTCAGAAGCAGGTTGCACTTGCTGAATAAAGATTTCACTGTGCAAAGTGTGTGCTAATAAAATAGACTTTGAAAAGTGTTGAACATAGTACCTAATATGTATAAGTTCCCCCCACATCCCCATCCAAAAGTAGAATATTTAGAAAACCTGTCATAAGCCAAAATAGCATAAAGCAAAGAAACGACTATGATTAATTTATATAGAAAAATTTTTGAGGATTTCCAGACCCCCAAAATAAACTTTCTTAGGCTTTTCTGGTACTTTAGGACAGATCTTGCTAATAGATGGACAACATAAATTGAGATAAAGCACAGGTGCTCACAGACACAGTTCAGAGCTTTGGTGGCTTGATACTGAGATGCTGAGTGGAGTTCTGGAGAAAGGAGGTCCACTGCACCACTCTTGCTACTTAGGGTGTGGTGCTACCTCTGGAGCAGCAAAACAAACACACAAACACTGAACACCATTTTCATTTTTGCCTTCTTTTGTAAAAGTGAAAATCCTCTTCAGATATCCTTTGGTTGGAGAAAACAGGTGCTAAGGTAGGTCTTTTTAAAAAGCGAAGTGGCATAAGGAGAACTTTCAGAAAGTGGGGGATACTTCATAAACATCTTTTCCTTCTCACTAATTTCTCGTTTTCCCCTCTAATAAACAGCAAAAGACTATAGTGAATAACATTTATAGCATATCTCTGAGAGAGAAGTACATGGTTATCCACAGAATGAGTAATAAGAAGTGATTATGAATCAGTAATTTTATATTACAGAATGAGTACTATGAAATCCATGTGGACAGTCGCTACCGAATGTTACATTTTCATATACTCTCTGTGTAACCTCTTAGCAAACTTTGCTGAAATTGGAATAAAGGTTCGAAATAAAGAAGATAGATTTTCAATAATAGGCTCTGTTTTTCTTCTTTTTACCATCACTTACGGCTTTAAAATAATTAAAAGTGATGCATCATTCAATTGTGAATGAATATATCATGGAGGATCCTGGCCAGAAACAGAAGTAACAGTCAGAAGTGGTTATTAAGGAAAATTTAATAACATATAATTCTGCAAATGTGTGGGCAGGGGTAATGAAACTGCTAACTTGAGATCATGGAGGACCACAAGGCTGGTCATAGACTTACCACCACTGTGCCGACATTTGCAAGAGGACAGGGGTTACTGAAAGACAAAAAGAGCTGATTGGAAAAGGCAACCTAATAAGAGCCTCTGATGGGGAAGACAGCCACTCTACCGGAGCACAGCAGGAAAGAGTTCTGCAGAAAATAATCCAACTTCACTCTCCTCAACATTTATCTCCAGATGGTGCTTCCCACTGGCTGAACCAAATTGGAAGTTAGAGGACAGCAGTGCCCATTGATAAAGTTCTTACTAGTCGGGCTCCTAGATTGAATAGCATGTTGAAGAGAAAAAGATCTGTAGCTGCAAATAGAACCTATTCAGCACAACACTTTTTGAAAATAATGGATTTGACTTTTATTATAAAATATTTCCGTTCTCAGAAGAATTTATAGAAGAGCATTATGAATAGATCAGATGCTCAAATTAAACTTAAATGTTTAAATAGAGGGTTAAATACATGACTGGATGTCCACCATACATGTATTTTGGGATAAATAAAACATACATACATACATACATACATAATATATAGAGAAAACAACTGGAAGTGTGTGAAAAGGAAAAGGAAATATACCTAAAGAATGGAAGAAAATATTTGTAAACCACACATCTGATAGAGGTTAATACCCAAAATATATAAATAACTCATGTAACAATAACAAAAAAATAATCCAATTTAACAAATGGGCAGAGGAATTAAGTAGACATTTTTCTAAAGAAGACATCCAAAGGGCCTACAGGTATGTGAAAAAATGCTCAACTTCACTAGTCATCAAGGAAATACAAATCAAAACCCCAATGAGATATCGCCTTATGCCTGTTAGAATGGCTATCATCAAAATAAGAGAGGTTCAGTCTTAAAAAAAAAAAAAAAAAAAAAAAAAAAGACAAGTGATGAAAACTGTTGGAGAGGAGGCGGAGAAAAGGGAACGCTTGCACACCACTGGTGGGAATGTAACTTGCTTCAGCCACTATGGAAAACAATATGGAGGTTTCTCAAAAGATTAATACAGATGTACCATATGATCTAGAAATTCCACTTCTGGGTATATACCAAAGGAAATGAAAACAGGATAATAAAGCGATATATTCTTTCTATGCTTATTGCAGCATTATTCGCAATAGCCAAGCTAGAGAAACAACGTAAGATGCTATCAGCTGATGAATCCACACATTTGCTTTCTGTGATTTCAGTGACTCACAGCCAGCCATGGTCTGGAAGTGGATGATCCTCCTTTTGACACATAATCAGAAGGTGAATAGTAACTTAAATCTAAGTCACAATGCCTATATCATTCACCACAATTCATCTCATCATGTAGGCATTTTATCATCTCTCATCATCACAAGAAGAAGAAGGGAGATTACAGTGGGGGAGAGGTAGGTGGGGGATGGGCTAGATGGGTGATGGGTATTAAGGAGGACACTTGTGTTGAGTACTGGGTGTTGTATGTGAGTGATGAACCATTGAATGCTACACCTGAAACTAATGTTACATTGTATGCTAACCAACTGGAATTTAAATAAAAACTTGAAACAAAAAAAAAATCACATTGAACTTTCATACAGCTATAAGCTATCACTATACGGCAAGCACTGTTGGAAGAATTTCACATATACAACATCATTTAATCGTTACTGTAACCATATTAAGGAGGTTCTCTTACTCTTCCTATTTTACAAGTAGAAAACCTGAGCTGTTAGCAGGCTAAATACTTGTCTAAAGTCATACAGATAGTAAATGGAAAAGTTGAGGTTTGAACCCTGGCAGTCTGTTTTCAGAATTAGTGCTTTATTGTTAAGTTGATACCACAGAAAAAAAATCATAAGAATGAAGATTGTTTTCTCATATTGAACGCTTTAATAAAAGCATGATTAAATAAATAAATAAACAAACAAATAAACAAGGCAAACTTGTAAAAATAGAGTAATATGATGTTTAAACAGGGGCTGAGGATGGGAGAATAGGAGAGATGTTGTTTAAGGGAACAAACTTGCAACTAGCATACAAGTAAATTCTGGAGATTTACTGCATGGTATAGTGAATATAGACCGATATAACCAATCATTGAACATGCTTGGGAACTAGATTTTAATTTTTCTCACTGTAATAAAGAAATTATAATTCTGTGACAAGATAGAGGTGCCAGCTATTACTACCATGGCAATCAAATGGCAATATATAAATCAACATGTTTTACACCTTAAATTTACATAATGTTATATGTTAAATATATCTCAGTATGAAATAGA
Organism: Panthera leo; assembly: GCF_018350215.1. Lineage (NCBI taxonomy): Eukaryota > Metazoa > Chordata > Mammalia > Carnivora > Felidae > Panthera > Panthera leo. The sequence continues at coordinate 58,600,981 of NC_056695.1, read as the reverse complement.
ACAATTGGCAAATTAAATATCAAAATGATGATGAACCATTTCTAAAGTTATAATTATCATTTATATATGTATATTATCTATATTTCTAAAAGTTTTTTCATATGCTTCTTCATTATTGAAAGTTTTATGATTTGTGAGATTCTTAAAACTGTAATAATTTTTAATCTGTTATATTTTCATTTTTATTATAATACCTAGAAGACTCTATGGTTTATTTTTAAAAATCTTTTGGCTTAGTATATGAATGAAATGTTAGGGTTTGTTTATGTGTATACCTAACAAACAATAATTATTCATTTGATATAATGTTTTAGTCATGGATTTTATTATTTCTACATAATGAATGTGCATCACACTAAGATTGCTTTTTTCTCTCCCCCATTGTGATCAGCCTTCACCATGCGATAGCTTTGGCCAATAAAACATGAGCTGAAATGATGTTTGTTACTTCTAAGCAAAAGCTTAAGAGCACTCACATGTTTATGCAATTTTGCTTTTCCTCTTCTGTGGAAACCTTTGCCTCCTTCTCAGATTTGAGAAGACACATAGGAGAGCAGATCTGCAGCCAACATGTAGAGTCAATGAAAAATAAGCTTTGTGAATATAATTCACCAAGTTTTGAGGTTTGTTACTATAGCATAAGCTAGTGAAAGCTGAGTGATACAATTTATTCAACATTAGTAATTTTCGTACCGTGACTTACAACAAGTCATTCAGTTGGTGAAGGACAATGAGACTGGACGACTCTTGCATTTTTAGCAAATTCTCCAAACTTAATTATAAGGAAGAGTGATGTTGGTTTTTTGACAGTGTACCTGGATGATTGGAAGCTTGGTAATGGAGGGCACTTTATCAGATCTGTGGAATTGGATAGCAGTTTCCATGTGGCAATGTTTTCTGATTTACTAAAACTACCTCCCAAAATACTGCAATTTGTGGCAGTTTTGGAAGAGATAGGTGATGCAAGCTGAAATATTTTTTAGAATTGTTATCATAAAACTTTTTCCCCCAAATTTTCACGTTGTATAATGTGAATTCTTATTGTGTGATCTTTATAGCAAAGGTAGGATTAAATATGACCAAAAGGCCTTAGGTTAATAAATCACCATAAATAGTGTATTTGTTTTAAGGGAAAGATCTAGAAGTTTATGGAAACAATTAAGGAGAAATAACTGATTAGGTAATGTTTAGCTTTTTATCAGATATAAGAGAAATTATAATGACATATAAACTAATATTAGTACATTAATTTTAAGAGTAGATGTGTGCTACTAATAACTCTACATATGTTTGATTCTATGACTCTCCTCCAAAGTTTAGCACATATATTGATAAAATTTATTTTACATTTTATGTAACAGTTTAGTGCTTGTTTCTTTTTTTCCTCCTTTTTACAACCTTTCATGGAGTGATGTTTGCATCTTCTGAGTATATAACACAAATCATCTTTGTATGACTTTAATGCAAGATTAAATTGCAAATAAAAGAAAATTACATTTTTGTCATGTATTTCATTTCATTAAGATAATGAGCTATTAACAGCAACTTGATAGTTGAGATATGGAATAGACACGAAAAAGATTATATAAAGATCTTATATGTACAATTTATATGCACTGAAAAAACAGAAATATTGAAAATGTGGCCTAAAGCAGAATATAAATTCTGATATAGGCTAAAAGGAAAGAAACAAGATACTAAAGGATAGGATACAGAATATCTAAGCTAAGTACACCTTAATCAGCCATACATGATGAAAGAATAGACTTAGGGGTAATCTAACATATGCATATATCAACATATGTTACAATGAACAGATGAGATATTCTGCAGGCAGCCTAATAGGAAGAAAATGTAAGAGAACTTTTTTTGAGAGTGAAAAATAATATATTTTTACATGTATCCTATAAAATATTCAGTAAAAAATTGTGAATATTGTGGCATCATTAATGAAGCAGTTTATTTGACAATATGTAAGGGATTCTGTCATCTAAGCTAGAATCCTTGAATAAGATCATGAAGTATTGCCATGTAAGGACAAAACTTATTTTTTTTAAGATTTTATCTTATTTATTTATTTTTATTTCAGAGAGAGAGAGAGTGAGACGAGGGGAGAGGGGCAGAGGGAGAATCTCAAGCAGGCTCCACACTGAGCGTAGCACGGGGCTCAATCTCCCAACTCTAGGATTATGACCTGAGCTGTTATGAAATCTCAGATGTTCCATCGACTGAGCCATACATGTGCCCTTAAAGATTTCATTTTTAAGTAATTTCTATACCCACTATAGAGCTTGAACTTACAACCCCAAGATCAAGAGTTGCATGCTCTACGGACTGAGCCAGCCAGGCACCCCAGAATTTAATTTTTAATTGATACAAATAAAGAAAATAATTTCATAAACACATATGTATTACAATCATAATTTCTAATTATTTGAAGCCATACTTAATATTAATTTAATTAATACTAATTAAGTTAAATTAATATTAATTTAAATTAAATATTAAATTAGCTTAAATTAAATTAATAGAAAAGTCAAATAAAATGAACTTAAATGAAGCCTAGATCAAGAAGAAAAATGACAGTGATATCCAAAATTGCTGGTAAGCTTAAATGGGAAGTCAAAATAGTGTAGAAAGTAATGTGCCTAGGACCCATGGAAATTGAAAATTATATAGTTTGCCTTAGATATGGTAAAGCTATTTATGCACACAATAGTAATGTGCTCAAATCCAGTGTGAAAAATGCGTAAGTGTTTAGAGAAGCATATCTTAAATCAAGTATATAAAACAAACAAAACCCTCTGAAATCAAAACAGGTTATTACACAATGAATTGCATCACCAAACTGACAAAAATGTGCATATTGCCATTCATATTTAGGCTGACACATGAAATTTACAGTTTACAATGCACTTTGCAGAGTAGTTAGAGTGGTTAGATAGGTCTTCTAACAGGTGACAATGGAGCAGAGATGTGGATGATTTGATGAATTCATGTCTATATCGGGAAGGAGCATTCCAGAAAGATGAAATATTAAATGCAAAGATCCTGAGGCAGAAAAGTCTTACTATTTGCTTTTTCAAAAAGTGTCTGACTTAGGTCAAATATCCAGTCAGCAGTTTTATGCCAGTATTCTTTTCTGTGTAAGAGTCTCTATGTCAGTTTTATTGTTTAAGTGGTATCTAGTGTTAATATTGTTGTTTCATGTTAATCATTAATATATCATTCCTGTCACTTCTCCTTTTCTGGTTTAAATGTCTTTCTTCGATCTTGTCCATATCTCTAATACTGCTAATATCTGCACCCTACCATAATCACTGGTGAAAACATTCAGTGATTAAAAAAATTAAAATTTCAAATATTTTGAATCATGTATTGCTTGTCAAAATCATGTTTCACTTTGAGAGCTTGCAAAATAAAAATGATTACTGATCTGTAGTATTATTTTCAGAAAAATCAATGAAAATGTTAGTTTGTTTTTACTATCCACCTCTATTCTTTTGCCAGGACTGGATTTCAGAAGAGAGCTGGTGAACAACGTAATTGATTTAATTAACATAACAACAAATCTATACCTAATCAAAGAGTTCATTCTTGTGTGGACAGCTACTCCTTAGTGACTCATGTGGCAGGTGTCTCCATACGAGTGGTTGGAAGAAGAGAGTTCCAGAACTAATAGGCCTTTCCCTTGACAGTCACTTTAAACAGAAGCTGCATAGAACTACCCTACAACCCAGCAATTGCACTACTAGGTATTTATCCAAGGGATATGGGTATGCTGTTTTGAAGGGACACATGTACCCCAATGTTTATAGCAGCACTATAAACAATAGCCAAAGTATGGAAAGAGCCCAAATGTCCAACGATGGATAAATGGATAAAGAAGATGTGGTATGTGTGTGTGTATATATATATATATATATATATATATATATATATGTGTGTGTGTGTGTGTGTGTGTGTGTGTATGTGTGTATATATATATGTCTATATATGTGTATATATATGTGTATATATATACATATGCGGTATGTGTGTGTATATATACATATATATGTATACACACACACACAATGGAGTATTACTCAGCAATTAAAAAGAATGAAATCTTACTGTTTGCAACTATGTGGCTGGAACTAGAGGGTATTATGCTAAGCGAAATTAGTCAGAGAAAGACAAATATCATATGACTTCACTCATATGAGGACTTTAAGACACAGAACAGATGAACACAAGGGAAGGGAAGTAAAAGTAATATGAAAACAGGCAGGGGAACAAAACATAAGAAACTCTTAAATATGGAGAACAAATAGAGGGTTCCTTGAGGGATTGTGGGAGGGGGGATGGGCTAAGTGGGTAAGGGGCATTAAGAAATCTACCCCTGAAATCATTGTTGCAATATATGCTAACTAACTTGGATGTAAATTAAAAAACAAAACAAAACAAAAACAAAAACAGAAGCTGCTTTTGGTTATTAAAACAAAAGCAATAACAAACAAAAACACCCAAAAAGTTAACACCTTATTTTCTTCCCCTGGGTTTCTGAAATCTTTCACTGGTGCCTCTTTTTCCAGTTATCATATTCCTAAATGACCCTTTGTTCAGAGATTATTTTGGTTGCTTGCTTTTTCCACCAAGCCTTTTAATTTCTAGATCTAATGACATAGAAATACCTGAACATAAAAAAAGAAGAAAAAAAATGTGTTATATCCCTTCCTTTTCATAGAACTTAATTCTCACATACTTCAAGATAACCCTGAAGGATTAAAACCCTAAAACTCACCCTCAGCATTCTACTTTGCATTCTCCCTTCTCTTTCTACAAAGCCAGCTCTCCTCATGGTCCTTTCATTACCATACTTCTGATCTAAAAGAAACCATGAAGTTGGTTGGTTGTTTTCCTTCCACTGAGTATGAAATAAACTGTAGGCCAAAGACCAGTCATTACTTGATCATTTCATCATACCTTAGTATTTTACAAATATAAGACGCTATATATTTTTAGGAGTTTTGTATAAGAAATTCCTTGTGTTTACTCTTCTAAACATGCATGTTATCTACTAATTTATTCATGTAGCAAATAAATATTCAGTATCTGCAGCATATTCAATATTGGCCTAAATGCTCTGGTTACCAATAATAAGATGCTATGCATGTCATTAATAAAGATGGGAGGAGTGTAGGGTGACATATCAGTGGAGAAGTAAAATGCCAAGCAGTAAAAACAATGATACAGATAAGCAAATATTATTATGAGAGCTTAAAGTAAAAGCATAAAAATTTCTGAGAATTTATCTCTAAACTGTATTTTAAAAAAACTAATAGAACTACTCATATGTGGAATTTAAGAATCACAACAGATGAACATAGGGGAAGGGAAGGAAAAAATAAGGTAAAAACAGAGGGAGGCAAACCATAAGAGACTCTTAAAAAAGTTTTAATGTCTATTCACTTTTTGAGAGAAAGAGAGAGAGAGAGACAGAGGTGTGAGTGGGAGAGGGGCAGAGAGAGGGAGACACAGAATCTGAAGCAGGCTCCAGGCTCTGAGCTGTCAGCACAGAGCCTGACACAGGGCTCAAACTCAGGAAACCACGAGATCCTGACCTGAGTCGAAGTCGGATGCTTAATCCACTGAGCCACCCAGGCACCCCCATAAGAGGCTCTTAAATACAGAGAACAAAATTGAGGATTCCTAGAGGGGAGGTGGGTGGGGGGATGGGCTAAATGGGTGATGGGCATTAAGGAGGGCACTTGTTGGGAAGAGCACTGGGTGTTATATGTAAGGGATGAATCACCGGGTTCTATTCCTGGAACTAATACTATACTGTATGTTAACTAACTTGAATTTAAATGAATAAAAATTTTAAAAGAATAAAAAATAAAAAATAAATAGAACATAGAAAATGATGTTAGCAGAGAATCACTACAGGTAGGGACAGCATGATCATAGTAACTTAGTGTTTTCTGCTACTAGAATGGAAGATATGAGGCTAAGGCTGACATATATAAATAATTAAACAAACAAACAAACTAAGCAAGTTTTAGACTTCCAGGTTAAGAGAAGTGTGAGACAAGGAATACTGCATGTATATTTATGAAAAATCTTAGGATTCAATGAGCAAAGAATTAAAAGACACCCAAAAGTTGTGAAATGAGAGAGAGGTATGTGGACATCTTTTTTTAAGGAGATCGCTTTGACAATTGTCTGGAAGATGAAATTCAAGTAATGCCAGACCCACATTAAGAGTTCAGTTCTGTCATTGAAGCTGTGTACTTCAACTTCATCATTCCTAATATCAACACACTGGAAAAATTATTATCTTTCAACTCAATCGCCTAGGGTTTTTGTTCTGTCTTTAAAGGACTCAACTTTCAATCCCTTATTTGTAACAAACACAGCCACATTGGTTTACTAGAATTCTAGTAACTATAAACTAGTGATAGCTTAAAAGCATGGTTGTTGTAGGGACAGTTCTAGCTTCAGATTGCTAGTCTGCTACTTACTATAATGTTTTTGCACAAATGACTAATTTAACCAGTGCCCTGCTGGAAATTTTTTTAACTGGATCTGCAGAGCAGAGTCAGGTAGGGGTTGAATCATTCATAAATTCCCCATGTGTAAATACTTCCTCTATCACTGATTTTAGTTCACCAGTAGTATATAATTGGTTCTTGCCCTCCATAGGTAAATGGTACCATCAATTTAATAATTTTTAAGTCAGTTTCCTTATTTCTATAATTATGAAAACATATCCAAACTCATTTAGCTATTTTATTTTTTCTCCATTTTATGTCTCAAAGATAGAAGCTAAATGGCCAAATATTGGGGGATATTCAACCTCCCATTGAAGAATTTGGACTGTCAAGTACATGCTAGCTTTATGACTATATCCTATGTAGGCACATACAGGCATACACCTTTTTCTTACTATACATTTTTGAATGATTTCCTGGCCTGTATTTAGAAGAATAAATCTTTAGCATTAGGAGACAGGATCCTAGAATTTCAGAGTAACCAGCTTAACTTTACAACAAACTATCTCACGTGAGGAATTAAGTAGGGCGAGGGCTAACAGACCAAAAATTACTTTATTATCACAGAAGATCTGATACACTGTTTAAACATTACTTGTCATTGTTACATACTTTGTAAAGCAAATCACTTGGTTTTTTTTTTCAAGATGTTAGTTGAGATTTCTAACTGCTAATTTGATACTTTCTCAAATAATGAAGGGCTCAACTGAATTCATGAAATCTATCATAAAACTATATTACTTCTACTTTTAGTCAAACTAATTCATTTAATAGGGCAAATGCCATCATTAGTGTATCACACCTTAGTGTTTTACAAGCATAAAATACTTCATATTAATTTTAGGGTATTCCTTCAGAATATTTCTTGGGTTCATTTTTTCAATTGATTCACGTTTATTCATGAATTTATTTATCCAGCAAATAAATATTCAGCACCTCTCATGTGCCCAGTACTGGCCTGATGATGGAGGTACAAATGTTGTAATACTATCATACAACGAATAGGAGTAAGATGGGTATGGGGAGGTAGCTAAATACATAATTAGAATTCACGGCAGTAATAATGTTTATGATATGAAAATATTATTATGTGGACACGCTGTAAAAATTGATATTTTAGAATGATTCCCAGATACATTTATTCTCGAGAATTCTATCTTCCAAGGTGTATGTGTGTTTACAAATTTTAGTTCACCAGAAAATTTTTATTCGACAAATGTTAATCCTTTCGTAAAATATATGAGAAAGAAACTTGGCCAAGTAATAGTTATTCTCTGTAATGACATAAAGCACAACCACTTCCAAAAAAAAAAAAAAAACAAAAACAAAAAACAAAAAACCTAGAGGTAGGTAGATGGGTTGGTAGATATATAATGTTGAAAGTTATAAAGATAACTTTTCCTATAATGTTTTAAAGTAGAAGTGATCTATGTGATACATATCTATATATTTTGTCTATCTAGCTAGTTTACTAGCTACCTATCTACCTGTCTTCGTATCTATCATCTCTCTGATGATATCTGATACAAAGACTGACTTGGTAGAAGAAATACAGAAGTGTTATATTATGAAAGAGAATTGGTATTTTATTTTTTTAAAATTTTTTTAACGTTTATTTATTTTTGGGACAGAGAGAGACAGAGCATGAACGGGGGAGGGGCAGAGAAAGAGGGAGACAGAATCCGAAACAGGCTCCAGGCTCTGAGCGGTCAGCACAGAGCCCTACGCGGGGCTCGAACTCACGGACCGTGAGATCGTGACCTGAGCTGAAGTCGGACGCTTAACAGACTGAGCCACCCAGGCGCCCCGAGAATTGGTATTTTAAACAAGAACTAATTGCAATCGATTCCACATTCCTGGGCAGTGGCTTAGATCAGATGATTGGGGAAAATTAAACTCTATAAATAAAACTCAAAGCCATGAAAAGTCTCCTTTTAATACTCTAATTACCATAAACCTTTGACTTTACTCGTATTTATAACACACTGATCTCACCACTGATATCACTCTCTCTTCACTGTCCCCAAACCCTTCCATGCTCTCACTTCTCACCTTCTAAGCTTAAATTTTGTAGTAAGCCATTGTAATTACTTACTAGTGTTTACCAACAAGAATTTGAATACTCTATTAGTTTATTGCGCTCCTTTAAACAATTGAACAAACAAACCCCAAATTCCTGCCAAGTCCATATTTTTATGTAGTCTATGGCTGCACTAGGATAATAGAATGTGGCTGAAATAAAGCCTTGAACAATACTAACTGTTCTCATTCTTCTTTCTTTAGTTAGCCAAGCTTTCACTTTATACCTGATCTCATTCAAGAAAGTGCTGTGACTAATTCTGCCATTTATATCCCATATTGATTTTTCCCTCTCCCCTAGATGGTTATCATCAGTATTGGACCAATACTGGTCCTAAATATATATATACACACACACACACACACACACACACACATATATATACACACACACACACACATATATATGTATATATATATATATATATATATATATATATATATATATATATATATAAATAATTATTTTGGCTGCAATAAAAGATAGATAAAAAAGAAATAAACATCTTAAATCTGTGTATCTTTGAAGCTACTGATCTATAACTCTTCCTTTACACAAATTTTTCTTGAAATAATTGTGTGTGTGCTGTTTTCAATTCCTCTTCCCCTATTCCCTAATGAACTTGTTCTAATTAACTGTCAACCCTATTATTCCACCAACATTTCTCTTAGGAAAGTCACCAATAATTTCCATATTGCTAAATAAAATTACCAAACCTAAATTCTCACCTGTTTTGTCACAGAAATGGTGGTTGATAGGGGCTCCTGGGAGGGTGAGTCGGTTGAGTGTTCAACTTCGGCTCAGGTCATGATCTCATGGTTTGTGGGTTCGAACCCCGTGTAGGGCTCTGTGCTGACAGTTCAGAGCCAGGAGCCTGCTTCAGATTCTGTGTCTCCCTCTCTCTCTGGCCCTCCCCCTCTTGCACTCTGTCTCTCTCTCAAAAACAAATAAACAAAAAAATGGCAGTTGATAAAGTTTATCATTTTCTTATCCACAAAACAGTTTACTCCTAGGAGATGGTCTGATTGCGCTATTGGATGGGACAACTGAATGTATAAGCTGTTAGTTGGCAGCTAAATTGTAAGATATTAATTGGCCTCCAATTAACCTATTACCCTATGAATTCAATATAATCCCAAATAAAATGCCATCTTTTTATTTTATATTGTTTTAAAATTTTAAACTAATTTTAGCCTTATAGAAAAATTGCAACAATAGTACAAAGAGTTCCCTTATATCCTTACCTCACTTTCCTAACATTAGCATTATACATACTTATGAAATAATTATCAAGAACTGGAAATTATCATCAGTAGGCAAATTTCATGGTAAAAATGGTGTTGAAAAGATTCACCACCTGATACTAAAAGTAATGGCTGGAAGTTTGAGGAGAAACAGGAATTATATAGTCTCAAAGTATCTCCTACAAGATAGTTATCAATTACAAAAATAGAGATAATGAATTACAGTGGAAAAAATTGTCAAACAGTAACTTAACCAAATGACCAAGGTAAACATCACCAGTAATAACAAGACTCAATATCTTAACTTGTTAGTATAATGCATTGAAAATACATCACCTATGTGGTTTTTGTGCCAAAAAACTGCAGAACCTAACTCCAATTATAGGAAAACAGTGGACAAACCTAATTAAGGTACATTTATCGAAACTAATCTGTGCTCCTTTGAGGAGTGTCAAGGTTATGAAAGATAAGCAAAAAGAATAACTCATTTTATAAATTTGAGAAATTCTATAAATTGATTTGAAAGTATATATGAAGAATGTAACATTCCCAAATAGCCAAGCAAACCTTATAAAATTGAATGAATAGACTAAGTATGCTCTACTAGACATTAAGATACAGAACAAATTATTGTATTACAAATATGGAATTAGTGCAAGAAAAACAATTGAACTGTGATAAAGTATAATGAGCTAAAAGACTCCATAAAAATTCAGCAGCCTGATAAAACACAAACCAAGTGACAAAAGAATGCTAGCTTTCGTTATGGTATAGAAGGAATGGCACACTATATGAAGGAAAAGAAAATGGATTTCTCCCTAAAACACCATCTGTATTTATATTCTAGGCAGATTAAAGAAACAAATGCTTAAGGGGATATCAACAAGCTACTGAAAATGTACAATAATATTGCTTTGATGTAGGGATGGGGAAAGTTTTATAGAAAAACCTGAAAAGAATACATCAAGACAAATATATTCCTTCTCTCTCTCTGCCCCTCTCCCACTCATGCTCTCTCTCTCTCTCTCTCAAAAATAAACTTTTAAAAAAGAGAAAAGAAAATGATCAAACACTATAACATAGTTTATAGAAAACATAGGAAACTAACACAATAACAAAAGATGCTAGTAATCATTAGCATTTAGATAAATGCAAATGTAAACTAGCAAATCAGGTAAGTGAAAGTGTTAGGAATGTGAAGTTGAGGGATGCATGCATCAGGAACTGAGTGTTTTTTCAGTTACTTGTGGTAGGAGAGGGAAGCACCCTACTGTCTACCTCTGAATAATGGAGAGCTAAAATGTGATGGATGCTGATCAATAAACCTTAATTTTCTCCTTCCTTTGACTAACCTTCAGGGAGATTTCCTCATGATTATAGGTTCCTCACTTCCCTTTTCCTAGATTATTTACTTTAGAAAACTTGCAATAGTAAATTCTCTGCTCCTTTGAGATGTAAATCTTCTCCCATGCTCTTGCCAGTTTTACAACCCAGAAATGTCTTTCTTTCTAAAATGTAATAGTAAAAGAAGACCATGCCCCTATCTCCCAGTATCTTCAGGAGGATAGGAGCCTAATTTGGATAAGGGACAATTAGCAAACACAGATGACCTAATTGCATTGATCAATCTCCCTTCTAATAGCCTCCAGTAGTTTCCCACTAGCTCACTTCAGGGGGCTTAAAACCTCCCTGCCTTTAGCTCCAGGGGAGTTGAGCTTGATCTCTTTCCACTACTGCAGTAGAGTCAATAGATTTCCTTTTTGTCGACAATCTTTCTTTGACAATGCATAGTATGGAGTATGATGCAGCAGTTAGGAACAGTAGGCAAGATTTTCATTTAAGATGGTCAGGTTCTCAAAGCATAAAGCTTATTGAAAAAAATTTAAGACTGAAAGAGCTATAGAACTGCTTAGTTACATAATGTTGTTCATGTTACAAATGCAATGAACACAGATATTTGATACCCACCTTAGAATACGCAGAAATAACAACATAGAACGTGTATATATACACACATTGGAGCAGAGGAATGAGGGTAAGGTAATGAAATAAAATAAACAAATGGATTAATTAAACAATAGGACTTTGCAAAAAACTAATCGTAATAATGTGCTTTAATGTGCAGATGAATGTGATTAATTCAAACCCCTGTACCTGAGGTGAGAAGAAGCATATCAACAGATAAATCAATTTATTTTTCAATGGTTGTAGTGACATCAACATCTTGGTCTTCCTCCTACTTTTCTAGTTATTTCTTCCTTATCTGACCTATCTTTAAACACCGGAGAGGTCCGGGGCTTGGTCCATAGGCCTCTGGCCTAAAGGACGTACACTCCCTTCTTGGTATGTTTCTCCAGCCACATGACATTAAACACAATCTGTGGGCTAATGGTTCACAAATGTACATTTCCTGTCCAGATCTCCCAAATCCAGACTCAATATCCATCTACTTGTCAGATATCTCCCCTTGACCATCTAAGGGATATCAAAAACTTAAGACATTCACAGAGAGTTGCTGACATCCTACTCTCACTTTCCCACACACACAAATTACACACACACACACACACACACTATATATATATATATATATATATATATATATATATATATATATACACAAACACACAATGTATATTTATCTATATTAAATATACATACATATGTACTTTAATATATATAAAATATATATGCACGTAACAACTACTTATACATCAGTTTTCTACTTCTCAGTAATTTGCACCTGCTTGCTTCCAGCTGCTTAGGCTAACATCCTTGAAGTTTTATCGATCTCTTCTTTGACAACTTCATCCAATTCTATAGCCTATAGTGTTTACTATGTACAACACACACAGAGATTTTGACAACCTCTCACCACCTCTACCCATATCACCCAATTCCAGCCACCACCATCCCTTGTCTGAAATACTGCAAGAGACTCCTGCTCGGTCTTCCTGCTTCCATTCTTGTCCCTAAGAAGAGTATTCTGAGCTATCAGAGGACTTTCTTAAAACACAAAACAGATTGTCATTTCTTTTCTCAAAACTGTAATGTTTACTACTTATCTCAGAGTGACAGTGAAATTTAATGCATTTACTGAAAAGGTTCCATATGGCTTGAAAATTCTAACTTTTCAGCAGGGTCATCATCTACTCAGTTTGGGAGGCCCAGTGTAAAATGAATATGTTCAAAATCAGGAAAAAACCAATTTCTAAAAAAAGTACCTGAATATAAAGCTTTAATCTTTCTTCCTCTGTCAGTATATCAACTTATTACAATTCGTTAGTTCATGTCATTCTAAGAAAATAATAATTAAAAATTTTAATTATTGCTTATGTTTTACTGTCCATTTTTATATTGCAAATGTCAGTTTTAGTGCAAATATGAGTATTTAAATCATGTGCAGAAACACTAAAATTATACAATTCATATTTTATAGCTTGTTACTTGAGTTGTATTTCATTCTTATCAGATAGTGAAAGCACTGGAAAATTAAGTCAATAAAGAAAGACTGAAAGGAAAGGACCTATCGATTGCTCAATTTTTCTTTCCTTTCTATGTCATCCTTGTCAGGCAAATAGTTGGCTGATACGGGGAAATGAAACAAGTAAGATATACAGTTGAATGGTTGGTTGCGTTTTCTAGAACACCACTCTCTTCTTTTATATTCAAAGAAAGCTCTAGTTTAAGAAGACAGTTTGGCTTCTAGGGGTGGCTGGATGGCTCAGTCAGTTAAGTGCCTGACTCTGGATTTCGGCTCAGTCATGATCTCACGGTCATGGTATCAATCCTCATGTCAGGCTCTGTGCTGAGAGAGGAGAGAGCTTGGGATTCTCTCTCTCCCTCTCTATCTCTACCCCTCCCCTGCTCACACTCTCTCTCCCTCTTTCAAAATAAATGAGTAAACATTAAAAAAAAACAAGGAAGTTGGGGTGCCTGGGTGGCTCAATCAGTTAAGCCTCAGACTTCGGCTCAGGTCATGATCTTATGGTTTGTAAGTTCAAGCCCTGTGTCGGGCTCTGTGCTGAGAGCTCAGAGCCTGGAGTCTGCTTTGAGTTCTGTGTCTCCCTCTCTCTCTCTGCCCCTCCCCCATTAATGTTATGTATCTCTCTCAAACATAAATAAACATTAAAAAAAATATTAGGAAGAAAGTTTGGCTTCTCAAGGCTATCAGTGTCACACTTACTAAGTTATTAATATTTCACCTCTACTTTATATTTGCTTCGAGTCTTGCTAAATTCCCAAGTGTTATAAGTCCACTAGAAATTTGTGTTCATGGGACATGGTGAATGCTATATGTAAATGTGGCTGCAAACAATTGTGAACGTGCATATTATATGTATCTCCTCTGTCCACATGCCTTGTTCCTTTTTCCCATCAGACTTCACTTACAAAACACAAGTTCAACAACAAAATTGGTAAGTATTTCAAGATGGCAACAGCAGAGCATTAATAAGATAAGCATGATACCCTTCTGAGTATGGGATCCTATGTGACTGCATGAGCTGCGTCTCCATGAAGCAGACTTCTCAGACTTCATCCTTTATTGTTCCTCGCCTCATACACTGTTGTAGCAGTTTGGCTTTCTCACTATTCCCTGAATATGGAAAACTTATCTTTGGCAGACATCTGCAGGGCTTCCTCGGTGTTATCTCAGCAAGGTCCTTCCTGACTGTCCTTCTTAAAATTGGACTTGAGAACATCTCATCCCATGGTTATCTTTATTTTTCCCTTACAAAGAGGCCTTATTTACATCTAGTGTATATTTTATACCTTTATGTTGTTACATATCCCTCCCACTAGTTTGTAAAGTAAGGGGGTATTGTTTCTTTTAACATTTACTATTTCTCTAGGGTCTAGAATTATTAGTGACAAATACAAGATGACCAATAAATATTTGATAAATAAGTAATGAATGTCTTATATTTGGGTCAATGCTAAAATGGAATTACAATAAATAAACAACAAGGAAAACAATAGCCAGAAACAAAATAATAGGGGGATCAAACATTCAACAACAGCATAAATTTTAGGCAGAGAGAGAGGTAGCTAGGACAAATAGAAGTTCTTGGGTAGTATTGTCTTCAGACAATAGGCAGTGGGATTCCATGCCATTCACCTTGGATTCCATGTCTCAGGAGCCCCCCAGCATGATTTGTCACATTTTTTGTTAAAACTTTTAAGTCCTGTAATTTTTTGAGTCCTAGCTCTCCCTTTCAGGAGTGTGAACCTCAGTTCTGGGGAGTAGTCCAGGGAGTGGAGATTCCCTGTTGGTTGTGTGATATGTTTTTCATGAGATTGTGTGAGAATGGGCCCCCAGAATGGTGCTTATGCGCTATTCTGGGTGTCTCTCACTCATGTTAAACATAAGAAAACCTCAGGGCTGTGGGCTCCCAATGGTCCAATGGTGACCTTTGGATTTGAGCTCTATGCACACGTCCCCACCAGTCAGTATTTTGATTATGGTGCCATTTCCAGTCTATCATATTCCAAAATGGCTGTGGTGGTGGCATACATACAATTACCCTGAAGCCCCTCAGTCAGAACTCAGGATGGTCACCTCACCCTTTTATATACTCCACACCATATCTCAGGCAGGAGTCTAGGGGTGACCACACTTGCAATGTCAGTGGAGTATTCCAATCAATGCTCTGTCTTTTCTATTATTGATGTTGTTATTCTGTGTTCTCCCAGGTTGATTGTATGCCATGCCAGGTGTGATACAAACAGAAGACAACTGCTCTTCCGCTCTTCCATTGGCATGTCACCCAACTTCTCTGCTGGTGGTGGGATGTAGAAGGCTGGTATGCCATCATTGAAAGGGATTAAATTCTAGAAACAACAGTTATATATACAGCCAAAGATTTCAAGGTAAATCATGGTTGTATCATATGCCATTCTTCATTTATGTTATGAATTAGAATAGTATTTCAACATGACTAGAGAACAATTAATATGCACATTTTCTTGCATTTATGGTCATCTTCAGGGAAGCATGGTAACAATCCTTGAGAGAGTCGATGGAAATCAACATTCACAAGCAGTATCATGGATGATAATAATAACAACAGTGTTATAATAATGATGTAACTGCCATGAAATAAATGGTATTAAGGAACTACAGAGGCAAAAATATCTACTATGTTTCAATAAAAATATGTTCTAAAGGGCCATGCCATTCTGAGTAGAAAGATCATTGCTCTCTTTTATAGTGGGATAAGTTAAGTTAACTAGAAAGGGCACATTTAACAATAAAATAACGTTTCCTGGACTCATAAAACAAGGCAAAGATGTTCCCTAAACAGTATGAAGAATCCTCACCTGCACTGATTGGATAATAAACAACCATGTAAGTATCTCTTCTCTACTCATTACTCCAAGCTTTCATCAATAAATCACTATACCTCAGATAGTCAATTTTTTTTTGTAATATATGTTTTATTATTTTTTTTGGAGAGCAATGGAGAGAGAGACAGAGACAGCGAGAGAATGAGTGGGGGAGGGGCAGAAAGAGAGAGGGAGACAGAATATCCCAAGCAGGCTCTGTGTTGTCAGTTCAGAGCCCGACTTGAGGCTCCATCTCATGAACCATGAGAGCACATGACCTGAGCCGAAATCAAGAGTCTGTACGTCTAACTGACTGAGCTACCCAGGCAGCCCCGTGTAATCAAACTGCTTACATAAATACATGAAAAAAAATATTTGTATTGAGATGCACACACTCTGAGGGTAGCTTTACCCTTGGGAATTTGCAGACTTTATGGAGAAGGCAATGGATTTTCCTCATAAAGGGATTCAGAGCACTAAGTCTCAAGGCACAAGGTGTCCCACAGATATCTAGGACATACAATCTTACCTTTTGAGCAAGAAGGTAAGGCAGAAACCTAACTCAAGCAATCCAATCACTCCTGATATAACCACTGACAAGTATTCTAATTCTTCTCACTCATGTGTTTTCCTCATAAGACTGGTTAATTGGATCAGGTTAATACTAAGATCATGTCTAAGTTTCAATTTGATTGTTTTAACTCCTCTTTGAGTGCTCATTAACTTCCATTTCTTCAACAGGTGTACTGGGAACGTATGTCAACTATGCTTCCTAGGACGTTGCAAAAATCAATCAACTAATAATTTGACATAGCAGGTTCCTTTAGGCAAAGAGACAATTAGCAAACAATCATTTTTAAAAAAATTATGAATTTTTTTTTTCAATATGTGGTTACTTTAAGTTGTTACTAAAAGAGAATTATATTCAGCTTCGCTTTAAATATCCATAAGAGGGTGTAAAGTCAATATCTAAAAAAGGAACCTATTAAAAACACATATAAAGGAAAATTGCAGTCAAGCAGCTACACCATCTGGGTCATATGAAAATGAGAAGTAGTGATGAGTATCTGCATGCTGATGGTGCTGCAGACCTAATCAACTCACTGTCTCTCCAAGCAGTCATGTGTACAGATTAATGAAGAGGGGTGACAGGATAAAACTTCCCGCTGACTTACCGTGGATAAGCTATTTTGCTCCATCACTGCCTCAGCTTTGCTTACAGGATAGTAGACACACTCTAGCATGGGCTTTTCTACTAATCGTTTTGACTAAATGAACCAAATCTCATGGTACAAGGTGCCAACAACATCTGGTAGCTTTAAATCAGAATCAGTGTGGATAAACACATCCACGTTGTCTTTTACTCAGTGATGATCATAAATCAGCATGCTCCTACTGACCCAATAGAACATGACTGGGAGTGACTAATTTATCAGGCAGAACACAGATTTTGCATCATTTTCAGTGCTGATTTCTTTTGTCCTGTTTTCAGGATAGTTTCTAAAGTCAACAGAACCATTGTTATGTGTTCCTTTCCAGTAGGTTTTTTGTAGTCTTAACCACTAAGCTCTCTCAAAGTTGCCCTGAGAATTTTATCTTATTTTCTAACAGTCATCTTACATATAAGGTATGTTAAAATAAAATCCATTCAACACACTTTGGGGCATTGGGACATGTTTTGCTTACAAATTTCTGCATTTATTTGAAAATCAGTGAAACTCATTACCTTTAAATTTCAAAGTCAGGTAAATATTTAAATGGCTCAGGCATGTGGGGATTCAGACCCTTGCCCCTTTGTGGAACTCATCTCTTTAAAGCTTAACAACAATTAGATATTTTGATACAGAGAATGGTTTCCATATAAATGCATGACTTTTAGAACTTATAAAAGGCAATAACTTACTGGGAATGGATCGATAATATTTTAATAAATGGTCTGCTACTCTAAGCTAGGTCTGGAATGTAATAGCACTTTGCTGTCTTGATATTCAATATACCCTAGGTACAACATATCTCTCTTACTGTAATTTATACAATTCACTCAGATACAAGTCACCATTACTGTCAGATTTAGCTACTTACCGACTCCTGAATTTACCAAGGCACCTTTGTGTGAATTGCAGACATAATAATTATAAACCTCACATTTTCCTCCAGGCTAAATTGTATCAAGGGCAGGGCATAGTTTTTAGCAAATTAAACCCAGGCAAGAAATCAGGTCCCACCCCACCCAGCCCCAAGCATTTTGAGCCTTGCATATACTGAAAAAGTGTAGGTAGAAGTTTCCCTGGTGCGTATTTATAAGATTCGTGGGGACATGGAACAAGAAGGAAATTAGAGGCTTATAGACATTATCTAAAACTTTAAAGTATCTTTGTGTATTGGTAGGTAGATACAGATATACATATATAAGTATTTAAATCCACAAAGAAAAAAATATTTAAATTTTTTCTCTACCTTGACCACTGGAGGATCATCATAAGGTCACACAGCTTTTTGAATGGAATGATGCTGTAGGATGAGACAGACAAATGATCTTTATAAGAAATTAGTAAGCAAACACACAAAAAATATTGAGATTCACACTAAAATATATTTCAATGTTTACATCCTTGTTAAATAGCTACAATTACTATTTTCCCTTTAGTAAACTTTTTGCAATAGAAATTTTAGTGTACTGAAAATGTTATTTAAAAATATAATACAATCACATCTACATTTTAATTATTTCAGGAGCAGAATTTCTCATGTTAGTGGACCTTGCAAATCATTCAGCGTAGTGGGGATCAGATGTAGTAAACTGTTCTATGATTGAGTTTTGGAGAACTTACTGATACCAATGGTCCATAGTAAGCAAAATCCATTTTTCAAGGTCTATAAAGTAAAATATTTTTGTTGTCCCTCTTGAGCTTCAGTATGTTAAATCTTGCTTTTAAATTTTCTTTAAAAAAATTTTAATTAACAAATTTTTATATCTATTTATTTAGAGAGAGAGAGAGAGCAGGGGAGGGGCAGAGAGAGAGGGAGACACAGAATCCGAAGCAGGTTCCAGGCTCTGAGCTGTCAGCACAGAGCCTGACACTGGGCTCAAACTCATGTGCCATGAGATCATGACCTGAGCCGAAGTCAGACACTCAACCTACTCAGTCACCCAGGTACCCCAAGTTGTGTTTTTTCTGTTTGTTAGTTTTTGTTTTTGTTTTTATAGAAAGAGAGAGAGTGCAAGTGATCAAGGGGCAGAGAGAGAGAGAGAGAGAGAGAGAGAGAGAACGAGAGAGAGAGAGAGAGAGGCAGTGCTCACCCAAAGCAGGGCTCCTGTTCACCCAAAGTGGGGCTTGAGCTCACCAGAAACTGGGCTCTAGCTCAGGAACCATGAGATCACGACCTGAGATTAAGTCAGATGCTTAACTGAGTTAAGGTGACTTCTTATTAATATTTCCTTTACTGTTATCAAGTCAGGGAAAAGAAAGAAGAAAAGGGAAAAAACAAGGAGGGGGGAGAGAGAGGGAGAGAGGGAGAGAGAGACAGAGAGAGAGAGAGGGAGAGAGAGGGAGAGGGAGTGGGAGAGAGAGAGAGAGGGAGAGAGAGACAGAGAGAGAGAGAGAGAGAGAGAGAGAGAGAGAGAAACCAAGAACCGAAAAACAGGCTCTTAATTATAGAGAACAAACTGATGGTTACCAGAGCGGAAGTGGGTGGAGGGATGAGTGAAACAGGTGATGGGGATTAAAGAGTGCACTTGTGATGAGCATCCAGTGTTGCAGGGAATTGAATCACCTGACACTAATATAACAATGTATGTTCACTACCTGGAATTAAAACAAAAACTTTCAATAAAGAAAGAAGAAAAGAAAATCAACAAGAGAGGTTTATCAAGTACATCCTTGACCCTCCCAACCTCTAATCCTTATTAATGTAGATGCAACAACGCGTGTTTTTGAAAACGAATAACTCATGGTCCCAGTCAGAATGCCTCTGCTTACAACAAAACTTCTTTTTGTTGTATTTGACCACCTTCAAACTTTCATCCAAAGCAATGGAGAATACTATTTCAAATTTCCTAAACCAGCTTTTGGGTATAGAATTTATTCACATCTTTCCTCTAACGTTTTTTTTTTAAATATACTAATAAGATAGAGAGTAATTGACTCTTCCTCTAACATGCTCTTGAAATTACTCAAAATCATTTAATGCCCAACACCACATCTCATTTTCTTTACTTCATCCCCATAGGTAACCAATAAATATGTTCACATTCATACGCATTGCCAGAAGATGTTTTTGTCTTGAAGATTTGTTGTAAGATGTAAATATCTACACACAACAAACACTTTTAGCTTAGCCATATCCTTCTTACTATGTCAGTTCGATGCCGGGCATTACATCAGTGAAGAAATGCATACACAGGGGCACCTGGGTGGTCAGTCAGTTAAGCACCCGACTTTGGCTCAGGTCACAATCTCATGGTTCGTGGGTTCAAGCCTTGCGCTGGACTCTGTGCTGACAGCTTAGAGCCTGGAGCCTGCTTCAGATTCTCTGTCTCCCTCTCTCTCGGCCCCTCCCCTGTCCATGATCTGTCTTTCTGTGTCTCTCAAAAATAAATAAATTTTAACAAATTAAAAAAAAAAAGAAATGCATACACAGTTGTAATTATAGCAATTTAATAGTGTAGTATGAATCAATTCATCTATTCACCTACCATTTATTTAGTCAAACAGCATTTAATAGCATCTGTGCCCCAGATTCTGGTCTGGTTATTAAGAATAAGTATTTTATCTTCAAAAGAGTTCACAAACTTGTGAGAAACTGGTAAATCTACAGCTACAAAATTATTAAGCAAGAACAAATATAGTGATACATTTAGGGTGTTTATGAACACAAGACAGGGTTCTACCTGACCTAATATAGTAGAGATAGTTATTTTTTTAAGCTTCTAGAGTAAAAGAAATTTTTAGCCATGGTTTATTTTTTACATATTACTTTCTTCTTTCTGTTCTTTCTTCTTTTAATAAACTAAATTGCTCCTAACTATATAGGGTCATTTGAAATTGTTACATAATAAGAAACTTTGTTTATAGGCTATGGTATTGAACTGATTTGTCTGATTAGGTTAATCTGAGTGTGCCCTAACTTTGGAACTTTATAGGCTAAAAGTAACTCAGATTTACAGGAAATTCAAAATGTGGTTGATACCTTGTGAACCACCAAAGTTGCCATCTATAGCAACATTTCTCTGCCAATGCATACATGCTGAACCAGTCTATATGGGATTTTATTGTATTTTATTTCTTTTTAGTTTTAAAATCTCATTTATTTATTTTTGATAGAGAGAAAAAGTATGAGTTGGGGAGAGGCAGAGAGAGAGAATCCCAAGCAGGCGCTTGAACCCAGAAACCATGAGATCATGGGTTGAAATCAGAAGCTTAACGAGTGAGCCACCTGGGCACCCCTGGAATTTTATTATTTTAATTGAGTCTAGTTCAATCAAAGAAAAAAATACACCTTTTAAAAAAAAGTTTATTTATTTACTTTGAGAGAGAGACAGCAAGAGTTAGGGAGGGCAGAGAGAAGGGGGGGGGGAGAGAGAATCCCAAGCAGGCCCCATGCTATCAGCACAGAGCCTGATGTGGGGCTCAAACCCATGAACTGTGAGATCATGACCCGAGCCCAAACCTATAGGCAGATGCTTAACCAACTGAGCCACCCAGGCATCCCAAAAAAATACATCTTAATTGTAGTAATTCAGAGAAAATTTATAGTTAACAGATAATTCAGAACATCGCTAATAAATGGCAATGCAAGATTAAGTAATTTCATTAAAGTGGACTGATTTGTCCTAAGTCAAGTAGCCATTCAATATTATAGCTGAAACCAAAACTCAATCTCCTATTCACTAGTACTGTACTTTGGAAAATAGTTCCTAAAATAAAGAACTGCTTTTCCATGGCAAAAGTGTTGCTTGAATAATGTGTGCTTTGAGATAACCTGGAACCATTCTTTTCACATTGTATATTCTTGGTACCCTTATTGAAAATCAATTGACCCTAGATACATGGATTTATTTCTGGGCTCTCTATTCTGTTCCCTTGGTCTATATGTTTAGGTTTATGCCAGTACCATACTATTTTAACTACTGTAACTTTGTAGCATAATTTGATATCAGAAAGTGTGATGCATCAAGCTTTGTTCTTTTTCAAGAATGCATTGACTCTTTGAGTCTTTTGAAATTCCCTTTGGGTTTTAGGATTTTTCTTTTCTATTTTTGTGAAAAATGCAATTGAGATTTTGATAAAACTTGCATTGAATCTGTAGATTTCTGGGGGGCATTATGGACATTTTATCAATGTAAATTCTTCCAATCCATGAACACAGATTATCTTTCTACTCTTGTTACAAAATGGATGGACTTAGAGGGGCTCCTAAGGGCACTAAGTGAAGGAAAGTGGACACAAATAGAAAATACTATGTATGGTAATTTACATTCAGAATTGAAAAAAAAGTCAAATAGTTTCTCTCATCAAAGCAGAGTAGAATAGTGGTTACCAAGAGCTGAGGTGAAGGGGAAATTAGGAGATGTAGGTTAAAGGGTGCAAAATTTCAGTTTTGCAAGATCAATTCTGAAGACCTGCTATGTAGCACAGTGCCTGTAGGTAACAATACTGTATTGTACACATAAAATTTGCTAAGATTGTAAATCTTACGTTAGGTGTTCTCACCACAAAAAATAATATTACCAGTGAAGGGATGGAAGAAACTTTAGCAGGTGACAGATATGTTTATGGCCTTAATGGTGGTGGGTGATGGTTTTATGGGTATATAAATATCTCCAAACTCATTGAGTTGTATATATTCACTCCATACAGCTTAAAAATAAAGAAAAAAGGAAACTTGAAAAATCATTGTTTTCAATTTTAGTGATTTTTTTTCGTAAGTCTTCTGATAACTTTAGTCCTGCATATATATTCTGATTTGAAGCTTTGAGCTTCTTTCCTTGCAATGCTACTGTTTTCACATCCCCACACTTTATCTTAAATCAAAGTAGTTTATTTCTCCTCCCACCTGAAGTAGATTTTAAAACAGCAATCTAGGAAGAACATAAGATATATAATGGCACTTACGGTTTACTTGGACTAGTTCATAATGAATATAATTTAGACAAAAAAGTCTCCCTAGTGCTGAAAAAACATCACAATTTCAATCAGATCTGAACAATTAAACAAAGATGCTGAGCTATGCTCAGGAACATATGCCAGTTTCATATTTGTATGTCAAACTCATTCTTATCACATGCCCATAGTAATGTGCAATAGTCAACCATAATAGATTCATTAGACCCTAATACTTACAACATAAGTTTTCTATTTGTAGAAATCAGATTTAATGTTTTATTGAACCTTTTAATACTTTTTAGGATACAACAGTTTACTGCTGGATTCAAAATACAAAAATAAAATAACTTAAAAATACAGAAAAAATTTTAAATTACCTTTTCAGAAGAATAATCCTACGTGTGAATAAAACAAGTATTTTAAATAAAAACATAAAATTTAATGATATGGACATATGCCTGCTTGGAAAATTTAAAATTATATTATAACAACATTTTATTAAATTAAAACATACTATTTGTGATTTCCATGTGTACATATTGTACTAATTTTTGTTGCTATTGTTATCCTAAGCAAATTTAACAGCAAAGACTGTTAATAAATAATTCTCGAGTAACTAATAAATTGAATTAATAAATCTTAAGTATGGGATAAAAGAATCTTAAAAAGAAAGGACCCAAATCAACAAAATTTTCCATGAAAAAGGTTACTACAACTGATGCCATAGAAGTTCAAAGGATCATAAAAAGCTACTATGAACAACTAAATGCCAACAATCTGGACAACCTAGAGAAAAATGGAAAAATTGTTAGGAACACACAACTTATCCAGACTGAACCAGGAAGAAATAGAAAATATGAATAGACAAATTATTAGTAAAGAGATTAAATTAGTAATAAAAAATCTCCCGATGAAGAAAAGCCAAGGACCAGATGACTTCACTGGTGAATTTTACCAAACATCTAAAGAAGAATTAACACCAATGCCTCTCAAAATCTTCTAAAAAATCAAAGAGGAGGAACACTCTCAAACTCATCTTATGAGGTCAGCATTATCCTGATAATAAAACCAGAAAAACCTACTATAAAAAGAAAACTACAGGCTTATATTCTTAATGAATAAAAGGATGAATTTTCAAAAAAAAAAAAAACCTGGCAAACTGAGTTTAGCAGCACAAAGGATCATTCACCATGATCAAGTGGGATTTATATCTGTGCTGCAAGATATTTCAACACGTGCAAGTAAGTCAATATGATGTATCACTTTAATAGAATGAAAGAAAAGAATCATATGATCATCTCAATAGGCAGAGAAAAAAAACATGACATTTCTCAACAATCGTTCATGACAAAAAACTGGTAACAAATGAGGCATAGAAGGAACATAACTCAACATAATAAATACTGTACATGAGAGGCCAAAACTAACATCATAGTCAATGCTGAAATGTTGAAAGCTTTTCCTCTAAGATCAGAAACAAGACAAGGCTGTCCACTCTTTCCACTCCTGCTCATTATAGTACTAGGAGTCCTAGCAAGAGCAAGTAGGTGAGAAAAAGAAATAAAAAGTATCAGAATTGGAAAGGAAGAATTAAATGGTTCCTATTTGCAGATGACATGATTTTATAGAGAGACAATCCTAAAGACTGAAAACAAAAAGCTGTTAGATCTAATCAATGAATTCAATAAAGTTGCAAGATATGAAATTAACTTCCAAAACTCAGTAGCACTTCTGTACACTAACAACAAGTTTTATGAAAAAGAAATAAAGAAATTGATCCCATTTACTACAACATCCAAACAATAAAATATTTAGTAATAAATTTAACTATGGAGATTAGAGAGCTAAACTCCAAAAATCAGAAGACTCTGATTAAGGAATAAAAGAAGATACAAGTAAATGGAAAGGTATCCGTGTTCATAGTTGAAAGAATTAATAGTGTTAAAATGTCAATAGTAACAAAAGCATAGATTTCATACAATGCCTACCAATATTCCAATGACATTTTTCACAGCATTAGAAAAAACACTCCTAACATTTATATAGAACCACAAGACTCCAAAAAGTCAAAGAGATCCTGAGAAAGAAAAATATAGCTGGAGGCATCACACTTCCTCATTTCAAGCTATACTAGAAAGGTATAGTCAACAAAACGGATGGTACTGGCATAAAAACAGACAAAAAGAGCAACGGAACAGAATCAAGAGCCCAAAAATAAATCAAAGCACATGTAATCAACTAATATTTGACAAGAGAACCAAGAATACTCAATGGAGAAATGACAGACTTTTCAGTAAATGATGCTGAGATAACTGAATTTCACATGTAAGAGAATATAACCAGGCCCATAATCACTCACAAAAAGAAACTCAAAATGCATTAAAGACTGAAATGTAAGACCTGAAACCATGAAATTCCTAGAAGAAATCATAGGAATAAAGCCTCTGGACATGGGTCTTGATAATGATATTTTGGATGTGACACCTAGGCATAACCAACAAAATCAAAACTAAGCACTTGGAACTACATCAAACTAAAATGCTTCTGCACAGCAAAAGAAACCATTAATAAAGTAAAAAGACAACCTTTGTAATGGGAAAAATAGTTGGAAACTATATATCTGAAATAGGGGTTAATATACAAAATACATAAAGACTACAACCCAATAACAAAGCTACACACACCTAATTGAAAAATGGGCAAAGGATCTGAACAGATATTTATCCAAAGAAGAGATATGAAAGGCCAATGGATACAAGAAAAGATGGTCAACATTACTAGCCATTAGGTAAATAAAAATCAAAACTACAATGAGATATTACTTCATGTCTATTAGAATGCTCATTATCCAAAAGGCAGATAACAAATGGTGACATAGATGTGAAGAAAGGGGAACCATTGTGTATTATGTACGGATTGAACTGTAAATTGGTATAGCCATTGTGGAAAACAGTATTGACAATACTCAAAGATTAAAATAGAACTACTGTGTGATCCAGGAATTCCATTTCTGGGAATATATCCAAAGGAAATAAAACCACTATTATCCTCATAATATTGTTATGATTTACAAATATATGAAAATAATTAGGTTAAATAACTTGACTTTAAAAAACTTGCCAAAGCCCTAAAGTTGGACAGTGACAGAGCTGAAATTTATGAAAAAAAAAAAAGTGATTATATCAAGGGCCCATGTCCCTTATCTCTACTCTAAAATATATTGTCTCTTACATACATACTCCATATTGTGTCTGACAAAGGTTACCTCCTATATACTTCATCAAATATGTTGTAGTTTGTGTGTATCTTTTAAAAGTATTTTTAACAAACTTCTATGTTCTATCACACCCTTTGTGTGAATATGGTATCTGTTGGGTTCCACTCTAAACACACCATCATCTTTCAGATTTAAAATAAGTATATTAAATCTAGTCTGTGCTTACCAGGACTGAGTTTGTTATTTCTGAGAGCCTTTCCAGTTTTGTTGGGACCACGTGTCTGTAATTCAGGATGACTGGCCACTAGATGGTGATCTTGTCATTATTGCCAAAGGATAATTTCCCGATACATTAAAACATTAAAATAAAGGTTTAAATCTCTTCATTAAAATCTTTGTTGCTAAACACAACATATTTATATAAAAATTTTTTAAAGTCACTATTTTTATACTTATCTCAAACTGTTGAAAACATGAAACATAATAATCTATTCTTTTATGGAGTGCTTATTTTTATTATTACAATTAATGCCATACCACTTTGCTAAATTCATTGAATGTGCTGTCTCATTAATCCTCATAAATAAATAAATATTAGATGAGTGCTCATATCATCAAGTAATATATGTGGGATTAACTGTAAGTTATAGAGCCTGAATAATAACATAAACATTCTTTTTTTAATGTTTTTAATGTTTATTTGTTTTTGAAAGAGAGAGAGAGAGAGAGAAAGAGAGAGAGAGAAGCTGAGTGCGAGTGGGGGAGGAGTGGAGAGAGGGAAACACAGAATCCGAAGCAGGTTCCAGGCTCCCAGCTGTCAGCACAGAGCTGGATGTGGGTTTTGAACCCACAAACCGCAAGATCACGCCCCGAGCCGAAGTTAAACGCTTAACCAGCTGAGCCACCCAGGCGCCCCATAATACAAACATTCTAATCAAAGTCCAGATGTAAATCTTCTCCCTCTGCCGTGTATATAAATATTTTCTTTTGTTTTGTTTTAACATTTTTTACAGAGAGTATAAAGACATTATTTGGCAATGTATTTAAATTTCCTTTGTAAATATCCTCTATACATCATATTTTTTCATGAACAATAAATTGTATTTTTAATCATTCCTTTGACTGTAAACTGGTTGGAGTCTCATGATTATTTTAGTATTTTCCTCTAGGACACAGATCGTGAAAACATTCAAATATGTGGAATATACATCTTTATTAACTACATTTTCTATGTTTAATAGTAATGCACTGCATACTTGAAATTTGCTCAGAGAGTAAATTGCAATTATTTTCACAACTTGGACCAAAAAAAAGTGGTATATGAGGTAATGGGTATGGTAATTAATTTGATTAGGGTAATCAATTTACATGGTTCCACAACATCATGTTGTATACCTTAAATATATATACAGTCTTTATTTGTCCATAATTCTTCAATGAATCTGGGTAAAAAATATGGATAGAAATTATTAGGTATCTGAAACTTGTCTTCACTCAGTACGCTGTGTCTCAAATTTATTTGGCATCTATTATACTCCTATCTTCAATGGGTTGTTCCAACTTTTACGTGGGAAATTGTGTGGCTGGGAAAAACTCATTACAGATTTCGGTAAGTGCATGCATATTTGACTTCAATATATAATAATGTGAAAAGAAGCATTAATGTGAAAACTATTTATGTAATCAATTCTAAGGAATCTCTTTTAAAAGATATAAATAAAATGTCTAAGCAATACTATATTATTGCATTGTAATATAAATTGGCAGCAATTTTTTTCTTTCTCAATGTTTTATAAAATAACATTGTTTCTTACTCTTATTGACATCATGGAACAGTGAAATACGTTATACTATGACAAAAATGAACCAGATGGCAAGCTAAATCGTGACTGTTAATTTGACTAGAGGGGCCAGGAAATGTCTCTATGAGGGGATATAATAGTTTTCCAAAGATCTATATAAAAAGAAACAGCTATGCAAAAGCTAAGTGGGAGAGCACTTGTAGATACACCTTGATAAAAGCAAAGTCCTTTTCCTGGAAGAAATATTGTCAAAGTGAAGGAATGGAAAACAATTAAAAATATGGAATGTGGTGGAGCTTTTTATGAAGGGGGAGAAATCTATGAAATGAAGTGTGAGGGCTAGGCAGAGGCCAGATCAACTTGAGCTCTAAAGGCTATGCTGAGAACTTTGTCTATTATTCTATGTGATATGGGAAAAAATCGAAAAAAAATTGAAAATCTAAACATCATAGATCTGAAGATGCCATTATCAGAGTTTACTTCCACTAGGAGACTTAAGTTTTCCATGTTCAAAAAACTTTGAGGCAAAGGAGAAGTAAATGAATAATGTAAAAAGACAATCTTTCTAATCATACTTTCTGAGCAAAATTGTTACCATATTTTGCTTTCATTTACATCCGGTAATAATTCATCTTGTTTTCTTCAGTGTAAAGCATTTTTGATAAGATACTTTTTAAAAAACATTATGGAAAAACAAATGGAACTGAATTTGACATCATGATTTTCATTGTTTTAAACATAAGAAATTACAGGTAGTTATGTACAAATTTGCGAACCGGTGTTTTAAACATTTTCCTTTTTAGTTAAAGTATCAAAACTGGTTCTATTTATTTCATATTTAGGTTTCCACAACATTTAGATCCACTCTGTTTATCTGGAATACATTCATTTAGGGTGGATGAAAAATACCAGCCCCACCCCACCTAAGTAAGTATCAAACAAAATTCTTGTTTACTTTGTATTGAGTTACAAAGACTGCCTCAGAGTTTGACCATAGGTTTCTACACTTGAGAAAAAATAGTTTGCCTTGAAATAAAGCTCAGGAAGATGCAGCCCATGAAGGTGCCTGCTTTGGAGGCTATGAAACAGAGGTAGATGAGGTGCATCCTTTTCCTATTTCTTTTTTCTACATGTAGAAAAGCAAACTTTTGGTAAAGACTTTAGGGGGGAAGTCTTTAAGATAGCATCAGATTGAAACAAAAACTTTAAAAGTCTGGTAGAATGAAACAGACACTGCAACACTACGATGGGATTCAAAATAATAAAGCACTTTGGAAAGTAATTTGGAAATTTCTAGTAAATTTGAAGACATGCATGGATATGCATGACATATAACTTTTTTACTTGGGTACTAAGAGAAAAATCTAAGAGTTTATCACAAATAATTTATAATAACTAACCATAGAAATGCTCTATTCATCAGGAAGGGGGTGGGTATGAAAGTTGCAATATTGTGAAAAGGAATACTGTATTTCTATTAAAAATTACCCAGATCCACGAATCAACATACATAAACCTTTTAAAAAAAGAAGAAATGCTCAACAATAAAGGCAAGTTATGGGCTGAGCATATATTGATATCTCTATATTGAATATGGTTCTGAAATAATTATTGATAAATAGATGATAGATGTTTAGTAAAATATAAGGGTCTGGTAATTGCACACAGTAGTATAAATGGTTCTATTTTATTTATTTCCTGAGCTGTTGGGTTGGTTCATAGGTTTAATAGATTAACCCTGTTATATTTTGTCTCATAATTTATAACAATGCAAAATAAGTCATTTGTAGTAAAAAGAATACATGATAAACTATTGCTATCTATTCATGATATATACCTAATGACTTAAAAACTGCTTAGTAATGTTCTGCCATTTGGCTGTGATTAATTTGTTTTACTGAAACATTTAAAAACAGTTTTGTATATCCAGTTTGGTACAAAAATGAATACTAAAACACGATTTCCCTTTTTAACCTTAATCCAACAAAATTATTTTCAACATAGGGATTGATTAGTACTCACTATAATTATATATTTAATAGGTGACTAATTAAATACAATAAATATACCAATAGTTGATATGAATTGAGTGTCATAAGTCCATTTTATGGGTCAAAATTTTATTTCACACTCTATCTCAAATGCATAGTCTATTGATTTTTTTTTTTTTCTGTAGCTATCTTGCCTTCCCTCTAAACATCAGCTTTTTGTAAAAAGAGTAGCAGCTCAGTGTTGACTGGAATATTTAGTATAGCTTAATCTGGTAACATAAGTAGTTCATTCAGGTAGTTACTTTGGTGTCCTATGAAGCAAAGACTCAGTGTCTCAGGTTAATCCCTCAGTCTGTGATGTGTGTGTGTGTGTGTGCGCACAAAAGTGTGGATGTGTGGTGTCGATTATGCAATTCCACAGCTGGAGGGAAGAATTATGTCCTTGAACAAGGTATCCATGACCTGTTTGAAGAATCTTACCTTTTGTCAACTTGGGAATGTCTGTTCTGCCCACATGAACGGAAGGAATCTGAATCTGTGGCTGATGAGCTCTGTGGTCTGGGTCTCAGGTTTCCTCACAACCTGTTAGCAATCCCTGGCTGACCCTGTCTCACCTCTTCTCCCTGTGACCCCCAGGAGGTCTGTTCCCCAGCGCTCAGTGCAGAGATACCCTTTCCTTCAAGGGATTCTAATCTAGTAAACTTTTTAGCAAGATATGGCAAGGTGAGAAATGCCTAGCTCCTGATCTAAGGTGCCACGTCCCCTAGCAACAATTTGGGAAGTACACATCTGACATCTCTCCCTTCTGGCCTGTCTTCCTTCTCCTTCCCACAATCCTTGAATCAGAGGAGTGTGTTATTATTATTGTCGTTGTTATTGTTGTTATTGTTTTATTTTAAGAAAGAGAAATGTGAATGATTGCTGCTTCTTTTCCAATCATAGTTTTAGTTTCATTCTATTTTTACCTCCTTCTGGATAAGATCCATTTAGGTATCCAATCATAAAATTATTCCTGCTTCCTGACAGCATCCAATCCAAAGTAAAGCCCTGCTCCCTTAAACTTTTCTAATACCACTTCATAAAAGCCCAAATCTTATAATAAGTTCTTTCTATCACTCTGTCACTGAAATACTCAAATACCCAATATGTACATGATCCCTCGCTGTAATGAATAATAAGTCCAATTTTTCAAACACAAAAATATACCTGGTAATCTTTGGCTAAGGGCATTGTCACCTTGCATATTTTTAAAGTATAATGTTCAGTTAAAACATGACTCTCATACAAATATAGAAAAAGCACAAGAAATATTTTACTCAACCCATTAACTAATGAAAGAATTAGTAGATGGTTAAAAATAAAGTATTTTGAAGAACTGGCTCTTCATATTCATTTTGAAAAAAAAAACAATAACTGTTAAAACAATAGTTAGATATAAAACTTGCATCACAGAGAATTTAACAAAATAAACAAAAAAAACAACTTTGGTGGTATCTTTTCTTCTAAACAGAAATTTACAAGTTATCCTGTAAATTCAGTTTATTTAAATGTTAAATTACAAAATCAATTACACTTAAAGTTTCTGAGAGCATGAAATAATTTTTGAATGAACTTTCTAAAACAGTGTTTCTAGGTGACATTGGATGGCATACTGTATTCTTTATTGATTTCCATGTTTTAGATTTTTTTCCTGACAGTCATATCTTCCTAAAACGTAGAGTATGCATAACTATCATAGGCAAAGGGGAGGTGTTCTTTATGATGAATAAGCTATGTATAGTAGATTGTGCAGACATGACTGAGGGAAAGTATTACAATTTTTTTTTAGAATCAGAAGATTTTATTTATTTATTTTTATTTTTTCAATAAGAAATTTGTTGTCAAATTGGTTCCATACAACACCCAGTGCTCATCCCAACAGGTGCCCTCCTCAATATCCCTCACCCACCCTCACCTCCCTCCCACCCCCCTTCAACCCTCAGTTTGTTCTCAGTTTTTAAGAGTCTCTTATGCTTTGGCTCCCTCCTTCTCTAACCTTTTTTTTTCCTTCCCCTCACCCATGGTCTTCTGTTGAGTTTCTCAGGATCCACATAGGAGTGAAAACATATGGTATCTTTCTTTCTCTGTATGACTTATTTCATGTAGCATAATACTCTCCAGTTCCATCCACATTGCTACAAAGGGCCAGATTCCATTCTTTCTCATTGCCACCTAGTATTCCATTGTGTATACAGACCACAATTTCTTTATCCATTCATCAGTTGATGGACATTTAGGCTCTTGCCATAATTTGGCTATTGTTGAAAGTGCTGCTATAAACATTGGGGTACAAGTGCCCCTATGCATCAGCACTCCTGTATCCTTTGGGTAAATTCCTAGCAGTGCTATTTCTGCGTCACAGGGTAGATCTATTTTTAATTTTTTGAGGAACATCCACACTGTTTTCCAGAGTGGCTGCACCAGTTTGCATTCCCCCCAACAGTGCAAGAGTGTTCCTGTTTCTCCACATCCTCTCCAGCATCAATAGTCTCCTGATTTGTTCATTTTAGCCACTCAGACTGGTGTGAGGTGGTATCGGAGTGTGGTTTTGATTTGTATTTCCCTGATGAGGAGCGATGTTGAGCACCTTTTCATGTGCCTGTTGTCCATCTGGATGTCTTCCTCAGAGAAGTGTCTATTCATGTTTTCTGCCCATTTCTTCACTGGATTATTTGTTTTTCAGGTGTGGAGTTTCGTGAGTTCTTTAAAGATTTTGGATATTAGCCCTTTGTCCGATATGTCATTTGCAAATATCTTTTCCCATTCCGTTGGTTGCCTTTTAGTTTTGTTGATTGTTTCCTTTGCTGTGCAGAAGCTTTTTGTCTTCATGAGGTCCCAATAGTTCATTTTTGCTTTTAATTTTCCTGCCTTACCATGATTAAGTGGATTCATTCCTGGGCTGCAGGGCTGGTTCAACATTCGCAAATCAATCAATGTGATACATCACATTAATAAAAGAAAAGATAAGAACCACATGATCCTGTCAATCAATGCAGAAAAAGCATTTGACAAAATTCAGCATCCTTTCTTAATAAAAACCCTCGAGAAAGTCGGGATAGAAGGAATATACTTAAACATCATAAAAGCCATTTATGAAAATCCACAGCTAATATCATCCTCAATGGAGAACAACTGAGAGCTTTCCCCCTGAGATCAGGAACATGACAGGGATGTCCACTTTCACCCCTGTTGTTTAACATAGTGTTGGAAGTTCTAGCATCGGCAATAAGACAACAAAAGGAAATCAAAAGCATCAAAATGGGCAAAGATGAAGTCAACCTTTCACTTTTTGCAGATGACATGATATTATACTTGGAAAACCTGATAGACTCCACCAAAAGTCTGCTTGAAATGATAGATGAATTCAGCAAAGTCACAGGATACAAAATCAATGTACAGAAATCAGTCGCATTCTTATACACTAACAATGAAGCAACAGAAAGACAAATAAAGAAACTGATCCCATTCACAACTTCACCAAGAATCATAAAATACCTAGGAATAAACCTAACCAAAGATGTAAAAGATATGTATGCTGAAACTATAGAAAGTTTATGAAGGAAATTGAAGAAGATATAAAGAAATGGAAAGACATTCCGTGCTCATGGATTGGAAGAATGAATATTGTTAAAATGTCAATACTACCCAAAGCTATCTACACATTCAATGCAATCCCAATCAAAATTGCACCAGCATTCTTCTCGAAGCTAGAACAAGCAATCCTAAAAATTTATGGAACCACTAAAGACCCCGAATAGCCAAAATAATTTTGAAGAAGAAGACCAAAGTGGGAGGCATCACAATCCCAGACTTTAGCCTCTACTACAAAGCTGTAATCATCAAGACAGCATGGTATTGGCACAAAAACAGACACATAGACCAATGGAATAGAATAGAAACCCCAGAACTAGATCCACAAAACTATGTCCAACTAATCTTTGACAAAGCAGGAAAGAATATCCAGTGGAGAAAACACAGTCTCTTTAACAAATGGTGCTGGGAGAACCGGACAGCAACATGCAGAAGGATGAAAGTAGACCACTTTCTTACACCGTTCACAAAAATAAACTCAAAATGGATAAAGGACCTGAATGTGAGACAGGAAACCATCAAAACCCTAGAGGAGAAAGCAGAGGAAAACCTCTCTGACCTCAGCCACAGCAATTTCTTACTTGACACATCCCCAAAGCCAAGGGAATTAAAAACTATTACAATTTTTGAATATTGTCTCTGCACAGTATAGTTTGCAGACAACTGTCTTGCCACATACCTATTTTGCTTGGTCATAATCTGAATATTCTTTTATGTTCCTCTCAGCATTCCATGTGTAACATGTGCTAGTCTAACCTGAGGTAGCGTAAGAGCAAAACTAATAATCGCCTCATTTCACATTTGCCTCCTATCTCTAAGAGTTTGCTTAAAGAACTTTTTATTTTAAAACAAGGAGGAATTTACTCGGGTAAATAAATTAGTAGCATTTAGAGGTGTCCATAGTTTGTTAGAAATAAGTACTTAAGTGTTCAGGCTCTTGGTCAGATTGCTTGAGACAAATCCAGACAAATCTTTTATTAAAGGCATGATATTTGACAAGAAGCATGTTATTTTTCTTATCATTTCTTGGTCTTGGGGACTTACTGTATACAGACACTAGGAAGAATAATGTTTTATTCAATGAAAATTTAAGTGCTAAGTTTGGAGGGGAGTAAAGTGAGGAATAGAAATACAGTCCTGGTCCTCACGTAGCTTGCTGTGTGGTAGAATGGACATAATTAGTCTGTCTGAGGGAGGATTAAATAAAGCAATCATATAAAGCATTCAGCATATCTAAAATCAATGTAAAATATTATTATTATAAAAATATAAAGTGTTATTTCTAATTTGTATATAAAATACCTAGAAAAAAAAGTATTTAAAAACCCTTAAATAGCTTAAATATATTCTCTAATATTTTACAAATTAATTTTTTTTGAAAAATTTTTGCTCCCATAGATTCAGTAAAGTTTAGAGATGTAGACATATATTCATCCTTTCAATACTGAAACCAAAAAAAGTTTTATCTAAGTTATGATAAATTCCAAATTAATGCCCCACACATGAAAGAGGTTTGACTGCATTTAGTTGTTTGGTATGTGCTAGAAAAATCTGTTGATATAAAAGCTTAAAGAAAGTAAGACGTCCATGTTCCATGAGAAGAAAATGTATCTTCTGTGTGATGACATATTCACCAATACAAATTAGGGGCACCTGGACGGCTCAATCGGTTAAGCATCTGACTTCGGTTCAGGTCATGATCTCATGGTTTATGGGTTCAAGCTCTGCATAGGGCTCCTCACTGACGATGTGGAACCTGCTTGGGATACTCTCTCTTTCCCTCCCTCTGTGCCCCTCTCCCACTTGTGTTCTGCCTCTCTCAAAAATAAATAAGTAAACTGTAATAAATAAGAAATAATAAATATGAATTAAACATACTTTGACTATGTTTATGAGAGAAATAAAATGATCACGAAAATAACATATATTCAGGAACCACGTTAGAAATCAAATCTGCTTCATGACAACTCCCCAGTCAGTAGTAGAATAAAAGGTTGTTTCCTGTTGTTCTTTGGCAGCATAAGTTACTGTGAACCTAACTCTGACTTAAAAACACTAATCTTTCTGAGCAATACAGAGGGAGGCACTAAATAATTACGCTTCCTCCCTTCACACTACTGGGTTTGCAGCTACATAGCCAGTCCACAGAAGCAGCATGGACAACAATCCTAAGGCAAGATAATCTTTAAGTTCAATTTTCTCCAAGCGATGCAGTGCTGATCTATACATATTTATTAGTGAAATATGCCTATACCTGCAGTTTACTGATTTGAAGGAGGCATACAATCAATAAAAAAAAAAACAAAACAAAGCAAAACACTGAAGAGCTAAATACTAGATATTTGATCAATTTGGGATTTTAGAATTTGCAATCATAAGCTCTTTTCATTGAAAGGAAAGGGTTTCAAAAAAAGGAGTTTAGAAAGTTTTTGAAATTCTAGGGGCACCTGTGTGGTTCAGGTGGATAAGTGTCCGACTTCAGCTTAGGTCATGATCTCACGGTTGGTGGGTTCAAGCCCCGAAACAGGCTCTGTGGTGAATCCTCGGAGCCTGGAGCCTGCTTCAGATTCTCTGTCTCTGTCTCTGTCTCTCTCTGTCTCTCTCTCTCATAAAATAAATGTTAAAAAAAATAGAAAGTTCTTGAAATTCAACATGCTTAATAACAAGTAGCCATTAAACTAATCCACACTGGACACATATTAAAATATAATTTGGTAGGAGATTTAGCATCTCTATTCTCTCTTCCTCTCTGCAAGTTTTCACTTTTGTGGACACTAACAAGCGTGTGCTTGCCTCTGTGTTCTATACTTCAACAGGTGCCTAATTTGATCCTTTCACTCTCCTTATAAGCTATGTACTGTTACGATAACAGTTTAAAGACAATAACCTAGAAAAGGAGAGATAGAGAAAAAATGCCCAAAGTCGTACAGTTTGGAGGAAGTGGTGTATAAATCGGAAGCCCAGAGCTGCTTCCTCTTCTTTTTTTTTTAATGTTTATTTATTTTTGTGAGAGACAGAGAAAGAATGCGAGTGAGTTAGGGACAAAGAGAGCAGGAGATATAGAATCCGAAGCAGGCTCCAGGCTCCAAGGTATCAGCACAGGGCCAGATGTGGGGCTTGAACTCATGAACTGCCAGATCATGGCCTGAGCTGAAGTCTGACGCTTAACCAACTGAGCCACACAGGCGCCCTAGAGCTTCTGCTTTTAACTGTTCCTGTGCTGCCTTGGTGGACTTTACCATCTGCTCCTGCAAATCATTATGTTCTTATACACATCTAACGTAAATGCAATTTTTTCTTATTTCTTATTTTCTTATTTTCTTATTTCCATACAAAGGCAGATTTCAGGTACCAGCTTAAAGTGATAATATTGCTATTTCACTAATATTGTAAAAATTGAATATATCTGTTATTATTTTTATGCATTTAGCACACAAGCTTTAAATTGCTATGTAAGGTTTCCTCGGATACAATCTTTGGTTCATCATTCATTCGTTCATTCATTCATATATTTATTTTTATTTATTCTCGGCTCCATAGTGTTCCACTGGTTAGCGTCATAAATCCCTGTAGATCAACAACATCTGCAATTTATGTAAATTTATGTAATCTACTGTAAATTATGGTGGAGGTAATTTCTGATGGCTTCTGTATCAGGAACTGGGGTTGTAGAGGTGAATCAAGATACATTTCCTGTCTTAAGGGACGCTGTCTGCTTAAGACAAGGATTAAATGAATAATAACATTTCAAGCATAAGAAACATTTGGGATATGTTGGCAACTAGAATAAAATTTGACCGACTTAATGGGGGCAGAAAAAGGAGTCCTCAAAGAGTGATATCTGAATTCCACTGGAAGGAATCTGTCACCAAATGTGTCAGTCCATGTTTTTAAATACATTAAGGACATGATATTGAGATATTATTTAGGCTTATCAAATTGGGCATATCTAAATTTGAACTCTTCTTTCACCACAGATCAGTTTTTCTTTTTGTTCTTTCTCTTCTGTAAGAAATTGCCAATTTTGGGGGGCACATGGGTGGCTCAGTTGAGTGTCCAACTTTGGCTCAGGTCATGATCTCATGGTTCGTGGGATTGGGCCCTGTATTGGGCTCACTGCTGTCAGAGTGGAGCCCACTTCAGATCCTCTGTCCCCCTTTAAATAAACATTTTAAAAAGAAGAAATTGCCAGTTTCCAAAAGACTCATGAGTAGGACGTGGCTACAGCTAGTACATAAACCCGGTGACAAATTCTGTACTTTCATTTTGCCTCCAGATCATGCATGCTTAACACAATGCTATTAACTCAGAGGGCTTCAAATATGTTTTCCCTACATGCCATTAATAATTTAGAAAAAATATTCCCTCTTTACATAGGCTTAAGATGGCATCTAAGATATCCTATAATTTTGAAAAACTAAAAAGTACATGCTTTGGGGAAATTTCTATAAATATTGAATTATTAAAAAAGTAACAGTCTCAAAATTAAATTTATGTGAAGGAATATAAAAACCACATCAACTGATACTCTGTTAGTTTAGCACAGTGGTTAACAGCAAGGTTTATGGGGCCAGACTGTCTGGTTTCACCCTTGATTCTTCCCTAATTGCTTGTATGACTACAGGCATGCAATCTAATTCTCTTATGCTTCAGTTTCCCTTCTTTAAGCGAAGATAAAAATAAGACATATTTTGTAGAGTTATTATGAGAATTAAAATGATTAATATAAGAAAAGCACTTAGAAAATTTTCTAGAACAAAGTAAGCACCTTATAAGTGGGAGGTATTATGATAATACCTTAAAAATAAAGTTAAAAATCTCTTGTTTAATAGGCAGAACTTTAAATAACTCTATTTCCATTTTGACTCAGATTTCCATTATAATAACCTCATATTCTTTTCTCTTAATATAATAGATTTATACATACTAAATCAATTTTCTCAATATAATAAATGTTATGCTCATTTTTCATACTTCTCTGCATAAAAACTTATTTGTACAAAGAACTTAATTTTTAGAAAATATTCTGCAACTATAGCAATCTAAATATTAAGAAAAATCATCTGGATTAGGCAGTCATGACAAATATTAGCATTTTGTCATTGAACAAAAT
Source organism: Panthera leo (assembly GCF_018350215.1). Classification (NCBI taxonomy): domain Eukaryota; kingdom Metazoa; phylum Chordata; class Mammalia; order Carnivora; family Felidae; genus Panthera; species Panthera leo. Next base: position 58,561,935 of record NC_056695.1, on the reverse strand, counting down.
AACATAAATATGTAACAATTTTATTGATAACAATATAAGACATAAACACTTAATTGAAAATATGTAGTCTAATGGATTAGATGGGTATGCTTTTGATTTTTATAATATTATATTAGTTTTGAATGTACAAGTTAGTGATTCAACAATTATATATACATTACAAAATGTTCACCATGTTAAGTGTCTTTACCTTACAGAGTGATTATAATATTACTGACTGAAACCCCTATGCTACAGTTTCATTTCCATGATTTATCTATTTTAACACTGGAAATCTGTACCTCTTAATTCCTTTTATCTGTTTCACTTCCCCACCCCCCTCCTCTCTGGCATCCAGCAGTTCTCTGTATTCAGGAGTCTCTGTTTATGTTGTTTATCTGTTTTTTTTTTTTTTTTTTAATTCTACATATAAACGAGATCATATGGCATTTTTTCTTTCTCTGACATTTCACTTAGCATAACACCCTCTAATTCCATCTGTGTTGTTACAAATGGAAATATTTCATTTGTTCTTATGGCTGAGTAATATTCCATTGTATATACACACCATATCTTCTTTATCCATTTATCTATTCAAAGACACAGGGTGATTCCATGTCTTAGCTGTTGTAAAGAATTCTGCAGTAAACATAGGGGTACAGATATCTTTTCAAATTAGTGCTTTTGTTTTCTTTAGGTAAACACCCAGAAGTGCAATTACTGGATCACATGGTAGTCCTAATTTTAATTTTTGAGGAAATTTCATACTGGGTTTCACAGTGGTTTCACCAATTTACATTCCCACCAACAGTGCACATAGGTTCCCCTTCTCCACATCCTTGCTATCTCTTGTTATTTCTTGTCATTTTGATACTAGCTATTGTGACTTCTGTGAGGTTTGGATTTGCGTTTCCCTGATGATCAGTGATGTTGAGCATCTTTTCATGTGTCTGCTGGCATCTGTAGTTCTTCTTTGGAAAAATGTCTATTCAGATCTACTGCCCATTTTTTAACTGTATTATTTGGTTTTTGTTGTTAAGCTGTATGAATTCAAGGGCCTTATCTTTTATGCTATGCCACTGTTCTATTTCGTGGATGGTTTAGTTCCAGCTAGAAAGACATGGCTTTTCTACATCCTATCTTTTTTATAGGTTAAGATATCCAGAAACATTCACATAACTAGGTATTTAAGAATACAATGAGAATTCTTGAAGAAATGTCACTTGATACTTTAAGTTTATCCCAAGTTTTATTTTAAAAATTATGTTTGTCAGGGCACCTGGGTAGCTCAATCAGTTAAGTGTCCTATTCTTGATTTCAGCTCCGGTTATAATCTCATGGTTTGTGGGTTTGAGCCCTACATAGGGCTCTGCACTGACAGTAAAGGGCCTGCTTGAGATTCTCTCTCTCTCTCTCTCTCTCTCTCTCTCTGCCCCTCCCCCACTTGCACTCTTTCTCAAAAATAAACTTAATAAATAAAAATAAAAATCAAGTTTTAATCAAAAATATTTTCAATTATTTATCACTCTATTATTCCTCTTTAAATATTACCGAACAGAAAATATTTAAAATAATTCTACCCGAAAATATATATTTTTATTGTTATTAATAAGTGCAAAATCAGGCAATAACCCTTATAATTTCTCCTTTTATGTTGGCAAAAAGACAGTTTTCCAAGCTGGATGATGTACCAGAGTAATATCCCAGCAGGAGCCATATGGTTATGCCTCTGCTTCCTTAAAATTGTAGAAGAAAAAGGAGCCACAGACACATTCTCTTTAAACATCTATTCAAGAATATAACAAATAAATTTTGCAGATCTAGAAATTGATTGACTTATAATTATTTATGAAAAGATTATGAGCACCTCTGGGGCATGAAAAACCTAGTCTGAAAGTCACTACCATAGAGCACTATCAAGCTAGAAACACCAGTCATTACTAACATCTCTTTTCCTTCACGCCCCTTTCCACATTTTCCCCACCTCCAATCAATGTGAAATAAAATTTATTCCATCAATTATACATTAGAAATGTCTTTAAATTGGAGCTTTTTTCCTCCAGAGCCACTGCTTTTGTGAGGTCATAAAATCATCATCTTTTTCCTGGAGTTTTATGAGTCTTTTCTCTTATATTGCATGAACATCAGTTTTCCCTACATTCCAATTGATCAAACCCATAGTTGGCTGAACTGTCATTTTTAAAAACCACCAAAAAAGAACGTGCCAACTTTTTTTCACACCAAACTTAATTGGCTTCCTATTGCTCAATGTAACGTGCAAGGTATCTTGCAATGTATCCTCAACCCACACATCCAGTTGAACCTTCCACTGCTACCTCCTATGTGTGCTAAAATTTTAGTTCCATTGAATTTTCTATTCTCTAAGTATACCCAGTCATGTCAGGGTTGTTGGACTTGTTACATATCATTTCTACTCCCTTGGACTCAGCTTTTTACTCTCTTCTACTTCTGCTCTTTCTTAACCATACACACACTGTAGCATTCCTTAAAGATACATCCCAATGCTTTTGTTCTTGCTCCCACTGAACCAACCCAAGACAAACAAAACAAAACAAAACAAAACAAAACAAAACAAAAACACCCACCTTGTAGCAGAGTTTGCTAACTCCCTTTGCAGATGTTCATAATATTTTGATCTTAAACTCAAGTATAGCTAGGTTGATCATACAAATTTTGTGCAATGGGATTTTTTTTAATTTAAGAGGAAGTTAATAATTGAATACTGAAATTAATCTAAATTGGAGCAAACTGCAATGTATGGTCAGTCTGACTGTAGCAGCTAATAGGCAATTGCTTGTTTACTTGCTTTTCCTATTATTCCATGATTATCTTTGTGGTATGTTATTGGGTTTGGTCAATACTTGTATCTTACTATTTTGTATTTATATTATAGTATTTGTATCTTCATAGTTAGACACATAATTGTGTCTAAATATTTTTGAATAAACATATAGAAATTTGTAGATTCAAATACCTTAAGTACAATGTACAATTAGTTACTTCGTGTAAATGCACATTGATTGATATTGCAGAAAAGCTAGCAAGTGTTTGGCATATGTAATAGACAAAAACTTAGGGCTGTCTAAGGAACCATTCTTGCCTTATTTGGGATAACTTTCCATATTTTGTTATGTACTGAATTATGATATATGTATATAAAAGTGCAAATTCTACTGAATTATTCTACTGAATTCTACTGAATTATTGTGTATGTATATAACGTGCAAAGCTCATAAATACTTATGTTTGCTCAAATTAATAAATTTTAAAACTTGAATATACCCATAAATCAAAACACAATTAAGAGATGGATTGTTTCCATGTGACCCCTTCTGCCTATTTCCTTTTTCTAGGATAAATAATATTCTGACTTCTAACACTTTGATTAGTTTTATTATTTTTCTACTATATATAAATTAAATCATATTTATATGTTCTTTTACAGGTGATTTTTTCTCAATATTTGAAACTTTTTGACAGTTGCTACTAAACCTGAAGAGTATGAATACTCTGTGATTCAGTAATTAATATAGACAATTGTATATACAGGAACACACCCATTTACCAAAGACATGAAGAAAAAATTGAGAAACACTATAAATGACTCAAACTTGAAATAAGTTAAAATTCTACCAATAGTAGAATTCAGTATACTTGTGTATACTACTCTAATAAAACGACATACAGAAATGAGAAACCACATACAATATGAATATTTCACTATATAATATTGAGTTAAATATTGCATATTGCTCTTTAACCACCATTGGTGACTTAAAATTTTAGAAATTCTAAACATTAAAAATTTGCTATTAAACTAAAATATTCCGGAGGCCACTGACAAATGCTCTGTGATATTGAATTTCAAACACATACACAATTTCCTGGTAGCCACCAAAAGTAAACAAAAGCCTTTTGAAATACCCTTTTCATCCTGTTTGTGCTTTAAGATGATAGATAGATAGATAGATAGATACACGATAGATAGATGATAGATAGATAGGTAGATAGATAGACAAAGAGGGAGAGAAAGATTATAAATCTAAAGGCACATAAGTGCCATTTTGGTAGGTAAACATAATTTAGGAAAAATCCCTTAGTTTTCTAATTACATATTTGTGTCTTCAATGCTTATATAGCATTGTCAAGAGTCTCAAATACTCCTTATAAACATTGAAATGATTATAAACATTGAAGTTTCATTGATAATCCTTATCAACACCTTATCTACTAATTTCATAGATAAAAATGTCTCATTTAAAGTCATAATTCATATAGTCATAATTCTTAATTTCATAATTCTTATATTACTTTGTACTTCCAGTGAATGAAAATTGAAGATACTCATTAGTACAGTCTTCATAATTTATAGAATAGTGATATTGCAATTTTAACATAAATATATAATAATAAAATAATTTTGAGGCACCTACTTACTTACAAGAGTGTGCACAATAATATGCAGCTTCACATAAATAATAGGAAAATGAATTGTTATAATGAGAGGATTCAATGAAAATGGCACCTTTTGGGAAAAGATGGCAACTTTGAACATTTGCATTCATACCTGTTATATAATTTTTCTTTGAAACACCTGTTATATAGATTTTGCTTTTATAGCTAATTATTATAAAATGAATATTCACTTATATCTGATTTTAATGAAGAAATAAAAGATACCCACCCATGCAGCAATAGGTTTTCAAAACAATTAAAATCACTGAAACAAAACGATCAATTACCATGATACATAGTGAGCCAGGGCTAAGTATGTTGAATGTATTATGAACGAGTTATATTTAATAAGCCTTCATTTAAACTTCAAAACTGCAAAGAAGATTTTTTGGCTATAAAAACAAATGCAGTTTTCAAAAGCAAAATACATTGTCCCAAGAGTCTTACAGCATTATTAAGAAGAGATATATGCAATCTAAGAAGTGTAAAATATGTCGGATAGAGAATCAATGGCAGTGACATTTCTTATATTATTTAATAAAATGAATTATTTTGATACAAGGAAACTTAAATAAAATATTTCTCTCAGGTTAATAATCAGTTATATACATACTATTAAAAAATGAGAAAAATGCTGACACAAACCATGTATGGTCCAGAAATGCCTTGAAAGTGAAAGTCACAAATATCCTCAAACAGAAATGCTAATGAAAAAACGCTCTGGGCACAAACCTTACACTTGACTTATTTCATTGTAAATGGCATTTGGCAAAAGAAATTTTTATACATGAAATTCTTGCTTAAAGTGGAGCAATACATACAAAATAATACAGAAATCCAAGTGGAAAGCAATGAGAGTTGTTTGAGGATTTTAGGTTGTTATCTCACAGAAAGGTAGAATTTGAATTTGATTTTTCTTTGCATTAAATTTTCCCTCCATCCATCTATCCCCTTTCCCTTCTTCCTTCTTCCTTCCTCCCTTTTTTCTCCTTCTTTCCTCCCCTTCTTCCTGTTTATTTTCTAATCTTCAACCTACTCCTCCCCACTTTATGCTTCATCATCATTTTCATCTAGTAATGAATGTTATACAGCTTTATTCACAAACACATCACAATGCAGTTAAATCACATTTTTGAAAACCTAGAGGATTTGACCATCTGAACATTTGAACAAACATTTATTGTGTACAATTATGGAAGGGAATCTGGGATCTGGCAATGAAAGTAAGAAAAGAAATGTCTTCAGTGTCCAAGAATATTAAAGGTTAGAATGTTGTATTGAATGAGTAAATTATTAAAAAGCTATTAAAGGAACTGGTAAACATACTTTTAGGGCACAGTCCTACCATAATAGCACAAACAAATAACTGGTCAATTTCCTTTGAGATTGTTGAGAGTATATAATAGGAAATGTCTTAGTGGATAGTCACAAGATGGGCGAGTTATTCCAAGATGTGTGAGTTATTCCAAGATGCATACAAACAAAAAACAGTGGTTAAGAACCTCATGTTAAATTCACATCAAATATAATTGGTCATCACAGGTTAATAGGGGGAATAATTCATTAATGAAATTAGCTATTCAAGCAAGTTCCTTATTTAAAAAAGGTTTTATATACCATTCTAAAGTACTTGTAGGGGTATCTGGGTGACTCAGTTAAGCATCCGACTTCAACTCAGGTTGTGATCTCACGTTTTGTGGGTTTGAGCCCCACGTGGGGCTCTGTGCTGACAACTCAGAGCCTGGAGCCTGCTTTGGATTCTGTTTCCCTATCTCTCTCTGTCCCTCCCCACCTTTCAAAAATAAACATTAAATTTTTTTTTAATAAAGTACTTGTTACTCAGACTATAGAAAACAGAACCAATGGTTAGTTAAAACATGAGGTTTAGAAAAGGTACATTTTTCTAACAGAACTCCAATTAATATTTATAAATACTCTCTGCTCCAGGTACAGATCTTAATTTTTCTCCTCTTCAGTATGGGCTGGACTTAGTGACTGACTTCTAAAGAATAGAGTATAGAAAATGAAAAAAAAAAAAAAAAGGTAACTTTATAGTAGAAAAAAACTGATTGATATAAGCTGAAAAAGTGATCAAACAATATTACCATGATAGTGTATGTTGGTGGCATTTGGTTTCTGATATGGTACAATGATAAGGTCACTTCACCTCTTTTGGTGTTTCCAAAAAATACCCATCTTCTCATGAATGTACATAAAAAATATTGCTGGACATATTACAAAATACCTCACCATTTTCCAAATGGTGATTATTCCATTTCAAACTACTGGCACGTCTGGGTGGCTCAGTTGGTTGAGCATCCAACTCGATATCAGTTCAGGTCATGATCTCATGGTTCCTGAGTTTGAACTCTGTGTGGGGCTCTGTGCTGACAGTACAGAGCCTGCTTGGGATTCTCTCCCTCTCTCTCTGCCCCTCTCCTGCTTGCACTCTCTCTCTTTCTCAAAATAAATAAATAAGTTAACAAACAAACAAACAAATAAATACTTTTTAAAAAGTGGTCATGTATTAGTAAGTAGAAATTGATCCTTAGAAAAGAGGGAATTCAAATGTAACTTGTGTGGTTAAGGAATATTTTATGACACTTGCTATATTTTGTAAATGCAAAGAAACAATATTCTCAGCAGAGTAGATAAAATAAGCAAAGACAGAGATTGAAAAAAAATAAATCTAGTTAAAATGAAAATTCAGGGTCTGAAGAGGATCAGTACGATAGTACACTGGACAAAAAAGGTTAAAATTGTTGGAAAAGTGAAAGATATATTAGATAGGTTGTACTTACTGAATTTATAAACACAAGCTATATACTAAGTTAAAATTAATTTTCATAAGTACATGTCTATAGAAATATCTACGTTTCAGACCTATTTCAGTTTCAGATAAATTTGAGATGTGGAGGGTACAGGAAACCACACTAAGGACACATTACCTGATAATTCACTTAGATATGACTATGAAAATATTTAGTAAGACAAATAATCACTAAATGAGTTAAAATTAGAAAACAATGAGTACTTAAAAATTAAACTTGTAGTACAAGTTGTAAAGTTTAGTGAAAATTATCTAGCATGCCATCACTCAAAACATCTCATTAATTTTCACAATAATATTTCAATAATATATTTTTAAAATTGTTTAATGTTTTAATTTATTTTTGAGAGAGAGAGAGAGATAGAGAGAGAGAGAGAGAGTGCACAAGCAGGGAGCAGGGCAGGGGCAGAAAGAGAGGGAGACACAGAATCCAAAGCAGGCTCCAGGCTCTGAGCTGTCAGCACAGAGCCCGATGTGGGGCTTGAACTCATGAGCCATGAGACCATGATCTGAGCCAGTCAGACACTTAACTGACTGAGCCACCCAGGTGCCCCATTTCAATAACATTTTTAATATTTATGTAGATGAGTTATAAAGCAGGCCAACTTAGTAAGCATTCCCATTTTTAATGAAAATTTATGTAATGATCTTACAGCAGAATACAGAAGAGTAGTGAGAAAATGAAATCAATTAAACCAACTGGATATTAATGGATTAGTTATCAACAAACAAACTTATCAAATATGGGAGGCAAAAATTATGTTCATTGTTTTGTGTGCTAGACTTCAGTTTTTATTGATTAATATGTATTGAATCATTTGAAGCATAAATCTTGTGAGGGCTTACTAAATATATGCTGTTAGACTAACTTGACTAAATTGTGCAAAAATAAACTCAAAGATATGGTGTGCATACTGAGTCCTTATCCAGTACAAAATTTGTCTTTACAGTGGATATAGAAATTTTCAAGTATTTTTTCCATCTCTAGTAGAAATTCGTCCAAATATAACTAAATATATTTTCCAAAACTTAATTTATTTGTAATAATTTAAGTTTTTACTTTTGTTTTAGTTTTAAAATATAGGGAAGGAAAATTTTTTTAAAAATTAGGTTTTCCTGCAAGAGTGATTTCAGAGCTTCTATGCACTACAAAGACATAAAATAGGGAAAGTACAAATTAAAGATATAATGGAATTATCTAAACTTACAAATTTATAATATTAATACTAAAGATTTTCATGGACACCATTTTTATCAAATCTAAAAATATACTAAAGTATAGTAAGATTATAAACCTGCAATTAGGAAATATTAGAATGAGTAGTATATAATTTCACAATATGTTTTTTTTTTTTTTGTTTTTTTTTTTTTAACGTTTATTTATTTTTGAGACAGGGAGAGACAGAGCATGAACGGGGGAGGGTCAGAGAGAGAGGGAGACACAGAATCTGAAACAGGCTCCAGGCTCTGAGCTGTCAGCACAGAGCCCGACGCGGGGCTCGAACTCACAGAGTGCGAGATCGTGACCTGAGCCGAAGTCGGCCGCTTAACCGACTGAGCCACCCAGGTGCCCCTCACAATATGTTTTTAAATGTAATCATATTTTCTAATGACTTCCTTCATATATGATGGCATAGGGCAATTTAAATGTGGAATTAGAATTTCAAATAATATAGTTTAGTATGTAGCTGGTCACAAAACTCAGCAACAAAACATAATATATTAAACAACTGCTATCGTGATCTCTGTTGCCCACAGCCAACATTATCATTCAATTCAAGTATAATTATTTATACTTAATAAAGTATACTCAATAAAGCTATAATTTTACTCAATTTATATATATTGAGTATATAATTTATACTACATTGAGTCTATAATTTATACTCAATAAAGCTATAATTTTAGCGTAATAGACATATCTGCTCACACATTGGCTCTGCAAGTGTAAAAGTGGTGGGGGGATTGGAATGCTAAAAAAATACAAATATCAAGCCAGATGCACTATTTTAAGTGATCCAGCAGCATCAGTGATATTTTAAGTGGAAGTTATTTTGTGTCACTGAAAACCACTCATGTAGCTTAAATCATTGAATCTTTAGATAACGGAATAGATAAAATTAGTAAAAGTCTGGAATCGTCAATGAATGTGGCCAATTGTATATGTTTCAAGACTGCCTAAAAAGGATAAAAACAATATACATTTGTAATGTTATTCTTTCGTAATATTCATTCATAATGTTCCACATTGACATTCTGACTGTATATAAATCTCTGACCTGAAACTTTTCTCCTCAATTGTTTTATGCCATAGTTTACTGGCATGGCCATAACATGAATTTTCCCTGACTTTATTATATGATATTTATCATTAATGCATTTATTTATATATTCATTTCACATATATTTATAGACTGTTACTATATGCCAGATATCATTCTGTGTACTTCAGACATAATAAAAGAATAACAAAATCATAATAAATCAATATATTTACCCCTCATACATTGTGAAGTCCTTGAGAACTAAACACATATTTTTAAATACATGTTGCCTTTTAAAATGAGTTTATTCAATTACAGGTTTCGAAAGTGCTCACCTCATCATATTTAACTAGAAGATTCTTATTTTATTATTACTTTTTTGAATCTCAAGATCCAGGTACAACGCCTAGCACAAATGTGGCTCAATAAATATTTAGTTGATTAAATTGTTCTAGATTTAATTTAATAAGGTTATAATAATTATGATGAGGGTAGGCATTAAAGAATTTAGCGTGAGAATCATTTGCAGTTTTTCTATTGAATGATTCTCAAGTTATTCTGTAGGTTTAAAACAAAAAAAAAACAATGAAACAATTTCAGTAATAAACATTTCACAAACTAAAAATATGATAAATTATGACTTTTAGTAAAATGCCATGCTTCTCTTACTAAACAGGAAGGTAAAACTTATTCATGCACAATTTGGGCACAGATGGTTAGTTTGTCTCTACTAACATGTAGTTTAGCAAGATTAAAAAACCATGTAGTTCACATGTATTTCTAGTTTTGCTATTTTAAGTTGCGATATTTTCAATTTTCTTACTCTTGAGCTACAATAAATTAGGGCAATAGCTCATACATTATTATGAGAGGGTAAATCATCAAAATATATATAATTCAAGATGATATTGTTAAATTAAAAAGAAGACCAAATTTTAATGTAAAACATTTTATTTTGAGTGGTGTGGCAAGTTAATTTATAAAGCTGGTGATTTAAAACAAGCAACTAAGACAAAACAAAATAAAAGAAATGAGAATTGGAAGTGTGACAATGAATATCTGAAACATGAAATTTCTTAGACATATTAAAATACTGCCCAGTAAGTTGTCTTTTATGAATCATCAAGGAGCATCATAAAATATCAAATATGTTAGTATTTTTCTTTTTTTCAAATGAAGCAAAGCGAATACTCCAAAAAACAAAGAGTGCATTTTCTAGAACAAAACTAAAAAAAAAGTAAAAATGATTAATTTTTTGCTAAAAGCAAAAAGGTACCCCCCAACAGAAACATCAAAGTTGTCCCACTTACAGCTCAAACATGCCTAAGTCAACTACTTTTGAGGGGTTAGTAAAATTAGACATAATATTAATGAAAATATAATACAGAGAAAGTGGATTAAACTTTGGTAAAATTCCTCTGTCTAGTGACAATTAGACTTCATATAATATTAATGCATCTATTGTGGAAAAGCAATTTTATTATGTATGTTTGCTAGAAGATTAATTTTCATTTAGACAAAATGGATTTAGAGAGTATAAATTAGCTTTTTCCATGAGTAGTTCATATAAAAAGCAAATGTGCTTAGATTTTTTTCTTTTCCCTAAATTCAGTGCTAGTCATAAAAGAGATTTTTTTAATTTACTTAGTGATTATTTTGTGCACCATAATTTAGATGATAAAATAATTATTCCTGGGGTGCCTGGGTGGCTGAGCTGGTTAAGTATCTGACTCTTGTTTTTGGCTCAGGTCAAGATCCCAGAGTCGTAGGATTGAGCCCTGTGTTATGCTCCACGCTGACTGAACATGGAGACTGCTTGGGTTTCTCTCTCTCTCTCTCTCTCTCTCTCTCTCTGTCCTGCCCTTCTCCCCTGCTCATGCTCTCTTAAAAAAAAAATCCTTACTGAGTACAATTCAATTTCTACACATAGCAAGGATGGGTGGTCCTAAAATGCAAGTATACATTTACTGCAGTTGCAGAAAAAACAGTCTGCTGGCAACAATGTTCTTGTTATTTATTCAGTTTGAAAAAATAATAATGAAGATGAATAGTGTGGGCACTTCACAATCACTGAGTGTTTACAATGTTTTCCTAAAAAATGAGAACTGGGTAAATGAACCTGCTTTGACATTATGAAGTATAGCAGCTGTTAAGTAGAATGGTGTTCACATGAGCTGCTGAAATGAGAAATTAACGATATAAATTTAAGGGGCCACTTGGTGGCTCAGTAGTTTAAGCATCCAACTCTTGATCTCAGCTCAGATCATGATCTCGTGGTTCATGAGTTCAAGCCCTGCATAGGGCTCTGCATTGGCAGAGTGGAGCCTGCTTGGGATTGTGTCTCTGCCCCTCCCTTGCTGGTGAACATGCTCTCTCTTCCTCTCTCAAAATAAATAATAAATTTTAAAAATTTTGGGAAAAAAAGAAATTAACAATATGCATTTAAGACGCAGATAATACCAGGATAGAGTTTGTAATGATGTTTTTATTTCTCTTACCCCCAAGCATATGTCCAAATGACATTATTAGAATCCTGAATGAACTGAACCTCTGCCTTCATGGTCAAAATATCATGATCGATTAAGATAATCTTTGAAGGTTGCAGCAAACAGTTTCACCGATGAAAGTTTACATATTAACTAACACTTGATGTTCATTTGTTTTTATTTGTCAAATAAAGGACATAATGTCATGTCATTGGACATATTTTGAGACCATGTTCATATATTACAAAAAATGTGCAGAGATTTTTTGAGGGCTGAATGTATCCAGAGAACAATAGAACAATCTCCAGCAAAGAAACTCTCAATCTTGCAGTAATGGAGTATGAAATGTTCACTGGGGCCTAGCATCAGTTGGGACACAGAAAGAATTCTTTACTGGGAAGCCTCACCACGTTTGAGAGCCAAAACTGTAATAGATACTAGCTACTTGCTGCTTTGCCTGATAAGCTTGAATTGTGTTAACATTTTTTTATCTCTGTTAAAGGGCATATAAGATATGTAGTATGTTAGAAGGTGATAAATATTATGGGAAAAAATGAAGAGATGAGAGGTGGGGAGTAGAAATATGACAGCAGCGATACTGCATAGGGTGGAAAGGTTTACCTCATTGGGAAGGAGAATTTAAGTAAATGTTTGAAGAAGATGTGGGAGAAAGTCATAGGATATCACAGAATAAGCTAGTGCTACAGTCAACACATATTGTTTAGTGATTGATTAAATATTGAATAGTGCCTCCTTCCACATTAACCAACCCTAACTTCACATTAGATGATGTTCCTCCTCATATACTGTAGATATTATGGGTTAAAGACCATGTCAGTGGAGTACTTGGGTCCAAATCCTATGTTCAAGTCAACAATTGGTGTGCAAAACGGACACATCATCTCACTACCTGAACTTGAGTTTCCTCCTAAATTTAGATAAAAGTAGCACTTACTTTACAGTTTACTGTGTGACCCAAATAAGAGAATATATAACATTCATAGTTTCACATGCCATGAAATTTAACTATAGTTATTACGTTTATTGAATATTATTGATTTTAAACATCAGTTTTGTGTTAAAATCAAATTTCTACAACATTGCAACCTACCATTTTGTCACTGCTTACCTGCCAATTTCCTCTGTCTCTCAGTGAATTGGCTTAATGATATGAACAAATGTTTTATTCAACCCACAAAACAAAGACATATGTAACCAGCTACGGTGCTTGATGAAAGCGAATGGAACGTTGAATGGGTAAGTGGAAAAAGGTAGTTATAAATATTAGTGACCGGTTGCAGAATGAACTCTAATTGCTATGAGAATTTCTTTTTTGTTTTTATGAACACATATTCATATTTTATAGATAAATTTACAAAATGAATCTTTTGTTTACTTCCCTCTCTTATCTCCTTACCATCTTAAGTTGTATTACTAATAATTAACTTTACGGCACATTATTTAAGTTAGAGGATACGAAGGATTGCCTACAACCACCAAAAACACGGAATGCTTTCTGCCTTAGAGCCTGTGGCAGGAACCAGCCCTGCTGACATCTTGATTCTAGCAAGAAGTGCATATACATTTCTGCTGTTTGAAGCCACTTAGTGTGTGGCACTTTTTAGTGGAAGCCCTAGGAAACTAACACAAATAGGAATAGTTTGCCTGAGGATACTGCCCTTTATAAGCAACTCAAAAATGAACCTGAAAAATGTCAAAGTTGCCACAATTTCACATTACTGATGCCAGTCAAACCTTAGCTTTTGTTCATTACAAGATATTTTAGTTGATTCACACAGAATCATATCATCAGGCCCTTGTACCCATGATTATTTATCAAATTTATTTGTGTAAAGTCTTTGCATCCCTTATTATTTTGAAAATTCCTCACTTTGCAAATGGAGATTTTGACACCCTATTTTGACATATGTATAAAGAAGTAAATGAGTGACTCTTTTAAAAGCAAAACCAAATCAAATGAACAAACAAAACAGGAAAAGCAGACTTTACTGTAGCAGTGATTTCAAATGTTAGAATGTATTCAAATCAACCACTAAGGTGTGTTAAAACCAGATTGCTTGTCCCCAGTCTCAGTGTTTGACTCAGTAGAACTGGCCTAGAAGCCAAGAATTTAGTTCAGTCAAGTTCTTAGATGATGCTGATTCTGTTAAAGGTTTATAGTTTTGTGGGGAAATAGGTTCTACTTACATCATTGGTTGGGAAAAAAGCTTAGGGCGGAAAGCTGCCACCACAGGGTGAAAGCACCCGAGGTTAGCTAGTGAGATATTGTACCATTACAATTATCACGAGTAACTTAAATCGCCTGCAGGAAATTACTTTCCATCTGGTGCCAATATACTATCCTACTTTGATCACAAACTCCACTTGCCCCCAAGACCATTTGCTTACACACACAAGTTAATGATTACTGTCTGATTGTTTTCTCCATGTTCACATGTGTAAGATCTTGTTTTCTTCACATTCACCACGTGGGTAATATCTTGTGAGCTCAATAAATATGGAGGCAAAACCCCTGTTTGGGTCTCTTGTCTCCTCCCAGACGTTAGCCTCTCTCATATTCAATCTGCATCCACTCTCTTGGTGGACAAGAGAGAAGTCCTGACTCATATACTGCAACACGGTTCGAAAGCCATTAGCCTAAAAAACACACTTTGCTATTAACATCACATGCATGGTGCAATAACATAGACAAATAATTTGCTCACATTTTAAAAGCTTTATTTTTAATATTCTAATATTTATGACTAACAAAATAATAACATAACCTGAGTTTTATATTATTTTAAACTTGTCCCTCCTCTCAGAGTCTTGGTAAGATTTTTGGTTTATTATTCCATGGTAAGAGAATGATTATTGTCTCAACTTCAGTATCTCTGCCTCTACACCAACATTATCCCAACAAGACACCTGCAGTAACTTTATAAAGGTCTCTGTGCTTCTAGTTTCCTCCACTCCCAGTGACCTTTCTAAAATTAGAATTTATGTGAAACTCTGTTCATACAAGCCTTTGCATTAACATTTCAATGACTTTTCCAACGAACTTGAACTCAAAATCCAGACAACTTAACATAGCTGGCAAAACCCTATTTCGCCTGTCCCTTTACCTTTTCTTGTGACTTTATGTTTTCCCTTTATTTTTCACTACCAGAAATGCATTCTGTAGCCATTCTGAACTATCATTTTTTTATCAGACAAAATAGACTTTATTTTTATTTTTTTTTTGGTGGAACTCCTACTTTATTACTAACAGTCTTAAGAATCAATAAGCTATCATTTTTTACTCCTACCATGCTATCCCTTGCCTTTCAGGTCTTGGTATATACAGTTCTCTCTGGTTCTCCATAATTCTAGGTTTCAGTTTAACTACAAAATTTCTAAGAAATCATTCCTGACAAAAACTTTCTTTTCATACGCAATTCAGATAAGCAAGTATATGATTGTATCTCGCAGTATGTCGCTTTAGCACATTTTATGATATGCTTTGTTGAGTATTGATGTTTCTTTGGTCCTACTAGGTAGAGTGAAAGCAGGATGATGGCAAAATTTAAATCCATACTTTTCACCACGTTGTCCTTAATGCCTCACATAACGCACTGCACAGACCAGTGTCCTAAAATATATTTGTTAAATCAGTGTAGTAATTAATTATTTTATAAATGACATTGGAACTCGCCTGGTTGGTACTCATATTAAATGTTTCAGAAACAGAATTTATTTCATAATAGTAATGAAAGTTGAAATACATGCATGCTTTAAGGACCACATGACTTTGAGTAATATTTTAAAAATAGTACTGAAACAAAAATGGAGAGAAACATAAACTATATTCACCTTTAAAAAATAGTTTTCAGAAAACTGAAATCCAAATACATGTATCAACAGTGTACTCTTATAATATTTATTTAAAAAAATTTAATTTGATGAGCAAAAGAAGAACATGTCAACATAAACATTATGAATCTTTTTTAATTTTTAAAAATTTTTTTTAACGTTTATTTATTTTTGAGACAGAGAGAGACGGAGCATGAACAGGGGAGGGTCAGAGAGAGGGAGACACAGAATCTGAAACGGGCTCCAGGCTCTGAGCTGTCAGCCTAGAGCCCGACGTGGGGCTCGAAATCACGGACCGTGAGATCATGACCTGAGCCGAAGTTGGCCGCTTAACAGACTGAGCCACCCAGGTGGCCCCATATGAATCTTGATATTGTCTATAATCAGATTGTAGCATCTGCTAATAAGTAATTACATCTAAAAATACTATAGAATATTAACCTGACAGATAAGGCACTATCAAATGCATCAAGTAGCCTTTTCTTTCTTTTTTTAAATGTTTATTTATTTATTTTTAGAGAGAGAGGGCAGGAGTGGGATAGGGACAGAGAGAAGGGAGAGTAAAGAATCCCAAGTGGGCTCCACACTGAGTAGGAGCTGATGTAAGGCTCAATCTCACAAACCTTGAGATCATGACCTGAGCCAAAATCGAGAGTTGGACGCCTAACCAACTGAGCCACCCAGGCACCCCTAGTCTGTCCTTTCAAAGATAAACCCAACTTAGAACATCTAGAATGACATCAAAGAATTTCCCAAGGCTATGTGTGGTGTGTATCTGCCTGCATGTAGGATGTGTATGTGGTGTGCAGATAAAGGTTAGGTGACGAATGTGACGTGAATATGCCTAGGTGAATATTTTACAATGTAAATGTATACCAAATCATCAACTCGTACAACATAAATATATGTACATTTAAGTTGTCAACTATATCCCAGTAAAGTTAGAAGAAAACAGCCATGTCATATATTATGGCCAAAACCGTATGTCAATAACCTGGCAAGTGATGGTACTTACCAGGTAGACAATGGAACTGAACTTTTGACAGTTCTCCTCATATGCCACTATAACCTAGGTGTCTGCTGTCACAATTGATTCCAGTCACTCAGTTCGAATAAAGCAACAGCCTCTTTGTTGTTTATTCCACACTGATCTTTTTAATAGTTTGAACTGATCTTAACAGTGTTTTATCAGAAAAAAATTGTGCTGAAATTGATGAAACTACACTGATTAAGGACACCTTTAAATTAACAGTACTTCATTTAAAAATAAAAATGCTAGTTTAGTAATATACTTGTTTTATGTCCATTCATCCCATGTCCCCTCCTCAATCTTTCTCTTTCTCTCTTGCTCCCTCTTCCTCTCCTTCTACCTCTTTCTCTCCTCTCTCTTCTTCTTTTCTCTTTTTCTTTTCTATTTCCTTTCATCATTTTTTTCTTATCAAAATTTAGTCATTTGAGAAATATATCGATCATAATATTAACACGCTTGATTAAAATCCATTCTATTTTTCTCATATCTATGTTTATTTTAGAAATATCTATGTAAATATAAACTCTTAGGAAAGCACAAAATATTGCATAGCGTCTAAAGTGTAATGATTAGTTAAAACAGAATTTTATATGCAGATAACTAATTTCATAGTTTTCAAAATATCAAATTCTTTCAATGATCAAATAAAATCAGACACAATCCATACCTAAGTTCTACAGATACTAAAATGTCTACCAGAAGTTTATTGTAAGAATTAAAATAATTATATAATCATTTATTGTTTAGTGCCTGCTATTATTCAATCAATTAATGAATTTCACAGCTTTTTAGTGGCTGCTCAGTATATGCTTGGCTACATTGTGACCACAGAATATGGTAGCGTTACGTTCCAGTAGTGAGAAGTAAACAATAGAAATCAATCAAACAAAAATGAATTCTCATAGGTATAACTTCTATGCGGGGTCTATTTTAGGTTAGGTGGTTAGGGATGGTTTCTCTAAAAAAGGAATATTGGATTTTAGATCTGAATTATGAAGAGAAACAGTTATGTGAAATCCTTTGGGAAGAATGTTTCAGGCATGGGTCAAAGTAATGGCAATTGATGAAACAAGCTTCAAGGAATGGAAAAAGAAAGGCTAAGGAGGCTAAAACCTGATGAAAGAGAGAGAAATAGATGAAGTAAGATACATGGTATATATCAGGGTATGAAGGGAATTTCTCCCCCATAAAGAATCTGCATGTCATTCTAATTGCATAGAGAAAATACTGGAGTGTTTTAGGTACAGGAATGATATGAAATGGCTTCAGATTATTTTTCTTTTAACTTCCCTCTGGCTGCTATAAATTGAGAATAGAGTATGATAGCGAGAAAGAGAGGTAAAATGGAAGCTTGGATACTCTGTGGAATTGTGCTGCAATCATCCAGAAGAGATATGATATTGCATTGCAGGTAAACATAGCAAGTTAGTTCCTTTCTTTCATTATGTAAAGATTAGGATAATACTCATGATAAAGCATGGTGTGTTACATTTATAATTTGATATGACCATGTACAGAGTTATACACTACATAAAAAGGTATGTAGTCCTAAATTGTGTAGTTCTAGGGGTGCCTCGGTGGCTCAGTCAGTTCAGCATCTGACTCTTGATTTCAGTTCAGGTCATGATTGAGACTGAGCCCCGCACTGGGCTCTGCACTGACCATGGAGCCTGCTTAAAATTCTCTCTCTCCTTCTGCCCCTCTCCCCAGCTTGCACTCTCTCTCTCTCTCTAAAAATAAACAAATAAACATTTAAAAACAGACTGTTAAACTGTATAGTTCTAAAACAAAGGATATTAACTTATTAACTTGGCTTTTCTTTTCATACAGACTCAAGAATCTGTTATAATATGGTCTTGTAGCCTTACTAGGGAATTAGGTAATACCATACAACATGGAATTTTCTTAATTCAATCCAGATAAATAACTAGCCCTAATAAGTGTGTTAATAGTATTATTACCCAAACACATAGTTTTGAAAAAGAAAAAAAGATTTACAATCCTGTTTCTTTTTGGAAAATGAATCTATAGGCCTGTATATGTGTGAAAGAAGGATTTTGGGGTTGTGGAATAGTAGGTGACTTACGTACACTCAGATGATTTGAGTAAGAACTCATTTTAATTTTCTATAATAAATAAGAAATACACACATTCATATCAATAGGCAAAGAGAATAGTTTTCTATATTTTAAAGAGGAAAAAGAGACGTGCTATCATTATAACGTGGTATCATGTCTCTCTTGCAATCAAGCTCTACTTTCTATCAGTTCTTCTAAAATTGCCCTTGGTATTTATCCACTTCTAGTCTCCTTGCCACTACCCTACTTTAGGCCCTAATCACCTAACTCCTGGATTACTAGAAATGACTTTACCTTTAGATTTTCTGACCTCAATCTTGTATTCCTCCAACTCATCCTGTATGCCCTTGCAGATTAATGTTCTTAAAACACCATTTTCCAGACTTTGGACCAAAACCACTAGAAAAAGTCTTGATATAAAATAATTTTTATGTTATTTTACTTTCTAAAAGTCTTTTGTGGAATTTAATTGCCAAAGGGGTTATTTCCAAACCTTTTGGTTAATGCTCCACATTCAGTAAGCTGGCCTCAGCTTGCCTAAATATCATTGTCTGGAAATATAGTGGAAAGAACACAATTGGGAATGAGAACACACAAGTCCTGATTCTAGGCTTGATTATGTTCCTCTCTGACCTTGTGACCTTAGAAAATTATATATGCTCTCTGTAAATAAATATGCACACATGCAACATGGTAAAACAGGGAACATTTACCTTGTTTACCAGTGTGTTCATGAAAGAAGAGGAAAAATACAGGATTTCGTGTCACTGGATGTGAGTTGGGATTTGAATACACCATTTATATCACTTAAAATCTATGACTTTCTTAGTTACCCAGTCTCTGTGATTTTAATTTTTGTCTTTAAAATAGGCTATGGAGAAATTCCCATCTCACAGAGTTGTTGTGAATATTAACTAAAGGAATAGGTGGGAATAGATCCTTCTAAATTATTATACTGTGTTTTTATTGATAGTTATTCTTTCGTATGCTAAAAATATTCTGAACAATAAAACAGTGAGTAAAAGTAAGAAATGATTATTGTATCTGACTCTTTTTAAAAATTCCAGAAGCACATCCTGGGACAATGACTTAAGTGCAAGTAGTTTTTAAAATTTATTTTGGATTTAATTTCAGTAGACATTGGTAGGAAGTAGGGAAGTGAGAGAAAAAGGAAGACAATAGGGAGAGTACTTTTTTAAACAAGTGACTACTGCTGGCAAAGGGGCCTTAATCTTTGGCTTGGGGAACTCTGGGAAATAATGTAGAACATGTGTTACTAGTATCCCAACTTAGGTATGAGGAACCATTTTGTTTTTAATGCCTTAATCACTTTAGTCATTAGTTGAGGCTGCAGCTCTGGAGTGTGAATTCCCTGGCACTTCTTACCCATGTAATTTAACAGATTCTGGAAGGCAGAAATGTCCTCAAGCAAAAGGTAAAGTTATTGACTATCTCATCAGCACATTCTCAAATGATAAAAGTCCCCCAAATATACCAGTGTCCTAATTCTTGTAGCCTTGGATAGGTTAGGTTATATTGCAGAGGGGATTGTGCAGATGTGATTAACTGTACGGAGATTAAAATAGAGTATCTTGGATTATCTAGCTGGGTCCAATATAATCACATGATCCCTTTCAGAGCAGAGACCATTCTCAGGCTGAGACCAGGATGGGAGGTCAGAGATATTCAAATGGGAGAAATCAAGCCACCATTACTGTTCTTGAAGATATATGGGGCCATAAACCAAGGAATGCAGGAGACATTAAGGAGTTGAGAGAGGCTCTTGAACAACAGTCAACAAGAAAACAAGGACCTCGGCCCTATACTGCAGGAATTGAGTTTTGCCATCAACCTAAAAGATCTAGGAAGGAGGAAATTCTCTTCCAGAGCTTCCAGATGAGACCCCAGTGTGGGCGATGTTTTGAATCTAGCCTTGGAAGACATGAAGCAGAGAGATCAGTTAAGCTACCTGAATTGATATGTGAGCAGTGAGATAATTATGTTGTTTTCAGCTGCTAAATTTATGGTACTATGTTATGGAAACAATAGAACCCTAACACAAAGGGGCATGATTAGTCATTGAATACAGAAAACAAAGACATTCACCTCAAATTACTCAATCCACCTCTACTCTAAGGTCCTTCTCCTCCGTCTCCAATAGCAAAATTGTAGGAACTGTTTAGAGTCTCTCTTAAATTCCATTGTTGAAATTGTCCTCTAAACTTAAACTGAATTTACAATAAGAGCTACACGATTTAGAATTTGACCATGTTCTCTGTTAAATATTTATGTGTTTCTGAACTGAAATGTTGTCCTCTCAGTAAAATTATGTATTCTTCCTGGGCAAGGACATTCTCCCTACATAGGACTCTCTCTTTTAAGTACCTCAGGAAGACACAAAAGGGTATCTTTAAATGTTGAGAAAAACTAACTGAAATACTTATAAAGGCAGTGCTGGGATGCTGGTGCCAATATTCACAATTCATTTGGTGTCATTTTTCCATCTGTGATCATTAAGAGTAGCCTGTACATGAAGAAACTTCAAATCACTCTCCTAAATCTCCCTCCCTTGTACTGTTGCTTTATTTCTCATTTTGCTTTGTGATTTCCTGTTGCTACAGGGCTGCCCAGTTCTATGTGTTCAGTCCTGACCTAGCCTATTATCTCTTCTCATACTGTGGATTCACCAACCTTTCCCTCATATTTTCACGTATTTTTTCAGATAAGGCGTGATTTTTTCTAACACCACACCAAGAATGATTGATTGCTTCTGATTCCTCTTTAAAGCAATGGATACTCAAAAAATAGAGACAGATTTTATTTGGTGTGAACATATCAAGTTCAATTTTGGCATAACAAAAGGTTACTTGGAGACTGCTCTAGAGAGAATTATGATTATAGTTTTTAACTTGTGGTTTATATTTGCTTATGGTTGTATACTGTTACTGTCATAAAGGAAGTAACAAAAGGAAAAATGAATGAGTGAAAGATGAAACTAATAACAGCAATGAAGAAAATTGAATAATTACAGCTTAATGATCACTGAAAGTGTATATTGAAAATATTGTATAAATATTTATGATTCACAGTGGCAAAAAAGATAATTCTTACTTCATAAATGACTTATTAGCCTGCCTATTATCTAAGAGTCTTTACATACTAATAAAATTAAAGCTACAGTTAATTCACCAAAAATTCTCTAAATTATAAATTAATATGGCATACAAATTTTCCTTTTAACATGACTTCTTTTTTTCCCTTAACTGCCATAATCTCTTATTACATAATAGATCATTTGTTAATCTCAAATGATTTTTAATACACTTTTTAAAAAGTTCTTATGTATAAAAAAGTAACACTATTCAAAACCAATTCTTATGTATAAAAACATTGAAAGTAAACCAATTCTAAAATAAATGCAATGGTTAATATATTTCTGTCTTTAGCTGAACTTAAGTTTTCTTTTTTTTTCTTTAACATTTATTTATTTTTGAGACAGAGAGAGACAGAGCATGAACGGGGGAGGGGCAGAGAGAGAGGGAGACACAGAATCGGAAGCAGGCTCCAGGCTCTGAGCCATCAGCCCACAGCCGTACCCGGGGCTCGAACTCTTGGACCGTGAGATCGTGACCTGAGCTGAAGTCGGACGCTTAACCGACTGAGCCACCCAGGCGCCCCTCAAGTTTTCTAAGAAAAGAGTCAAGAATTCACTTAGAAAGTCAAAAATATTTGAATAAGCTCATGCACTTTATATTTCCGTAATTGATGTGGTTTTTAAAAATTCTCAGCTGAAATGAAGTTTC
Organism: Panthera leo; assembly: GCF_018350215.1. Taxonomy (NCBI): domain Eukaryota; kingdom Metazoa; phylum Chordata; class Mammalia; order Carnivora; family Felidae; genus Panthera; species Panthera leo. Next base: position 58,539,137 of record NC_056695.1, on the reverse strand, counting down.
TATCAGTACTGGCTATATTAGAACATTTCTTCTAATCAGGGCCAGAAGCCAGCGCTGTAGCTTTTAAAAAATTCTATGGAAGGTGAAAACAACAGAATAGATATAAACAAATTATGTATGTGTAAATTAAGCTATGTGACAACTCTACAGACTTAACATTTCACATATTTGTATATGAGCTGCACATCATTTCATAAAATATCTCTGATATAAAAATAAGTAAAATAATAACAATAATGTTAGTTGGGAAAATAATCTTTACAAAATGTTAAACTGTTCAGTGAACTGGATGATCACCTGAATATGATCCTGTCCCCAGAAACTATTATACAATAAATGCAGAGAGGGAAAGAGAGGGACAGGGAGAAAGATGGGGGCGGAGTAGCAGGGGAAGAGGAAAGAGAAAGTCGGGAAGAGAGAGACTGTTAATGCAATAATTGCTAGGGAAATATATTTATCTGTCATACATAACGTTTGTTCAAGGAAATATCAGCTATGTGTTCAGATTCATGGCTGGTTTTCATGTGATGTAAGATTTGTTGTCTTATAAGGAAATATAATCATCGTTCTATGATATGAGGAAGCAAAAAGTACTTTGGACTTAGTAATATAATAATTTATTTTTTTTCTACAAAAGACCTTAAAGGTCATCACTACCAATGTCATTAATTTATAATAATGATGATTAAGAGAAGTTGGTCGTTAAAACTACAACTGGAGAACACCATCCATAGAATTTTTTAAAAGCTACAGCGCTGGCTTCTGGCCCTGATTAGAAGAAATGTTCTAATATAGCCAGTACTGATAGAAACTTCATTTCAGCTGAGAATTTTTAAAAACCACATCAATTACGGAAATATAAAGTGCATGAGCTTGTTCAAATATTTCTTGACTTTCTAAGTGAATTCTTGACTGTTAAGTCATGGACAAAAAAAATAAAAGATTAAGAGCAGCAGAATATTAATCTAGAGTTCAATAATAGTTCAATAGTTCAGTAATTTCTAATGACAGATAATTTCTCTAATTTTTAATTTACAGTGAAATGAGTCTGACAATTTAATGACTAAACTTTATTTTTACCTACTTGTAGGCTTGAATGAAACAACATAGACTTTACAAGAACTTATTGAAACTTGCAAATTTCTCAATGGAGACATACATTCATTAAAAAAAGGCTCTATTATGTGTCATGTATTTGCATAGGCTTGAGTTTTAAAAAGTATATAAAATGGTCCAAGCATACAAAGTACTTAAAATTCAGAGGTCTGTGTAGTCACATAATCAGGAAATACAAAGCTGACGGGGGAAAGGGGGAAAGAATAGCTCATTTCCAAAGAACACTGAAACATCTTCAAAAAAGATGGCTTTTGTGTTAGGGAAGCAGAAAGAGTACATCAAACTAAAAGACACCCATGAGATAATTCATGAAAAAGGACATGGCATGCTGAGGTTATATAACAAAGTAATATAAGCTAAAGTGTATGTTTGAGGAGAGTATGTTGAGATGAGGTTAGAAAAGTAGCTTGGAAACTGAGAAGGAAAATATTTTGTGGTTAGATTTCAATATATTTTCATCCTGTACCAGAGAGACATTTCTTGGAGAGTGTTAAGATTCTCATGTTGGTGAAAATACTTGTAAAATTCAATTCTGAGTTAGTCTGACTTAACAAGTCAGTCCTCTGTACTAGTTCAGGATCATTTACAGAATTAGACTGCATGTAGTAATAAACATTTGTATCTTATTGCATTCTGTCTACTGATAAGCTGATAACTCAAACAGAATTAGATTTTAAGCAGAAGATTTGGGGAACAATTGAAGGGTGGATTATAGAGGTGTAAGAAGATTGGGTAGAAGAGATTTGTAATTGTTTAGGTAAAAGAAAATGAGTAATGTATTTAGAAAGGATTTTATATGAAAAGAATTTTAGTGGCACCCTTTGACTGCTGGGTGGGTCTTTAGACATAGAGATGAGATTCAACAAAACACTAGGGATTTTGACTTTGGCAGTCAGTTGATTGGTGATGCCATTCACAGAGAGGGAAGCATTAAGGACATACATGTTTAGAGATGAAAGTAATTAGTTAGGTTTTAAATATTTTGCATTGAGACATGGGGGAAATATTCAGTTGGAGATGTAGCTATAGATTTTTTGAGTTAAAAATGAAAGTAAGGAGATTCTCTACCTGCTCTTACATTTGTGGTTATACCCATTGTGATTGTGTCCATAATAGTTCTCTGCTGTATTTATTCCTTCAAATAATAGCTCTTAACCAGTGCTGCAGTTTTATCAGCTACAGTGAACTTTTACAATTTACTAAAAGAGTTTTCTGTAGCTAGACTACTTGAGACTAAAGTTAAATTATACTACTTGCTAGTAATGGGAAGATGAATAATTTGGGTAACTTCTCCATGGCTCAATTTTCTCATCTATAATTGTAGTACTTGTCTCATAACCTTCTTATGAAATGAATTAGCACACATAGTTATTTTATATGCATATAAATATAGTATACACACGTATATTCTCCCAGCATAGTATAGAACATTTTAAGCACTGAATATTTACAATTATTATATCTTAGTTTTCTGCTGGTCAATTGCTAGCAGCAGAAATATGGTGTCTTATTGGAAAGTGCCTCACAGGCCTGGAAAATTATATCACTAGAGTAGTCAGAGTAAGTTGAAACGTTTTGTCTGTGTGGGGCAGGATTTGTGATATTATTTTGCACCAACTGGCCCTTTGAAAAAGTGAGATGACATATAGGAAGCTGGATTCATTTAATTTTAAAAAGCCTACAGTTTAGCTAGTGAATCTATGAATCATTTCCTTTTTATCTTTCAACACGATTTTTACTATATTCAAGAGCACTGTGAGGTTGACCTTTCCACGTTCTGTTGCAAATGAAGTCAGTTCCTAAGGGGAAGGATTGTATCTCTCTGTTCCACAGCATGCTATTCACCTGGGGAAAACATCTCTGAGACACAGCTCTGGTGCAGTAGTAGGGACAATGATAGGCTTCTATTTGAGTGACACCCTTGTTTTGGCAGCTGAGGGCACAGTGTTTGGTGGTACAAGAACCCTAGGTCTCTCCTGCTTACTTCTCTTGGTGTGAAACACCCCAAGCCACAAGCCAAGGCAAAAATAAATGAGCCCCCAGTATTCCTGATGACACTGAAGTTAAGGTAGATCCTCTGTCTCGTGGCTGGGGGGCTATGAGGAAGAACGGAGCCCCTACTTCTCCGCTGCACTCCTGTGTATCTTTAATTCAGGGACAGGCAGCGGTGGGCAAGATGAAAAATGCTTTTGTGCTGCTGCTTCCAGGGAGATACATTCATTCGGGAACTAGGGGCAGAGGGAGGGAGGCTTATGTTCTTAGCTGTACCTCTCTGGAGTGAAATTTCCATCTCACTGGGACAAGATAGAGCACAGAGGTATTGATTCAAATTCTACAGACTCTCATAGTTCTTACCAATTTTTCATAGATTTTATTGAAAAACTCTTTATTTGTATAGGCTATTAGGGCCATTTCCAGAGGCTTTCAATGCTTGTTTTTGTTTTGTTTTGTTTGTCTTGCTTTGTTTTACTTTTTAAAAGACTTTCACTGCTTAGATGTGCCCATCTCCTCACACTCATGCCACCCTACTTTAATCTTGAGCTTAAATCTCATTTTTTAAATCTACATAATCCATATCTTTGGGGTTGTCAGATATTTTCTCAGTCATGAAATACTATAATTACCTATTTGCATATTGTTTCATGATGTGTAATCTTTTGAAGATCTGAAAGGGAAAAGTGCTGAACAGTAGGGTTTTACTGCCAAAAATCCATCAAAATCCTTAACATTTGAAGGATGGCATGATCAGAATCCATGATAACAACTGGCATTTCTAGGCATTAAGGATGTATACCCCATAGAAGTTTAGAGAAAGTTTATGAGTTAAAGATATTGGAAAGTCACACTCTGACTTTCTCTTAATAGGCACTAATGAAGGATGTATGGAGGTCTCTGATGACATTTAGTCAAGTCAATAGACTAACCACAAAGCATTTTCACAAATGCCCCAATTGGTTGAGGTATACTCTTTTCATTGGAAGAGAAAAGGAAGCATCATGGGAATTCTACACTTTTAGAATATGGATCAATTTTCCTGCTATGTCAAGATCATTGTGAATGCCATCTTCTGAGAGAACACTATTGTATGAAATATATTTAAAGATTTTTTAAAAATCCATATCTTCTGTATTTCTGATTTATATATGAGGGGTTAGGAAACCTACTTAAAAACAACATTAGCTATTTTACATTACTAATATCCTTTTTAGTAAGTTACTACACTAAATAATTGCTTTAACTGCAGTACACATTATAAATGGTACTGTTTAACATTTCTTAACTAGCTTAATAAGTTTATTTCTCTTTTCCAAGGACAAAATTAATTCTGTAGAAATTTGGCTCTTATAAAAATTCAAAGTCAATTTTGACATGAAAAAATTTCACAGGGCACATGAGAATTTAAATACACTCTATATTATATACTCAAAATATCAGAATTATTTCTGATAACATGAGATAAAACTTGCATAAGGCACCAGAAAACTCTGAAAATGTTATTATCATTTAAATTAGGTTGGAGCTGGTGATCAAACTTTGAAAACATTTTTACACAAACATCCAGTCATGTTTTCACTCCCATTAGTAACATCTTGTATTTTAACTCCAACGTTAGTAATTAATTGAAGAAAAATATGTATAACAAATCGATTTTGAGGCAAATAGATTTTCCAAACAGAATTCTATGTGAAACAATAGTATATGGAGTCTAATCATCCATATTTTACTTGGCAAGAGAATGAAACTACAACTTAATGGCTGCAATGTGTTTTATTATTGCTTTTTTCTCCCATAATATCATACAATTTTATTTATTCAAAACTATAGCCCAATGAGGGGATAATCATACACTTCTAATATTCAGTTGAAAGTAATAGGAATAAGATTTTTTTTTCTCATCTGTGGAAACCAGGATTTAATATTTGACAGTATTTGTAGTTTGTGTGTGTGTGTGTGTGTGTGTGTGTGTGTGTATTTTTAAGAATTTGTTTCTGAGCTAAAATCATAATTTTTGGTGTGCCTCCAATTTTATATTTCTTTAACAACAATTATTTTAAGTGATATATCACAGTAATCTATACAAATATTTTTAGGTACCTAGTTCCTCTATGGCTTACGAATACAAATTTAAAATAACAGTGTTATGAGTGAAAATCATCATCCTAACCCATGAAAACAATACTGATAACTGCTGTGGTTTATTTAAGGCAGACTAATGTAATTAGTAAGTGGTAAAGTCCTACTCACTCATTAAATATTGTGAGTTATGTAAGTGAAAATGTATTTTTTCTCAAAATGTCATGTCAGCCTCATTATTACTAGCTGTCATTTAAAAAAAATTAATGTTTATTTTTTTGAGAGATACAGAGCGACAGTGTGTGAGCAGGGGAGGGGCAGAGAGAGAGGGAGACACAGAATCTGAAACAGATTCCAGGTTCTGAGCTGTCAGCACAGATCCCGATAGGGGGCTCGAACTCACAAACCGTGAGATCATGACCTGAGCTGAAGTCGGATCCTCAACGGACTAAGCCACCCAGCCACCCCTATTAGCTGTCATTTTCAATAGTGTGAAAGATGGAAGGATTTAAGATGCTAATTTAACATGGTAACAAATAAAAATATGTGTAGAACAAATAAATAAATACATATATATCACATAAAATAAAACTTTTATTATAATGACATTTTATATTTTATCACTTTGGATTTTTTAATATCTTTTTCATAAAAACCTGAGTATTGTGTTTATTTTAAAAGCAAGAATATTAAAGCAAAGTGTTAAAAGTATTTTGTCTAACGTCACAAGTTCATTTATATAGGGCCAAATTAGAAAGCTAGAGGATCAGATTTTAATTTTCTTTTCACTGCTCCATGTTGCCTCTCAAGCAATATCTGGTAAAAAGTACAAGCACCAGTTTTTATGTGCCAACCATTTTATTGCAACAACTCTAAGGCACAGTAAATGTATTTGACAGTCTTCATGATAACTTGCTGAAATTTCTTCTTTGAAAGACCTAAGCATTTTTATCATTTAAACTGAATCAATTATTTTTCTGTAGAAATGAAATAATAAAAAAATATTATTGTTTGAACAGCCTATATTAACATTTGATGAAAAATGGAGTAATAATGTACTATTTTATGTTATTTTTGTCTGTATTATTACAATACATATTTTGGTCATTTCTTATGCAAAGACTATTGTGATAGATGAACGGTGAAGTTTAGTAGTTTTTTAATCATTGAAATAAGTCTAAAATTGTTATTTATACTGGCTTGAAGAAATACAATTCAGGATGAATTAACCCCGAGTCTTCCTTTTTGAAATAATAAAATAAGCAAAGGAAAATGGGAAGAAATAATGTATATAGAGTACATTATGCAACTGAGCTTAAAGTGTCAGTGTATTTTTTACACATCTGGTAATGAATATGTGTGTTTCCCTCAGAGGTGATTCCCTCTATAAGCCCTGGGAAAAAGAAAAACCAATGGCCATTTAAGTTTACTGATACCTTTTTGGAAAAGTGAAAGTAAAAGAAAACATAGCTAATTCGCTCTAATATTTGGAAGTACTCGTAATGTGCTTTTTATTGATTCTTAGGTATCAAGCATGAAAATTGATCAACTGGATCAAATCAACTGGATTAACTGATCAATTAATTTACACAGTAAAGAATCTGGGTACAGTAGGGTAGCTCAGTGAAACAATTTCGTATTCCTGAAACTCTGAGAGCTTGAAATACTTTATCAGTGAATATGATGAACAACTTAAGCATCTTTTCCAGGAAATGAACATGTTATTGGAAGTAGTAGGTCCTAAATCCTTATTAATTTTGTCCTATTTATAACTCTTTTTTAAGAGAAAATATATATTTCCACTAAGTAAAATAATTTAGTCATAATAAAATATTTGTATAGTCATATGAAATATAGCTATTCACTGGTAAAAGTGTTTCAGCGAATAGTGGTACATTTAATACAGCAGTATTTTATTTTTACTCCAATTCTTACATTTGTTCAACTTGCTTAAAACTATATGTATTCCATACAAAATTTAGAGTTGTTAAGTCCCCTTGCTTTTATTGAAGTGTGGGTTGGGGGAGGGTGATGATTACCCCATACAGGCAATGGAATTTCAGCTAGTAAAGGATTTTCTTACATGGGATCACCCAACTCTTGTGTTGTCTATCGAACTTCTGAGAATGAGGGAGCTGTCAATGACAATAAATTCTAGCTTTCATAATATAAATGTCTTACTCTCCCTTATCCATTGCTTTCTTTCCCTCATTATCATTCCAAAATCTGTGATCATGATGGTGGTTGTTAGTTCTATGCTAATGCTCTTCTATTTTCTCATGCTTCCTAATTATCTTAAATTTTCTTGTATTTCTCATTTCAAACAGAATAATCAGGTATTTCTGAATCTCCAGGTTAGATATTTCTATTGAATAGTGTAAAAATGCCTATTTCTATTGAGTATTCTAAAATACTTCTATGGTCTCTTTCCATTTTTTATATGAACTAGGAAGAGTCCTTTCTCCTACCAAAGAGCATGTTCTGCACACGTTTAGATCTTTCTAAAAAAGTAGGCTCCCTTTCAAAATTTTGCCTTTCCCTTGTATTATTAATAGTTAATTCTTTTCTGAATACTTCCAGCTAGCATGTAAAGAGTGTAATATCTTATGGAATATCTTACATCATAAAGAATCCTAGTCTTCTATCAATTATACATTTTGGAGATACACAAAGTAGTCATATATAATATTTATATATAAAAATTATTTTTATTCTCCTCTTTTGAAGTTTTTTATACCTGTGAAGTTTATACATCTTTACCTTCCATTCACTCTTTAATCTTGTCTTGATTTGTGAACTTATATTTAATAAAGCTTCTATTACCAGGCTATTAATGACCTCCAAGTATATAAATCCAAGCATCATATTTTTCTCTTTATTGTACTCATCTTGGCTTGTCTGACACAATCTCTTTATATTGATCATTTTTTCCTGAGGATTCTTTTATCTCCTTTACCAATTTTATCTCCTTTGCAAGTATTCAGTCTATATCTCTTCTTGTATCCCTATCCTTACCATTCATGTATCTATCTACCATCTGTCTATCATCTATCATCTATGCCTCCTGCTTAAATAGTGTCTTCATATTTCATGAGCATAGCCATTTAGTGTTTCCAGATCAGAAGTGAGTATTACATCAGAGTGTCAGAATGTGCCTTACAAATATGTTATCATATTGATATATCTGATTTTTCTCTCAACCTAAAGCAAGCAGGTCCATTCTATTCATGCCCCAGGTTAGGGGGGCAGTCATTTGTGTCATTATTAATGAGTTAGAAGCTCAAGCTAATGACTTGGTCTCATTCAAAAAGCCTGGGTCTTTCCCATTTTAAAACTGGAGAACTCAGACCGCTAATGAAAAGGCAATATTATTACATCGCATGAAAATTGGTCTTGTGTGATATTCTTAGGCTTAAGATGTAAGCTGTATAAGCTTTTTTTTTCTTTCTATTCTCTAAGAAACTTTCAATAGGCTCGGCTTGTGCAAGGAGAGCTTTGGCTTGCAGGTATTCAAACTGTGAACGTGGTCTAGATCATTCTTAAGTGAAGTGACCTAGGCTCATAAATTCTATGACTAGACATGGTTGAAATTGATTATAACTAAAATGTGGTCCACCACTGCTACAGGTTATTGTTCCACTGATAACCCTATATTTCTGAAATCCTTGCAAAAAAACAGTGTCTGCTTTTATCCTCTCACCCATTCACATTGTTACACTGGGAAGGCACTTCAAATTCATGTGGCATCGCTACTACGCTTGCTTGTCTTCCTGAGATTACAGAATGTCTCACTTTCCACCCTCTTCACTTGAAGCACCCTAAAATCCCTTATGTATTTCCCCTAGCAACAGCAACGGTAAGCATCATTCTCCATGTCAGAGGTCTTAATCCCCAAAGTCAGGGTGGAGTGCAGACCAACATTGTGCATGTGGAGCTGCCACTGGAAGAATCACTTTTGAGTTCTATAAGCACAGAACTTCTTCCTCTGTCAATGGCCACCATGTAAGTAAAATAAACACAAGGTACATCATAGTGTTTGCTTCAGATTTCACAGATAGCACTTGCAAAACCAAATTCACATTTATATTCATACTGTGTCTTTCTTCAAAATAGACATGAAAATCGCACACAAAAAAAATAGATCACTGCTGACTTTCATTTTTAAATCTGAAAGATAAATTGCGGCATTTTAAAGGTATGTCTACCACAATCTTATAATTTACAAATATATTGACAACATTTATTTCCCTTAGGCTTTTTTCTCAAAGAGCAAAACTTTTCCAGTAATGTTAAAATCATGCTTGAAAAGTAATGATTTTGTTTTGTAATTAGTGTGTGATACGTCCTCACTAACTTCCAACAGAATCTTTGAAGTCAGATAAAAAGGAAAAAAAAACATATAATATAATATTTGGTTGAGACACATCAACTCTTTGCATCTACTGGAAGGTGAAAATGTACTTAATTTCTTGACTGAGAAATGACTGAGTGCTCATTGGGCTCTCTGGCATGGCAGAAAGGAAACATCCAGCAGGAAAGCAGAGTAGAAGAACCATTTGTCAATCTTCAGTTTCTATAGCCCTGTGGGAAATATCTAGCTGTTCTTTTTCCAGTGTGGGTGCTGCATTTTCAAACAGCCATAGCAATATGTTCGCTCCTTGTTATCAGAACTTTGGATATAACAGGCTGGAGAATAGAACATCTAGATAATATATGGTATAAAATGAATTTGGAGTTTAGTAGAAAAGAAGAGGTAGGGAAGTAACAATAAAATATTATATATTCACATAAGAAGTAAGCACAAGCATAAATTTGGGATATGAGTTGAGAGTTGAGGAAATTGGGGATTGCAGTGGTTTATGTCCCTGCGTTTTTTCAGTTCCAAATTAAGCGACAATATTAGAACACATCCTTATCTAAAGTTAGCAGAGTCAAACTAAATGAATTCCGACATTGAAGATTGGACTGGCAACTGTAGACAATGCTATCCAGGCAGGAGGGAAGGAGGGCAGGGTGGATAGAACAAGGCCGAGGGAAAGTACCCCTCTGCCCACTGCAGCCATTGAGACACATTAGACTTCTACTCATCTTCGGATGCCGTAACAGAAACAAAGGGAACAAAAATAATGTCATACAAGGAAGAAAATGTATGCTAAAACCTCACATTTAGAGCAGAAATCCTTAAAGTATTTCTCAAATTAAATAGAAGAAAGTATAAGAAACTACTATCCTAATAGGGGAAAAAAAAGTTTCTTGGAAAAACTGAAGCAGAATGAAATGAAAAAGATAAAAGGGAGAAAGTGAATGAAAAATACTATAGTATAAAATATAATGAGGGGTACATATAGTAAGGGAAGACTGAAAAGGAAGTTAAAAGGCAATAGGAGATTTTCAATACATAACGAAGAAAACTTAAAAAAGTGAATGTGTAATAGAAAAACCCAAATCAGTAATGTATAGAACAAATTTACTAAGCTGTTCTAAAATATAGAGAACAACAGAGGAATCATAAGAGATGTGAAAATAGAAGAGAGATATGAAGACAGATGGTCAACTTGGCAAAATTTAAGTTGCTCTGGAGAAATACATTTTACTTTATTTTGATATATTTATTTTGTTCTAGAAAGAGAGAGTGCAAGTGGGGGAGAGGGGCAGAAGGAAACAATCTTAAACAGGCTCCACGCGCAAAACAGAGCCTGATGCTCAATCCCATGCCCCTGGGATCATGACCTGAGCTGAAATCAAGAGTCAGACGCTCAACCCACTGAGACACCCAGGTGCCGCTGAAGAAACACATTTTAAAAGCTGGGATGTCAACAATATTCAAAACAATGGTAAGAAAAAAATGCTTGAATTTAAATTAAAACATTTAATGGTTTACTACATCCCAAAAGAAATAAAATACATTCATCTATAATTATACTTGATTTAGAGAATGCCTGGAGGAATTTATAAGATAATGATTCTCACTTGCATAGCCGTTTGCCAGGATATAGTATATAGTAAATGTTACTTTTCATTATCCTATGATTTTTAAATTTTAAATTTAAAGATAAAATATAAGGAATGCATTTGCTGTGATGAACACAGGGTGATGTATGGAAGTGTTGAATTACTACATTGTACACCTAAAACTAATAAAACACTGTATGTTAACTAACTGGAATAAAAATAAAAACTTAAAAATAATAAGTAAAAATGTAAAATAAAGATAAAATATAATTTGAGCATACAGAAAGAAAAAAGTTTAAGCTTCAAATAAACATCTAGAATACTTTAAAAAAATAAATGGCATAAATTCTAATAAAACTGTGACAAAAAAGTATACTAATTCAAATTTTCTATTTGGTATAAAGATGAGAAATTTAAATAGAGAATGCTTTAGGAGAATAGATGAGCTACTATTGAAAAAATTATTTGAATATATACTTCAGCCAAGGAGTAATGAACTATGCTTTACAATAGTAAATATAAATTTAAAAAATGATAGAGAGCATTGACGTCAGTTAAACATTACCAAGCATAAACATAATTAACTACAAAAGAAATGGAAATGTTTACTAAAATAATAATGCAACCAAAAACAACTCACTAACTGTAAGCCAAGGAAAGAAAATAGGCATATTCTATTAAGGATATTTAAAAATAAAGAGAGGCTTCTCCAGGAAAATAAAAGCATGTAATTTTTTCCTAATGTACAAAAGATAAAATCAAAATATATAACTTTATTCTTCAATCTGAACATCATATGAGTTTTTTTAACGCTTTTGACATTTATTTCAAAATGGTACATAATGTAAGTAATATAGAAGGACCGCAAGCAAAACATGAAACTTTCTAGCCTTGGGTCTGTGTATTTTCCACTCCTAGACCACCATGAGACACTAATGAAGATCCTAAGTATATATTATTTAGTACCCTGCGTTAGAGATGACAAAAAAAGAAAACTCAACTGTAACTGACCTAAACAAACAAAAAAAGGGAACTTTCTGACTCATGAAACTGAAAATTCCAGGTGGTATTCTGGAACTTTAAGTGAGGTGTAATTCAATGTGCCCCGAAGTACTAAGAACTTCATTTCTTGGTCTCTATGCTCTTCTCAATATCAGTAAAATTCAGGGAACATACAGGGTCTGTGAGTGGCTCTAGGCTTTTCCTTAGTGCTCAAAAATAACTGTTGCAATTGTAGACCCTACCTCCAAACTTTGTGTTTTCATATATGAGACAAAGTGTCTTTTGTTAGGTCCAGAGAAGAAAGTGGACTTTTTTGCTTTTTCTGTTTTTAAGTAGTAGTATCCACAAAAGTCTTATTTTCCTAATTGATCCCCTTTAGAGTAGGTGCACATTTCCAAACAAATGGTGGAAACAGAATAAAATTCGCTGACTATTGTAAGTCAAGAGACCATATGTCACAATTGCTGGGACAGTTTTGGGTTTTGCTGGGAGAGATAGGTCATGTGCCTTTTATTAGGCATAATTATTAATAGTGTCCTTTCTCACTGTGAAACATGTCCAAGTTTGATTCATAAATTATATGTACATTTGGCTTAAATCATAAAAGACTCACCCTTGGAACAAAACCAGAATCAAAACATAGGACTGGGAAATTTGGAAGAGTGGTAAAATTCATTCCACTGGTGCACACAGTAAGTGTGACTTTATAGTCCTCTTTCCTATGAATGTAGAAACAGAGAGATAAACACATACAACTTTTAAAATGAATGACACAATATAGTGTATTACCTTGTAATTATTATTAATGTTTAACAATATGTCTTCCAAATCTTGTCATGTCAATATATTTGGCTTGATTTCATTTTGTCTTAATAGCTTTATATTACTGTATACTATGTTAAACCAAATTTATTAACCCATGTCCTCCTGGGTAGACATTACTTATAAGATTCTTTATATTATTTTTAAAAGAATGAAGCAATGTGTGATCATATTCATGCATTTTTATGCTCATATGCAAGTATTTCTGAAAATTAGATTCATAGAAATAGAAATAATGGGTCAATAGGTATACATAGAATTAATATTTAATCATGCATTGCCTCCCCAAAAGCCTTAATAAATTTATATGTCTACAAAATGTGTATGAGTCTGTATTATTTTACAACTTTACCAACATTTGACGTTATCAATCATTTTAATAGCTCTTAAGATATTCTTTTTTTTCCATTTTAATAGTTAGTGGTAAGGTTAAGCACTTTTAAATATCATAAATTGCCAATTGCCAATTCATATAATTTGTCTATTAATCTATTTTGTAGTTTCTCTTTTCCTTACAAGTTTGAGGAGCTCTTTGTTCTCTTTTCAGCTGCTTAACCTTATACATATGCTGCAAATATATTCCTGCACCTGCTGTTTGCTTTATAAACATGTTCTTAGTTTATTTTGTGAGACAGATTTTTATTTTTAAGTCAAATATGTCAGCCATTATCTTTATGGCTCCTGTGATTTGAATTTGCCTACCAAAAAATCATAAAAATTAATTATTTTTTTCTTAAGAGTATAAAAATTATTCTCCATCTTAAATGCTGGATTAATGCGATGTGACATGGGAATCTATTTGAAAAATTTTGAAAAACATTGAAAAAATGAAATATTGAAATATTGAAGACATGTAATTTTCACCAACATAATTCATTGAAGACATCATAATCACTCCTCTTATATTTGAACTTACAATTTCATTGTCAAATTCCCTGGACATTTCTTTTGCATTTTGATCATAATTGTGTAAAACATATAGATTATATAAGTTAGAAGTGACATTTTAGAATATTGAATTTACTCATGCACAAAAATGAAATTATGCCCTATTTTCTTTCTTTTTTTATTTCACCATTTTTGTACTCTCCTAAAGTATACAGTTTTAGGGGTCCAATGCAATTCTTCTCAGAATTACATTTTGGATTTTCACAGGTTTTATAGTACAGTATATATAGTATAGTATTTTATTTCAATACATTTCCTACTATTTTTGTATTAAACATTTCATTTAAATTTTTAGCATAATATACGGTTGACCTCTCATTAATTTTAGAATCTTTCCAGTGTCTTTCTTGTAAATTCTAGGTAGTGTCATGTTAACTGTTAGTAATGACTTTTTAATTTCTTCCTTTCCAAAGTACATTGTATACTATCAGTTGGAGAGCCTATCATTATCTGCCTTCTGATTTTATAAGAGATTATTCTAATATTTCCTGATTAAGTAAGCTGTGTTTGGAAATATATAATCTATTAGAGTGTGGGGAATAAATTTAGGAATTCCCTGAGTTTGCACCAATGGGATAACAACGCTTAGGATGGAAAGCCACCACAGGGTGAAAGCGCCCCCAGCGTAGAACAAAGCATAGAGCAAAGAGCCGCTTCCACAGAATGAAAGCATCCAAGAACGGGTAGAAGCAGAAAGCCCCCACAGCAGGGTGAAAATATCCATAGCTAATTAGCAAGAAAAATGCCTTGTTAACCCTGAAGTAGCATGCTCTACCTGACTTAGCCCGGAGAAAAGTTGAGATGAACAGACACAGTGCCCGGTGCCTGCAGGAAACGGCTGTGTGCTCCATGCCCAGACTTTGATTGGTATTGACCCTAACCCCTAACACCGCATACCTTCAAAACCCCCTTTCTCCCATACACGAGTTAATGATCACTGTTTTATTGTCTCTTTCTGCATCTCTCTCTCTCTCTCTCTCTCTCTCTCTCTCTCTCTCTCTCTCCCTCACGTTTGTGAGACTTCTGATCCTAATAAATATGGAGCAAGGACCCTTATTTTGACTCTTGTCTCCTCCTGGACATTAGTCGTATTCAGTTCTGTATCCACTCTATTGCTGGACAAGAGAGAACTTCAGACTCAAAGTCTGTGACATCAGGATGGGAAATGTTTAATAAATGATGCTATAAATAATATTTAATTACAATTTTGGTGCATCTTATAATGGTTGTAAACTCTTATAATATACAGATATAATATATATTTTACAGAAGATACCACTTCTGTAAAATATGTTCAGTGAAATGATTATATAATTGTGTGGAGCTGTGCTCCTGTATTTAAGAACAAACTTGGAAAGAAATTCAGAAAAATATTACTGGAGACTACTAGGTAGAATAATTGAATGAATAACATTTTCTTCTTAGTACAATTCTCTCTTTGACATCTTCTGAAATGACTATATATGATTTTATAATAGAAAAGAAAGAAATCAATGTTTTCTTTAATACCCACTGGAGAATAGAGATCATAGAAATGTTTAAGCATTATAGATTAATATCATTTTTACATAATAAATTAGAAGTATATTTTTAAATATATTTCATATCTCCTAGAATACATGGAAATGACAAAAAAAAATAGATCTTTGCCAAATGACTATACCAAGTCAACTATATAAATTTCTTCTGTGAATTTGGCATTTAAAAATAATATCATTATATCTACTTTAATAAAAAGATTAAGAGCATGGGATTTGGACTTATATGGACTTCAGCTCTTTTTGTGTTTTGTTTTTATTTTTTCTTTTTTGCTCTACTACTTCATATCCAGTTGTTATTGGACAAAAGACTTAACATTTCCAAGTCTCAGGATCCTCTGTTTTATAATGTGGATAAATATGTTATGCTTGAAAGCAATACTATGAGAACTACATGAAGTTAAAACGGAAGCCTGGCACTCAGTTAAAGTTAGTTTATTTTTGCTCTGTGTAAGTATTATTGCTATTATTATTATTACTACTGTTTTTTGAAGAATACTGACATCTGTTGATTCACTTTTTCTTGAATATTCAACAGGATCAAGTACCCTAAATGATCTAGCTCCCCACCCCCCCAAAAAGTAAAATTCCTATTTTTCCTATCAGGGATAAAATGAAAACATGAATGCATCTAATGTTTTGTCATTTATATGCACTTATATGTACTGCAGATTAACTCCAAGTCAATATAACATCATCCAAAAAGAAAGAGACCCATTGCAGTGTGGAGAGCGGCAAGCCTTTGGCTGAGTAGTTTGGAGAGAAGCAAATTTAGCATCATGATCTACCTAATTTTTATACTTCAGATTTTTTTGAGCAAGATCGAAATCAGATTTATGTATACCTCTCTTAATGCCACCCAACACAGTACAGAAACACTTTAAAGCTTCCAAAATATTTCCTAAAAATAGCTATGATACATTAGTATTCATGTTTTGTTCACATTCTCTATATTATCGTATCCTCAGAGGAAGTGAGACTTGGTATGCCAGAATATACAACCGTTGCTCTGACAAACTCATGAGCTGAAATGTTCCATATGCAAAGGCTCCCAGCCAATGTGCTATCCTGAGTTGATTGTATTGTTTACTTTACTATGGTTCTTCTCTCTTCCATTTAACTGGTGTCTAGTAGATGGTATAAATCACAAGGCCAGATAGAAGCAAGTCTGATACCACTGGAGCTTTCACAAAGGAACAAGTCTGATAATCAGAGGGTAAACATCTGGTGATTAGGGATTAATTGCTGGAAATATTTTATCAATGTGAAGGTCATAAAAAATATTAAATTTCCCTGATATGACTAAAATGTATACGATGAGTAGCTGGAAGAAACAATTGCCAAAAGTTCACTGTGGCTTCAGAAACATTGTGAGGTGGGGGAAATCCAGATCATCTCCATGGAGACTGTGCCATGATGACCCACAGAGTTAGTGCGAGCTCGTATTTCCAAAAGCATATCCACTGCTCTAAATGATGTATGTTCTGGTAATAAAGACTCTAGTATAAGGAAGCAACATTCCAGTTCTGGATGGTTAAAAGAACTGCAGAGTAAATGCATAAAAGAATCTGAGAATGTGGAAAATGTACGTAGTGGAAACTAGCCCTAACCCATACAGCATTACTTCTCATAGTCATTATCTGCTTTAAAGTTTTTAACAGTATCCTCGTGAGGATACAATTGAATATACATGTCAGAAATACATTATTTATAAAATACAATTAATTTTACATAATTGTGTTTTAATTGACTATGTAGGTAAATGCTTAAAATTTTTACTTAGCATAATAGGTTTAGTAATTTTCAGTGACAAATTCCTTTGTGCTTATAATATTTTAATTTAAATAATGCCTGTTGTAAATAAATATCTGTTATCAAAGATTCTGGCATCTAGCATAAAGAAAAATGATAAGCACTAGTGACCTCCCTCCATAATTCAGAAAGTTATTTTAACAAGGCTGTCTTTGGTATTTAGGTAGGCAACTTCCATATGCCATAGGAATTTAATGGAATCATGGGAAATCTCTCTATACCTTCAATTCTGGATATGTCAAAAATTTCCACCTATGGAAATTTTTATTTCATAGCTCTTTGATCTATATATTATATCCCATGAATCTATTTTTAAACTTTTCATACTGTGGGTAGAGTCTCATGGGGAACATACCTGAGTTCTACTTTCACATTTGCTTCCCTGCTTAAAATTATTAAGGAGGCATTATCTCTGTAGTATTTAATCTGAAAATCAAAATATCATTGAATCATATAAGGGACATTGTTGGCAAAGCTACAAGGACCGGGTAAAGGCTAGTGGTTTTCAGGGACAGAGGTGGAGGCAGAACAAGGGAGGGTTGATAAGTAAAGCACGGGACATTTCTGAGGCAGTGAAAGTAGGCGTCTGATACTATAATGGTAAAAAAATAACAAACCCATAAAATCGTACAACACAGCAAGTGAATTCTGATGTAAACCATGGATTTTACTTAGTAATAATGTATCTATATCATTCATCAATTAATTAATATTCATCAGTCGTAACAAATGTACCACACCAATGCAAACTCACTAATAGGGAAAGCTGGGAGGAAGGGATTGATTGTATATGAGAAGTCTGTACTATCTTTTCAATATTCATGTAAACCTAAAGCTTCTCTAAGAAAGAAAGTCCATTAATTTTTAAAAAGGATGGTGGGGCTCTTTTCCACTGATAACAGGGCTACTCATGCAGGTGGTAATTCAAGCACAGTTTAGAAATTTGAATGAAGGGTTTCACTCCCTCTAGGAACTGACTTATTTACTTTTCCACGTATCTGATCATTTGTATTTCATTTTACCCATCTCCTCATTAGTATTGTGCATATATTTAAACTCCTGGAAAATTTCCTTTGAACTAAATAGTGAAGCAACATATAACTCAATGCGTGACCTTCTTATAGACGCAAACTCCTCTTAGACTATGTAAATGTGCTCTTTCTCAAATTTTCCCCGAGCAGAAATTATAAAAGTGCTTATGTTGCAAAACAATCCTTTGAATTCAAAATAAATAGATTTTAGATGTTGAGAAAAAAGTACTTAAGTAGATAAGTGCTAAAGGTTTGTATGTTAGGAATCAAATTTGGCATTTGATGAATGTTGTGAAGTTGAAGCATGATAATATAGTAGTATTGGTAGAAAGATGCATTGAACTGCATATGGAACATTAAGCCTATATTCTATTATTAATCTCCTTGTTTTATCATTGACATAAAAAAAAAACAATGGCAAGAAACCATCACCATTATGATATAAATGGTTCCTCCTAGGATTATAACACATTTGTAAATCTTGCCTAATCTTAGGATACTATGTTATTTTATGTTTTGGCATGTGACTAACTTCAGCTGTACCAAAAATCTATTTTCATATTCAACATTCCAACATTCAACTTAGGAAAGAGTATTAATTCTTTTGGACCTCTGGTGAACAATTCATTTTCTTTGTTCATATCAAAATCTACTACTCTTTCATTTATTATTTTATCAATGACATCTCAATCTCTCCCAGATTCAATAGAGTCATATTTTTAAAGCTCATATTTCTGGAGTTGGTTCAAACTAAGTTTAACTTTTCAGTTAAAATTTAAAGAAAAGCAATCAATTCATTTGAAAGTTTTATTTTAAAGGACAAAAGGGCATGTATTTGAAAGTGTCTGAAAGAAAATATTGGTTTTATTTGATTAGATTTTAGCTTACTGAGAGCCAAACTACAGCATGCTTTGTTTTAAATTGAATTCAATATGTATCTACATTTATGTTTTTTCTTTCACTTTTATGCAAAAATAATGGGAATGAATTCTATTGTAAAATACAGAAATCAGGGGGGACTACCATGGAAGAGTAGTATGCTTGCCTCATCACTCAAACACAGCCAGATAAGTATCAAATCATTCTGATCACCCAAGAAATCAATCTGATGACTGACAAGACAAACTGTACAACTAGAGCGAGAGAAAGGGCCACATTATGGAAGGTAGGAGGTATGGAGACATAATTTTGGTGAGAAAAGGATTGTGGGTGTTGTGGATGAAAGGAAGCCCTGATTACAGGGAGACTTGAGAGAGAGAGAGAGAGAGAGAGAGCAATGCATAGGGGATGGCACAAGGAAAACATTTCCCCAAAGCCATTGACTGGGAAAATGAGAGGGCCTGATTATCATGAGTTTTACAACCAGTGGAACTCAAAGACTGGTTTTAGAGGTTCCCAGCATGCCTAGTGTTGACCCCAGCAGGCACTATGGTGCTCCTGTGGAAAAGGAGGACAGAGCTGGGAACAGAAGGCACAGTCTAAGGATCCCCGGGGACACACTGGGAGAGAGTCTCCCTTTTTGGAATGCATCTGGGAAAGGTGGTGTTGCCTCTCAGGGGACAAAAGAACCAGTGGGCAACATAATGTTTCCTCCCCCCACTTAGCATAGGGGCGGAGAATCCTGTTGAGAGTGGCTAACCTGGACATTGGCTTTTTGCTGTGCTTTACTCTAAATTCCAAGCTCCTATGCATTGGTGTGACTGCTCTTGTGGGACACACCTGGCACAGCATTGCCAGGCTGGCACACAGCCTGGACACAGACAGGGTGAAGGCAAGGATCTGAGGGATGCCTGGGGCACCTAGGGGAGATTGTTTGCTTTCCTGAGAGGGCTTCTTGGACAGCGGTGGGTGTGAATTCCTCTCTCTAGGGATAAGGGAGCTGGCTAGCACCTTTGCTCCAGAACCAGAAGGTGGGTCCCTCCCCCACAAGACTAGCACAAATCTGCCCACTCACACCAAGTCTACTGACTGTAGGGTGCTGCAAACTTCAGCTACAGAGGAAAAAACATCAGGCCTCTTTTAATAAGCAGACCAGAGCACACCTAGATAAAACTCACCACACTCTGGACAAAGGCCAACAACTTCCCACTGCTGACAAGGAGGAAATCTGCAGAGGACTGACCTGAGGGAAAGAGCAGCCAAAAAACAGCATCAGATTGCACACAGATATACCAGAAATATTTCCTGAAACACCAGGCCCTGGACATTACATGACTCTCTCTCTCTCTCTCTCTCTCTCTCTCTCTCTCTCTCTCTTTTCTAATGTTTCCTTATTTTTGAGAGAGAGAGCGAGAGAGCACATGGGGGAGGGACAGAGAGAGGGAGTATGACTCTCTTAATAAAGACATTAATCTCAGGAGCAGAAAACATAACAAACTTTTCTAAAACACAGAAGACAGAAACCTAGATAAAATGCCAAGCCAGAGGAATTCATCCCCAAAGAAAGAACAAGAAAAGGTCACAGCCAGGGATCTAATTGAAACAGATATAAGAAATACGCTCAATTCAGAATTCAAAACAACAATCATAAGGATCCTAGTCACACTTGAGAAAATCAAAGAAGACACCAGGGAGTCCCTTACTGCAGAAATAAAAGACCTAAAAATTATGCTAAAATAAAAAATGCTATAACAGAGATGCAAAACCAACTGGTTGTAATCACCACAAGTATGGAAGAAGCAGGGGAATGATTAAGTGATAAAGAAGATAAAATTATGGAAAATAATGAGGCTGAAAAGGAAAGGGAAAGAAAAATATTGGATCACAAATATAGACTGAGGGAACTCCAGGATTCCATAAAGCCTAATAACATTTTTATCATAGAAGTTCCAGAAGAAGTGAAGGAAAAAGGAGCCTATGCTAGCATATTTGAAGAAATTAAGCTGAAAACTTGCCTAATCAGGGGAAGGAAAAAAGACTTCCAAATCCAGGAGGCACAGAGTAGTCCCATCAAAATCAACAAAAGCAGGCCAACACCAGACATATCATAGTAAAATTTGCAAAGCATATAGATAAGTAAAAAATCCTAAAAGCCACAAGGGAAAAGAAATCCCTAAATTATAAAAGAACACAGACAAGGTTAACAGCAGATCTTTCTACAGAAACTTGGCAGGCCAGAAGGAAGTGGCATGATATATCAACATGCTGAATGAGAAAAATATGTAGCCAAGAATACTCTATCCAGCAAGGCTATCATTCAGTATAGAAGGAGAGACGGAGTTTCCCAAATAAAAACTAAAGGAGTTCATGCTCACTAAATCAGCCCTGCAATAAATGATTTCATGGTTTATGAGTTCAAGCCCCACATTGGGCTCTGCATTGATAGGGTGGAGCCTGCTTGGGATTCCCTCTCTCCCTATCTCTCTCCCCATCCCCTGCTTGCTCTCTCTCTCTCTCAAAATAAATTAGCTTAAAAAAATAAACTACTGTGTTCTACAATTTAGGCAGGTAAGGGATGGATCAAAACAAACAAACAAAACAAATAATGTCACATGATGTTACACTAAATTATAGTAAATAAAAAATTAATCTAAATGACCAAATTTGACCAAACAACTTGGGCAGTTATGCAGTTTTACTGGGAACCAAAATAGAAATGTTATGGACTATTTTAAAATAAAAGTGCTATACCTTTGGAAAATTGTAACGTCACTGGAAAAAAGGATAAATATATATAAGAAAAAGAATTTCATTTATAGTTGATTAATTGGAATGTATATTCAGGGAATTATTACTTAACTCAGAAATAAGTAATTCCAAAAAAACATCCCCTAATATATAATAAAAGACTAATATCTTTTTTGAAACATAGACTTTATTTTAATATTAGTTTTACTTCCATGTTTTTAATTTGAGAAAATAATAAATTCAGTATGTTCACTTAAAGTAGCATATCTAAAATAATTTGATTTTAATCTTATAATAAAATATATTTCCTCATTTATCGTGCCCCAAATTTTGTAGTGAAACTTAGAAAAATATTCACTGAAGAGTAAAACCATTAATTTTTGGATGGTATAATTTTGAATGATTTGTGGATTTTTTATAGTTCTTTCACTCTTTATTTACTTTTATTTTTATATTTAAAAATAATTTTAATGCTTATTTTTGACAGAGAGAGTGCAAGTGGGGGAGGGGCAGAGAGGGAGACACAGAATCCAAAGCAGGTTCCAGGCTCTGAGATGTCTGCACAGAGCCCAGCATGGGGCTTGAACCCACAAACCAGGAGATCATGACCTGAGCCACAGTCAAGGGTTTAACCAATGAGCCACCCAGGCACCCCTTGCTTTCACTTTTTAATATAAAGAATAAAACAGTTTAAGTTTAAATTATGAGGCTTGTTGTCCTTAAAAAATATAACCCCCAAAATATCAACTTTCTCCTCTTAAACTCCTATACTCTTCAGCAGTTAAGTAGTATAATATGAAGTAAACCTTTGGTAATTTGAAGAAAAACTTCCAAGAAGTATTCAGTAGAATAATTGTTTCACAACCTCTGAACTTTTTCTAGTGAAATCTGAAACTGCTCCCCATCCACAGAAAGCAAAGAGAGACCAAAGAAAGAGGCACAATACTCTAGATTGGTATGTGGCAGTTAAAGCAAGACAGGGGACTCACACATAAGGCTTGAAATGTTTTTCAATTTATTAAGACATGATATTTATTCCAGTTTTCTAATTCAACTTTAATCACATTTTTGTGATACATAAATGAATATTCTTCTATGTTATGAAGCCTTCAAATGTTATATTGTCTAGTTTCTAATGATTAATTTATTATTGATCTTGAATTACATGCCTCTCTAAATGCAATGTCTATTTTGTTACCTATCTTTACATTCCTAATAATATTGTTGGATGTTTCCCCATGTATTTAATATTTTTGAAATACCCGTTTTTGACATCTTAATCATTTTTCTTTTTTTTAAATTAATTTATTTTTTTAATGTTTTTATTTATATTTGAGACAGCGAGAGACAGAGCATGAGCAGGGGAGGGGCAGAAAGAAAGGGAGACACAGAATCCCAAGCAGGCTCCAAGCTGTCAGCACCAACCCCGATATAGGGCTGGAACTCAGGAACCGTGAGATCGTGACCTGAGCTGAAGTATGACACTCAACCGACGGAGCCACCGAGGTGCCCCAATCATTCTTCTGTTTTAAATTATTTTCTAGTAAACGAAGAGCAATTATTCATTATTAATTTATTTATATTCATTTTGCATTATAGTTACATAGTGTATTGAGCTATGCCTCGTGATCTTTTGTATCCTCAAGATAAATGTTTTTGAGTTCACAAATTTCGTCTAAGGAAAACACCTTATTGAATGCTGAAGTTTTACTTAGTGGTCTCATATACACTGTATTTAATAAAGTATTCAGTTTCATATTTGACCAAGGAATGATTTAGGATAGTATTAAAATCAGCAAGTTGATGGAATTGTGGAAATAATAGAGTTTAAACTTTTACTTATTAAATAGTAAATGAATATTGCACTTAAAATTTAATTTTAAAAATAGATAAACCTCATTGGTTATCTTTGAAAAATACTTGAGAACTAGTATTTGTTTCTATTTTTAAGACTTGTAAATAAATAGAAAGAATTTCTTTCCTAGAGGAACTTACCATGTTAATCAAATAATGAGAGCAAATTACTTACTACAGGAATTTTCCAACTAATTAAATGCAGGCAAAAATTTAGAATTCATATTGATTTGCAATCTGTTTAATAAATGAATCTAGACAATAGTTATCATTGTCTCTCAGTGTTACAAAGATACCTCCAGACATTATATTGCTCAGGATGGAAGTACCCATCACTACCCATGAATTATTCTTGCCAAGCAGTAAACAGGATTTCAATGAAGCTTTTTAACTATAGGTAATCCAAGGGAAGACAAAACAAAACAAAACAAAACAAAACAACAAAACAAAATAAAACATGTTAAAGGATATCAAAGGAATACAAAAAACAGAGATTATAGGACATTCTATTAGAATATTCCCTATATATTTCCAATAAATAGATTTTAAGAATAAAAAACCCAAAACACACTTAGAAAGAAGAAAGAAGAATCTATGGTGTAAAAGGGATTCAAGGGATATACACATAATTTGAATCCTGATTCAAAGTATAAAGGGAAGTGTAAGAGAACTAGTGACATTTATCACGTGATAAGTGATGTAAATGATATTAGCTATATGATAATATTAAAGGATTATTGTTGATTTTTAAAATATGATGTTATTATTTTTAATAAATCCTTATCATTTAGAGGTGTATACTGAAATACGTATGTATAAAATAAGATGAAATCTGAAATTTACTTCAAGATAGTAAAGACATTTGGAAAAGACCTTGGTGAGTAGATTTTCCACAAACTGATGGTAGAATTATATTATACTATTTTCTTTTCTATGAAACAAGTTTGAATTTTCCATAGTAAAAATACAAGAGAAAATAAAAGGTAAATCAATAGATAAGAGGTAGCTAAATATTTCCAAAGCTTTTGGTTTAAGGCCTTACACATAGTAAGTGAGAAGTGAACAAGTAAATCAATTAATTTAAAATCATTAAAAAGTGGTTAGAAAATATGATTTGTGAAAACTAACCTTTGGTAGTTTTATCATTTTCTATGTAACTTGGTGTTTTATATATATTTTATGAGTCCATTGAATATTAGAAAATAATTTTCCTTCCTGTGTAAAAGTTTATAACGCTATTATTTCTGTTTAGCTTTTATTAAAATCTCACTTGTTTATTAATTTATGCATTAATTGATTACTACCATTATTTTATACTAGACAATACATTTTGTCAAGCCATGTCAGATTTTACTCACCACTTTCTCAGTGCATATTCTATTGTTGGGTGGTGATGGTTGCTTAATAAATGTTTTATAAATGAATTTTTTAACACAAAGTGCTCCAGAAAAGGCATTAATTGGCAAAATATTCTTAGAAAGCAAAGTTACTTTCCCACTAAGGGGATTGAGTTTTAATATATTTTGTAATTTTACTAAACCTTGTACGCAAAGATTATAAATTACAATAATGATCTCCATTTAGGAAAATTAACATCAAGCAGTTCAACAGATAGCTCATTCAGCTCTTGGGTATGGTAATGAGGTTTAAGATGCACAAGAACCATTAAAATTGACTCATCCTGTATCGAATGTATCAAGAAAGTATCAAGAAAGTAAACAATCACTTACATGAGTTTGTAGAATTAGAAATATTTAAGCAGGAGCTTCCAAAAGGTAAAAAGAAACAAATGGAAGGATTAGGTAATAAAGATTTGTGTGTGTGTGTGTGTGTGCATGTGCATCTGTGTATGTGTATGTACTCCTGTGGGTTGAAAAGTAAGTGTTCTATCAGATTGTGCAGGTGAATTATTTAGCCCAGGAAAGTGGAGTAAAGGTGGTAGAATACAATAGTCAAAGGTGTGAAGGTGGTAGAATATAGTATCTAACACAAGGGTGCTCAGCAGTGGTAAAGAGATAAAGCATAAAATCATAAAAGCCGAAGTCAATAATTTGAGCCAGAACATTTTAAGTCTCAAAAGTACAATCCAATACTTCAAAGGAGTAAGTAATCAATTTGGTTTTGATACACACACAAGATATTTTATGGGACCCCTGCTGAGCTGTTTTATCACTCCATTACTTCTGTCATAGAAACTATTCTCCCTTCTCTCCCCTATACTTACAAAAATCCACATGGACACAAAAATGAACGTGGTGAATGCTCTGCAAGTATATTTGTGTAACTGCCATCTTACTTTCAGGCTAATTTTGCTGTTCTAGATGGGATTATTGACCCCACATGGGCCAATAAAGGCCTATTTGTATGTAAGCAATTGAGAGTTGAGGTTGACATTCCTAGCTCAGTTGGCCAGTCTTTTGAAAAGAGGAAGTTTTTCTACCAGGTGAACTCACGAGTATAGAAACCTGGTCTATGGAAAGAGAAGAATGTAGCAGACATCAGAGTAAAGGATGTAAAGAGATAGGAAGTAGGGATTTATTTCTCAGGGACTAGTTGCTCTGAACAGCTGCTCTTTAGAAACATGGGTCAATTATCCTAGGATGTAAACATTCTGCACTTGCTACATGATTTACTTTTTTTTCAAGTAACTGTGTTAAATAAATTAACTTGATTTTTTTGCTCACAATGAAAGATCATATCAACATAAAAATAATGGTAATAAATCCATATTTAGAATGAGAACTGAATCTTTATCAATTGGTACTTTGAGAGATGCAGAAAAAGTGAACAAGAGCAAAGATAGAGCTTAAAGAATGTTCTCTGTCAGTAATTTGAATTGCCTCAAGTAGAATATCCCTATGGGGGATTAGTGAGTTTAGAAGATAAGGAAGATGTGCTCCTTTAAAACTCCTGAAAGCTAGTGTAAGTCACTTACAATTGATTCTTGATGGTTTTCTTTCAAACTTTCCCTTAATATTGTTACTTTCTCTAAGTCAGCTTATGGACTTTTCCACATATTATCCACCATGCAGCTCTGTCTTTTTTATTTTCTGAATCCTTCTTAATTTTGTTAGGGCCACTCTGAACTCACTTGTGCTTAAGAATCTCTACCCTCTTGGGGCGCCTGGGTGGCTCAGTCAGTTAAGCCTCCAACTTCGGCTCAGTCCATGATCTCACAGCTTGTGAGTTCAAGCCCCGGGTTGGGGTCTGTGCTGACAGCTTGGAGCCTGGAGCCTACTGCAGACTCTTTGTCTCCCTCTCTCTCTACCCCTCCCCTGTTCATGCTCTGTTTGTCTCTCAAAAGAAATAAACATTGAAAACAATTAAAAAAAAAAAGAATCTCTACTCTCTTATCTTAATGCATTGTTATAGATTCATTTCATGGTCAAAGTAACTATTTTCTGCATGAATACTGACTCTCAAAATTCCAAGTTGCATGAGGGTAAACTTTGCTTTAAATAAGTATTCCATATCTAATTGTAAGCACTATGGAAGGCAGGGACCCATGTTTCTAGTCCACCATTGCTTTGCCAGTATGATTTGCCATAGTGGTCAATCATCAGTGGGTAGGTAAAATGCACTATTGGGCTGTGGATAAATTGTTCTCCACAGCACAAATTAGAAAATAGTATTTCATACAGCAGGTTATATTAATTTGCTAGGGATGCTATAAACACAGAAATGTTTGCTATGAACTCACAATTCTGTAAGCTAGAAGTCCTAGACCAGAGTGTCAGCCAGGTTGATTTCTTCTATGAAAATCTCTCTCCTTGGCTTGTACACGGTTATCTTCCCCAGTGTCTTCACATGGTCTTCCCTCTTTATCTGTCTATGTCCTAATCTTCGCTTCTTATAAGGACATCAGTCTTATTGGATTAGGCCCACCTGTATGACCTCCTTTTACCTTAATTGCCTCTGTAAAGGCTTTATATTCAACTGCAGTCACATTCTGAGTTACTGAGATTAGAACTGGACAATATGAATTCAGGGGGATGGTGGGTGGGGGTGGGGAGACACAATTCAGCTCATAACTCAGGCTGAATAAGAAGTGTTCTACTTTTTGTTATTTATCCGGAAAGTGTAACAGTCATGGAGATATCAAAAACCATACAGAAATAATTCAGACCATCTTGTCTTCTTGTTCTAGAATTCTGTGAACAGATAACTCGAGGGTACTATGTTCTTCGATGTAAATATTCCTTCTATTGTACATGTTACTGAAGGATGGTGAATGTATCATGGATACCAATATGGTAGGGATTCTCAATATGTTTTGGGATATGAGTAATTTGATTGAAGTTATAAGTCATCTACTCAGAAAATAAGAGGTATACACACTAAATACTCCAGAGAGCTTAAAAAACTTGATACATTTTTAAATGAGTGTACTCTGGGTTACAAACTCTAACTCTATACTGTGTCAACATATAAATAACAACACTTTCATTAGACCAAAACCAAATAGAAACAACAAAATATTAAAATAGGTCAATTTCAAAGTTGGAAGGATTTAAAAAGTTTTCCAATAATTTGTCCTATACCTAATCAATTAATGTATAAGCAATATCTCCAATGTCTCCTAATATAACTAGTTATAAAAGGTGTACCACATTCTCTGAAATAAAAAGAATTTGAGCTAAAATATTCTATTTTACAAATATAAGAAATAAATTTGATCTTGGTGTGAGAATAACTAATTGTCTATGCTAGTCATATAGGTACTTCATTATTTTTCTCTATTTTCAAAGGAAATGTACCAGGGATTCAGGCCCCTAAAGCCACAGCTTCAGATTTAAGGAGTATGATGTAAAAACTGAGTTATCCATACATTATATGTAAATCATAAATGTTTCAAAGACTTAATTCTTGTGTTTGTCAGATGTCCTGAATGAATATATTCAATACGTTATTTCTTACACTAAAACCTTTTCCTTAAGAAAATTGGGAACAAGTCATACTTCACTAGTTTATCGGAAAGGTGATCCTTCTGGTTTTCTCTGCTATTCTTTCCTGTCATTCTAAATAAAAACTGTTCATTCTACAGTAGTTTTAAAGGATTTGCTTTAAAAATAATCTTCCAAAGATTTAGAGCCTGTGGAGTGATCACCTCCATACTTTACTGGTCACAAGTCATTTTAAAGCAACTAAAACCATTGAAAACCAATCTGATAGAAATGTCCTGTCTGTGTAATCCTCAGGGGAGAATGTGGAAATTAGTCACCTAGCCTAACAGAAGAACTGTCTGCCACATAGGCATCATACATAAATAGTCCCCACAGGACTTTAGGGCAAAGGAAAAGAAGCCTGTGTCTTATAGAGAGAAGCACATTTTGCCTCACAAGAATTTGATATTTTAGGCATTTTAGAGATTCTTATTTAATAATTGGGGATGTAATTGGCCAACCAATTTTCTTGTGTCCGAAAAATACATATTTTAACTCCCAATACTCCTCCAACATTTTTTAAAGTTCTAATGACACCTCTAAAAAGAGAAAAGTACCTTTGTCTCCTGCTTACAGGATCAATTACAGCAGAAGTCAGAGAAGCTGGGAAAAGCAGAATGGAACAATGACTGACAGATGAATACAACAGAAAATTGCACAATCCATGAGATAACTGAGAATTTCTGGGTAATCATGTGTTCAAGAAGGAAGGTACATCACATAAGTGATGAATTACTAAATTCTACTGAAATCAATATTACAGTATATGTTAACTAACTAAAATGTAAATAAAAATTGGAAAAAAAAGAAAGGTAGGTCTCACACGATAAATATAATATGTGAATCTTGGGGGGCTGTGCCCAAATTCCAAAGTTAATTCAGAATATGAAGGGCAATTTCAGTCACATTGTCACTTTCCTTTTACCTTGGTGGCTCATCCACGACTGTAGGCATTAAAAAAGAAAAATCATGTGTCTTCTACAACGCTCTCCAATAATGCAGTTTGATATGGGAGGCCATTTCTTAAGTTCTTGAACTTTTCAAAACAAATAATGAAGCAGGATGGAAGAGGGGGAGAGGGTAGTAATGTTTCTGATGAATATATTTTTTAAAAAAAAAAGGCATTTTTGTATTTCTAGTCTCACTTTTATAATTATTAAAATTTTTGGAAACATTAACCATTTTGTCTGACATCTTCCTATAATGTAGTTTGCTAATTATCTTAATCAGAGTATGCAGAGCATAATTTAACATTTCTCTTCTAACTCAGGGCCTTCACATGACTA
This sequence comes from Panthera leo, assembly GCF_018350215.1. NCBI lineage: Eukaryota > Metazoa > Chordata > Mammalia > Carnivora > Felidae > Panthera > Panthera leo. Next base: position 58,509,132 of record NC_056695.1, on the reverse strand, counting down.
TCAATTAGCATACTGCAGTAAGAGAATGATGCCTTAAAGGACTATTAAGAGGTGGAGGCCTTGTTATCCTGATCTAAATGGTGCCAGATGGCTGTCTAATTAGTTACTCTGCTACATCTATATGCCACTTCATAGTGCTAGTTGCTTTTGCATAATTTCAGTCAACAGACCCTACTCATTATTTTTCACATTATTTGACCCGGTGTCTTCTACACTCTAAGAGGAAATAAAATCACAAAACCGATTATACTTTAAGACTTAATTATTTTGATTAATGCACAGGTTTGTCTTCAGTTTCACCCAAGGAATAAAATGTTATATAAATATGACATTTATGTGCATCTGTGTGTGCTTGCCCCTACAGCCTTCAGATGTGCTTCAGAAATTGCAGATTGATGTTTTCAGAGATTAAATTTGGAATCCTGGGACATTAATGAATATTTGTTTTAGCATACATCTGAATGTTTTACCACAAATTTGTAATATGTAATCCACATATTAAACCCACATACACAAAAAAGAGTTACACCATGTATATATTTTCAAGACACTGCTACCAATGTAGTTAAAATCAATGAACTAAATTCATGTCAATGTTACACATGATGTTGTCTCTGTGAGTTTTAGCAAAATGAGACATATGCACTGAGTATACAGATCCCAGTAGAGTACCTCCCCGAACAATGATAACCATGTGAAATCATTTCTTATATTTTTTCTGAAAAAAATTCCTTGAGATGAATTAGTAGTACTCTAAATTTCAGTAGCTTCATATAGAATTACTTCACCTAACAAGTGTTGAATTCACAACTTTTGTAAGAGCTTTACAGTTATACTTTTCAATTGGCTCCAGCTTTTTTTATTAGTTGTTGTTATCTTTCTCTCCAAGCATAATGATCTTTCTACTCAGAAACAAACTAAATACATATGACTAATCATCTAAAAAGTGATATTTAGGGGTGCCTGGGTGGCTCAGTCAGTTAATCATCTGACTTCGGCTCAGGTCATGATCTTGCAGTTCATGAGTTCAAGCTCCACGTCAGGCTCTGTGCTGACAGCTCAGAGCCTGGAGCCTGCTTCGGATTCTGTGTCTCCTCCTCTCTCTACCCCTTCCAGGCTCATGCTCTGTCTCTCAATAATAAATAAATGTTAAAAATAAATAAATAAATAAATAAATAAATAAATAAATAAAAAGTGATATTTAGGCACCCCAATGTTTATAGCAGCATTATCAACAATAGGCAAATTATGGAAAGAAGTCAAATGTCCATCTGCTAATGAATAAAGAAGTGATATATATATATATATATATATATATATATATATATGTATGTATATGTGTAATACACACAATGGAATATTACTCAACCATAAAAAAGAACAAAATCTTGCCATTTGCAACGACATAGATGAAGCTAGAGTGAATTATGCTAAAGAAATAAGTTAGTCAGAGGACAAATACCGTATGATTTCACTCACATGTGGAATTTAAGAAACAAAACAAATGAACATGGGGGGGGAAGGAAAAACCAAGGAACAAACTGAGGGTTACCAGAGGGGAGATGGGTGGGGGGATGGGCTAAATGGGTGATAGGTATTAAGGAGGGCACTTGTGATGAGCACTAGGTATTGCATGTAAGTGTTGAATCACTAAATTCTACATCTGAGAGTAATATTGCATTGTATGTTGACTAACTAGAATTTAAATAAAAACTTGCAAGGAAAGGGATGCCTGGTCGGCTCTGCTGGTTAAGCTTCTGACTCCTGATTTCAGCTCAGGCCATGATTTCATAGTCATGAGATCTGGCTACACAATGGGCATAAAGCCTGCTTGAGATTATCTCTCTGCCCCTCCCTCGTTGGCTCTCTTTCACTCTCTGTACAAAATAAACAAAAACAAAAACAAAAAAAGCAAAAACAAAACAAAACAAAAAACCTTGAGGGGAAAAAGTGATATTTTGAAGTTATCGCTTTTGGGAAAGACAGACTCATCAGTTTATTAGAGATAAGAGTTTGTAATCATAGCTTATCACATTTAAATATAAGTTTTCCACCATGTTTGAATATTTCCAAAATATTTTGGCCTACATATTTTGATCAAGCAAAGAAGGTCAATATGTAGCATTTTCTACTACTCTTCTTGCTTTTGAAGTTCACTATTGCATGTTTTGCAGTGTTTATGATGGTCAGTTTCATGTGTCAACTTCGCTAGACATTTGTCCCCAGTTATTTAATCATATAGTAGTCTAGATGTTGCCATGAAGGCGTTTTGCAGGAGTGATTAAATCAATCAATTGACTTCAAGTCCTCCATAATCAGGATGGGCTTTATCCAGGAAATTGAAAGGCTTTAAGAATAGAATGCAGATTTTCTTAAGATGACATTCTGCCTGTGGACTGAATGGAGTGAAGCTTCGGCTCCTGAGAGTTTCCTGCATAGCTAGCTAGCCAGCCAACACAATTAAGTAAGTCAATTCCCTGCAATCAATCACATGCATATGGCAAAACCTTGACTGATACAGTGCTCTTGTGTTTTGTTTGCATTTCGTCACGGTCTCAAGAAAAAAAGAGCATGGAGCACATCTCATGCTGACCCTGAATGGCTGTCTGAAAGCTGGTTACTTGACTCTGATCATTTTCCAAAGCAGAAGAGCTACCTCACCTTCCTCTACCTTCAATTGATGCCTACAACTGCAGTTTACCATCCTCCCTTGGTCAGTAAGATAAACCTTCATTACAATACATTTAATGTAATAATTACTTATTCTTGAGGCGCCAGGTGTCTCAGTCAGTTAAGTGCCTGACTCTTGGTTTCAGCTCAGGTCATGATCTCATGGATCATGAGCATGGAGCCCCATATCTGTCTCCATGCTGATGGTGCAGAGCCTGCTTGGGATTCTCCTTCTCTCTCTGCCTTAGTTTACTTGCTCCCGCACTCTCTCTAAATAAATAAATAAACTTAAAAAATTAAATAAAAACTACTCTCATATGTCTGTTTATTAGACTTTAGTTTTTTGTTCAAATAATAACCTCTCTACGTCTGAACATAATTTGGGTAACTTGGGCTTATATTTACAATACATAACTGCTATGCTACAATGTTTTTGAATCCTTTGTTATATATATAGGTCTTTGGAAAGAAACAGCAAAAACTAGCAAAAAACAATAACCCTGTTTGTTAGCCTATCTCTGCCAGTATCACTGTAGTTAGTGTGTTTATTTTAGAGAATGTCTTCCTCTCCCCTTCCTATTCTGTTCCCACACCAGGTACTCCCCAGTTTTAAAATCCCCCCCAATCTTCCATGTATCTAAAACCAGCAAGTATTTCTCTTGATGTAGCAGAACTTTTAGGGTTACTCTTTTACATAGTAAATGTAAACCATTTGTGTTGTGAAATATTAAATAATAGTGGAAAGAAGGACAGCAACACTACACATACACAGGCATACACACGCGCGTGCACAGACATGCACACACACACACACACACACACATAACCATTTTAATTATAATCAGTATAAATAGGTATACTTTTATATCCTGGTTTTCTTTTTAACTGTTTTATGAAACTTTATCGCATATCATTACAGTTTATTCCTGTAAAATAGCTAATAGTTGAATATTTTACCACATTGACATACATTTTATTTAATCCCATTCTAGTTACCATTAAATCAATGCTTGTTTATAAATCTCTTTCCCTCTCTGATATCTCTTTTGATTAAATTCTTTAAGAAAATTTCTGTTCAACTAGAATAAATATTTTACGTTTTGAAAAAATACCTCCAAGCTTATTTTCAGAAAGTCACTAAGTTTTTATATTTCCACTAATGACATATACTTTCAGAAGTCACTCCATGTAATAATATAAATAAGATGAAAAGTAAAAAATATCTTACTATATTTATAAATCACTAAATAATCTATAGTTTTGAAGTCATTCCAAATAATGATTGTTAACAGTCTTAAAAGTTGCCTCATGCACCTGAGGGCTTTGTTGTTCACTTCACTTTGACAAATTCACTAAAGAGGTTACAGCACCACTGTATATCCCTCACTATAAAGAACTTGCTAGAAGATAAAATGGACTTTTCCTGAAAGCTAATGCAAAGACCACTTTATGCAGAGAGAATAGAAGGTGATCAACAACTTTGAAGGATATAGTAAAAGCTGTGAATATGATTAAAGCATTGAGACTGAGGCAAATCTCTGGTTCACGAGAAAAAAAAAATAGGCAGGCAATTCAAGACTGCTTTATCAATATTCAGCTCGTCCCCTGTTGAGTAAAAATGTACTCACACAAGATTTTGATAAGAGAAATGAGATAAAAAAATTCTTTCTGATACTGATGAGAGTCAAGGCTATTTCTATATTTTAAAGTGTCTTGCTCAAGTGAGGCATCTTAAGAAAAGATTTAGAATCTTGAATAGTTTTAACATTTCACTTCTTGGCTGAAAGCTCATTTAATTTTAAGGAGAAAATCAAGCTATTTTATGAAATGATTCAAGAACTTGACAAATTTTCAATATTTAAGAATTTTCTTCATTTACTGCAGAAAGAAATTGGTAACATGTTATTGGACAAATTTTTAAAAAATGTTAATTCAAATCAAAGTTTGAATTAGCAATTTTTTTCACAACTAATATTTGAAGCACCCACTTTTCCAGTTTGTTTTGTTTGTTTGTTTGTTTTACTTAAAAAGTAACTAAATCCTCATCTATATTTTACCACAATATCAATATCTATATACTCTCACTTGCTACCATCCATAATGCCATATAAATGTGAGAATTTTCTAATTCAGTGACATAAAGAATAGGACAGATTATGTAGATATAATTTTTGAAAACATGTAAAAACACACACACAAAGTTGACTGAAATACTACTCTAAAGTCGTTTGGCCTGGGTCAACATATTTTTTATGCTTCTATATGTAAAGTTTATAAAACTGCATGTTTTAATTCGTGATAAGTATTTCCCCCCAAAAGATTTTGTTTCTTTCATTTAATTTTTACTTTTCATATCTGAGGTCATGCTCCCTGGAGAAGAGACTCTGAGACAGAAATTCATGTGCAGAAGGCTTATTGGGGGAAACGTTTAGTAGTAATACTTGTAAGAGAGGATGAGAAACAAGATGGGGCAGACAGAGAAACTGCAGTGGTTACGTTACAAACAAACAATCCCACAGGTAGCTCAGGAACTAGGATATCCTTTCAGAGTTGCCTTTCCAGGTATAGAGGCCAGGCTTTCTTACCCCATTGTGGACTACTTAAATTTAACCGCATGTGGGCTGACTCTGATAAGAAGAAATTTCTTTCGATGGCTCCCTCAGTTAAGGCTGAGTTAAAAACCAAAAACATTTTTTGTATTTTGTCTCATTACTTTAAAAATGAATAACTGTACACTATTTAAGCAAACTTAAAATCATAGTTTTTTGCTAAATTAGTGACAGTAATTTTGAAATGATTGCAAATTTTTATTTTATTTACCCCACTTTTTCTGAACTTCTAGTATATATAAACAATGGTTATTATAAGGTAACAAAAACAAAGTATAAAATATAAAAATATATAAGGTATAAAAATGCAAAGCAATACTCATGCTCTAAAATAATTCTGAGAAGAGATGATTGCTCAAATAACCATAATACATTGTACTATTAATAATTGAAGAGTCATTGCAAATCAAGTTCTTGGTTATTCCAAAGAGAAACATCCATTATAGGGTTCAGAAAAGTTTTGTTAAGAGTTATCATTTGTTTGACTTCTTAAAAGAATGAATAGAGTTTTGAGAGGCACGGACGAATATGAAGATCATTCTAGGCAGAGCGAAGTACATTAGAAAGAAATAGAAATGCCAAAGTGCAAAGCGTTTTTTTGAAACAGCGATTATCTCAATTTGATGAGACATCAAGGCATGTGAACAAAAGTAGTGCTAGATTGCTAGACAGATTGTTCAGTCCTCATATGTCAGAATGACTTTGTACTCAAGTCTTGGGGGCAGACAGGGGAGTGAGGCTGTAATGACACTATCAACAAACCTCTCTTCTCTCTGTTCTTGCTCTAAGCTTCCACAGCAAGCTAGCCAATGGTCCCATCCATGTGAGCTCTAAATTACATGTCTGTTCTGACCACTTCTACTATGAAAACCACAGTATCGTCCTCATCTTCTGTCGTCTGGACTATGGCAGTCACTTCCCAACAGGACACATTAGGTTACCACTTGTGTCCATATCATCCATTCTCCAGACAGCAGGCAGAGTCATCTTTTAAAAATACAAAGCAGATAATTTCACACTCCTCATTCTGAAGGCATCCAGTGACTTTCCATGACACTGAGATTTTAACAGCCAAAGGCTTGACCTGACCTTCTAGGCCTCACAGAATTTGTTTCCTGCCTACTTTTCTTGTCTTCTCTCTTAAAAGATTTCCCCTTGTTCATTGGTCATTCTGGGTATCTTACACTCTCCAGATTGTTGCATTTGGGACATTTGCAGCTTTCTTTTCTGAGCCCTAATGGTCACAGGGCTGTTACCTTCTCATCACTTCTATGGTGTCTGAAGTATCCCTCCACAAAGAGATCTTTGCTAAGTAAGCATCTAAAATAGCTTTCTTAGGATCATTCTCAATCAAATCTCTTCTTTGTGACATTTTTATTCTGTTTATTTACATTTATTTTCTGCCTTCCCCCAAGAACGTAGTCTTTATGAAAAAAGTCCTCACTTGTTCTCCACTATGTAAACAACATTTTAAACAGTGGATGTGTTTTTAAACAGAGGCCATAGATTATTAGCAAATGATAATAATATTCGTTATAAAGTATCTATAAAATTGGGATATTTCGTAGAATTTTAAAAACTGTGAAAATAATTTGAGTCTCTTGATTAATTATCCTTTCAGAATACAAATCCCTATGGTTATCTAGAGGTTATTTTTAATGTATTATAAATATTTAGTAATTGTAAAAATCATATATAAATTAAACTTCTTAATAAAAGTGTGCATTTTTCAGGCAGTCTTTCCTGAAGGACTTAGGAATGATGTAAGTAAGGGGAAAAAATACAAATAAACAAAAATGTGGTTGATTAAATTAAAGTTACGTGAACCATCTAAAAAGGGCAAAATGACTAGTTGGACTAGAAAGACCTAAATGTTAGTGGAGAATATGTCAACTTACATAAAGAATATACATAACAGAGAAATATAACTCAGTTAAACAAGCACAAGAAGGAGTGCCTGGGTAGCTCAGCTAGTTAAGCGTCCAACTTCAGCTCAGGTCATGATCTCATGGCTCGTGAGTTCCAGCCCCACGACAGTCTATGTGCTGACATCTCAGAGGCTGGATCCTGCTTTGGATTCTGTGTCTCCCTCTCTCAGCCCCTCCCCTGTTCATGCTCTGTCTCTCAAAAATAAATAAACATTAAAAAAAAATGTTTTTTTTTGCACAAAGAAAGAAAGTCACAGAACAGATATTAGCAGTATACATCCAAGCTCGGACAGGAGTGTGTTCTGAGTTAGAAGATCTGTAGTTAGGCAGGGTCCAAAAACACCTCTAAAGAATCTTTGAAATAATCTATATGTCAATCTTGAATTCATAATTTTATTAACACTAACTAACTGTCTTCATCCTGTGCTAATCAAGCAAAACTTGGCTTATCTTCCTTCCATATTGGACCAAATAGAGGGATTGAATGGGTAACTTAAACAGACTTAAATATTCCAGCACCTGTGACACTTATATATCTTATGGTAAATTAATATATTGGCATCAGGCTTTTATGCTTATTTTATGTAAATCCACTTCGGAGCAATGAACTTTCCCTCTGTATGCTGACAAAATCAGTTTCTAAGCCAGAGGGAAGATCCAGGACTCTGGCAAATCTACCGAGGTAATGAAGGCCACCTCGTGAGGCTTTTGGGAGAAATCTTAAGGTCTTTGCCTTGGGGACATTGACTTTTGCTGAGTATACCATAGCATTTTCTTATTTTAATCTCTGTAATGTCTCTCCTTTAAATTTTTTAAGACTGCCTTTTAATAGTAGAAAAGAGGAATATGTTTTAAGTAATCTCAAGATTTGCGTGTCATTTTGTAGTTCATAAGTGAGGAGATTTTTATTTTCTTTATTTTATTCAATCATTAAACAAACATACTTTTATTTATCTTCTAGTACAAGATAGACATTATCCCTGAACTCACAGAATTTATGTTTCAGTTGCATAGGTGAAAGTTAAACTAATTATACAAACAAAATTTTAATTAAAATTTTGATAAGTCTTATACAACAGAAGTACTGAGGTGATTAATGATATTTTAGGCTCCAGGAACTGTAATTTTAAAACCTTTGTGTAGGCAGGAGCACAGTCTATTTGAAGGACTAAAACATTAGCTAAAATAAAATGCAGAAGGCTATAGGAAGAGTGCATATGAAATGGCTTCTATGGGTAGAGGCATGAGGATATTGAAAAATTTAGAAATGTAAAGTTATAATAGTGAAAACGCCTTGAATTTTCTGATTTCCCTCTTCTAATTTACATAACATTTAAGGACAAAATAATGAGCCCCAAAGATGCCCTTGCCCCAGTCTTCAGAACCTGTAAATATGGTACTTTACATGATAAAGGGACTTTGTGTACATAATTAAAAATCCTGAGGTGGAGAAATTATACTGGTTTATCCAGATCAACCTAATATTGTCACAAGAGTCCTTATAAAGGGAGGCAACAAAGTCAATGTTAAAGAGAGAGGAGATGGACAAAGGAAGCAGAAGTAGGAGTGATGCCCTTTAAAAATAGAGGGAAAGGTCATGAGTCAAGGAAGGAAAGCAGCCTCTTGACACGGGAAAGGGCAAAGAAAAACATTTTTCCCTAGAGTCTCCAGAAGGATGAAGCCCTACCAAGACCTTGAAGTCAGATGTTGTACTTCTAGCCTCCAGAACAGAAATACAATAATAATATACATAATGAATAATAAATGTGTTTGGTTTTAAGCCACTGAATTTGCAGTAATTTGTTTTAGTAGCAATAGAAAAGTGGTACAACATTATGTAGTTTGATTTCTGTATTGTTAAAGATGGAGAGTTTTATATAACTTACTATAGTAAACCCAAACTAGAATATCGGCTCCCTGGGGCATGAGGCCATGTTTTGGAATTCCTTATGATCAAGTTATGTCCATAATACATTACAGAATTTACTTGCTAGTCAACTCAATGTAACAAATTAAAATTTTTTAAACCTAAAATATGTTCAGGCTATTGGTTTGTCTCAAAACCAATTTTTAGTTCTTACTCCACTACTGATTTTTATTAGTTATATAAGGTTGTCTAAGTTAAGGAACATCAGGATAGGACCTTTATATAGGGCTCTCCCTTCCCCCCCACTGCCTTTTTTTTTTTTTTGTCAAATACCTTTTGTAGAAGTTTCCAGTAACTATCAATGTCCCCCAAATTCATACCTCTGCTTCTCCTAGTAGTCTTGCTTTTAGAATCTGATCACATTTATTTCACTTAGACTTAACTTTTATAAGATATATGACTTAAAGTAAGTTAGTTGATTTTAGTTTACTTATCTATAAAATACAATTCAAGTTTTTGTCATAGGTTTGAGATGATTATCAACTAATATTGTGCATATAAAGTAAATGAGCAAAGTGTCTGGTGTGTAGGTGGTGTTAAGTAATCACGGTTGTTTTTCCATCTCCCCCCCTTCACATCACACCTCTCCAACTGCATGACTCATTTATTGGGGAGCATCTCTAGACGGGTTCTCATAAGCAATCAAACGTGAGACTGTTTTACATACCAGAAAACAGAGATAAAGTCAAAAAGTATGTATAAATGAATGCCAGTATGTCAGTATCAAATCAAGCTTGTAGAACAGAGTATTTGGAGAGTGGATCTTGGTGTACTTGTGAGTTTTACACTGGATGAAATGATAATTCATCCAGAGGCATTAATATTGTCTCCTTCCATTTCATAGTCAGTGAAATGTCTGTGCAGTGCAACATCATGAGACAGGAACTTTAAATGTCAGCATCACCTACTGTTTCTGAGGCAAATACCTAAAATGAACCAACTAATAGTTATTGGTACTAAAAAAAAGATTAATGTGCCTGACACTGTATTGATGCCAAAGAAATACTACATGGTTTATGGAATAAAGGGTGGAGGATGCAAAACAGAGTGTATTTGTAGCATTCATCCATGTCAAATGTTGCCTAGGTGTTACTACTTTTGTGAAAATTCAGCAGACGTGAAAGAAGAATCTTTTTCCACCTTGCTGTGTATGTGTATGTGTGTGTGTATGTGTGTGTGTGTGTCTGAATTTGTCACTTTCATTAATTTAGTGTAGAAAAAGTAGGTTCCTATTCATTTTCCAACCTCTCGTGCTTTTCAGTTAAAAGCAATGAATAAATTAAAAAAAAAAAACAAAACCCAAACCCAAACACAAAAACAACGTTTGTTATTGAGATTTTGAAGGGCCCGTGGTAACTATATGTCCCAGCAGTGGTAAGCATTCCCAAGCCTGGTGGGGAAGGGTGTACTAACAGGAAGTGATATTTCTTCCAGAGCAGAGATAACAGATAAATACCTAATGGACTACTGTAATCTGAATCTGAGTTATGAATTCAAACCACTTTTATTGAAACCCTTTCCAAGTCATCTCATTGCTGGTGTAGAGAAGACATGATACATTTGGTGGTCTTCTTTAACCATGCCACACTCAGTAAAATGTTTATAATTACATAATTTTCATAACGACTACAGCTGAGAAATATTATACCTTTCTAACTCAAACTGTCCATCTAAAACAAACTATAATTATAAATAGTTTATCACATATAAGCTTTATATTTTGGAAACCATTGGATTTTTCCTTGCCACAAATAACATGCCAAAAAATTGCTGATTCAATGGTAATAAAATTACAATTTTAAAGCAACAGACATACGTTCCAGGTTTTGTTGTTCCCTAATCTTTATTTATGTCTTTGCAATTGGCAACCATCGAGGGGTAAAACTGCACCACACAGATATGGCTGCAACTATAATGCAACCCAGCATCGTGGGTTTCTAATGGCCAATAAACCTGATTTATTAAACAAACTCTATTAATGTTACATCAGGGATAAAGTGATTATGGAGCCCTTTACATTGTAAAAATTCATAATTATCATTTCTTCTTAAGAAAAGAGCCACATCTTTATAAAACAGTCACTGGGCTCTGACATGCTGGGCTGTGTAAAACTGATAATGGGTTGAAAATGAAGACTGTCAGCAGTATGTTCTCCAAAACGGTACATAAGCCATTTGAATCAAAACAATAATAAAACAGTCTTTTTCCTCTTTCAGAAGGGAATTGGCATTTAAATATTTAGAAAATATTCCTAGAACTAGTGTGAGCTAATAGAAGTATAAGGTGTTTAAATTTGAGGTTTAAAATAAGTACCTAAAATAAGTGTCGAGAATTTAAAGATAAATATATGAGACACTAATTTTGTTATTAAATGCAGAGTACAGCAGTGGTTTTGTAAAACCATGGAAAACCAAAATTTAATTTGTAGTGATCATATTCTTTTCCAATGAATAAGTTAAATGAAGGAAAATGAAGAAATTACATATGTATGATTAGAATGATTTAATATAAATGCACACTGATATTTACAAATTCATAAGCTCCATCTTTCTACAGGTTTATTGGGAGAATACAACAAAGAAACTATTAACATCTTCATTGGCATATTTCTGCACTTGAATTATCCTCATTGATTTTGTATATTCACAGAAGAGGTTTCCTAAGAAAACCAAGTTTCTTTCCACTTTGTTGTATAAGAAATCTTCCTTCCTCTATGTAATGTATTTCATTTGAGGGGTTTTGGCCGATTCTACCCTTTCTTAGCCACTGGGGTCTGTGGCCAAGGGCTGATCAAGCAGATTTGTCCCATTCTGCTAGTAACACTGATTATTTTAGAGTTGGATAAGCCATCCCAAACTGGCTAGTAAAAATTCTCCTTTGATATTTTGGTCTTTGGTACAGCTGTGTGACTTTTCTTTCACTGCTCTGATCAACTGAATGTACAACCCAAATAACTATTCCTCCCTATATCAAAGCTTTTGCAACATCATCATAAGTGGAATGTATTGTGTCACTTCTCGAAATGTGGTTAGCCAATTCTGATCCTAAGCCTTAAGAGATCTTGTAAGGGAACTTTACTCTCTTGTACTTTACAATCCCTGTTAAAAGAACATGCCTCAGTTAACGCACAGGTCTCAGAAGGAAGAAGAGGGACACATGGTGCTAAGCCCCTGAGCTAATCTCTACTTGATTATCAATGCTCAGCCACCACAGTCTGGAACAGAATCACACCAACTGACCAGCAGATTTATAAGAATAAATGTTTATGGTGTATTCTACTGAAATTTTGTGTTTGGTGATTTACTAACTAACTAACTGATACAGTGACTCTGACAAGGATGGTAACAGTAGTAGTGAAAAACAGTAGTAGTGGTCAGATTAAAAAAATAACGTTTATTTATTTTTGAGAAAGGGAGACAGAGACAGAGACAAAGACAGAGCACGAGCACGAGAGGAACAAAGAAACAGAATCTGCAGCAGGCTCCACGCTCTGAGCTATCAGCCCTGAGCCACCCAGGCACCCAAGATTTTAAATATACTGTCAGAACTTGACACGAAAAAATATATGAGGTACAAGTGAAAAGGATGACTCTAAATCCTTTGCCTTGAAAAACTACAAGGAAGGAGTTACAGTTTACTGAGACAGCAACTGAAGGTGAAATATAGAACATATTTTCAGAGAAAAAAAATCAGAAATAATATTTTATAGCTTAAATTATTATGTGAGCCTAGAATTCAAGATAGTACTTTCATGGGAAATATGAAGTTTTTGTTGTTAAAATCATAATATTGGAGGAGATCACCAAAAGTATGATTGTTCGATGCAGTAGTGAGAAGATCAAGGTCTCTAAAATTAGCAGCTTTTAAATAGGAAAACAGAAATGATCAAAAGGGCAACACATGAAGTAGAAAGAAAATCAGGAGGGGTTGGTTTCCTGGAAGCCAAAGAAGGAAAGTTTGTCATGGAGATAGAATAATGAACTGTATCTGATATGGCCCATGGGTCAATTAGGATGGTCATTGGGTACTGACTTTAGAGTTAACAACCTGAAAGGTTTTATGTTATATTTACTGTAATTGGGTAGAGTGCCTTTTAAGAATTCATCTAACAATCATTCTAAATATTGTTTTGTGTTACTAATTAATACCACTATATATATATATATATATATATATATATATATATATATCTCAACATGATAAATATATCAACAAATATATATCAACATATATACTAAATGCATAGATGAATTCCCAGTATTAACATTTGGAGCAGCTATGATCAATGATTAAATAATTTTTATTTAATTCAAAACACATCTATTTTGAAATTACATCACACACACATGTAACATATACCTATTCACTTAACTGTTTGATGGTAATACTTCTCTCCAACAAAAGCAGAGTTTTTATTTCTAGTGTTTAACGTAGTCATGATAACCAAACTACATTCAGAAAGAGTGAAAGATGTTTGATTGGCTGAATTTTCCATTATTTCTCATCTTCTTGAAATTCAAGAACATACAAATGTTCATTATGCTTTTTTTTAAGGCACCTTGGTATTAGTACCTACGACTAGCACATCTCTTAGTTTTCTGTGATGATTTTTTTCCCAATTTTTAACTTATTTTATTAATCCAACATTTATGGAGCTTATTTTATATTGTAGTAACTAAGAACACAATATGGAATCAAATTGCTTGATTTTGAACTTTAGTTCTATTCTTCAAGTATGTACCCTTTAGGGGCGCCTAGGTGGCTCAGTCAGTTGAGTCCGACTTCAGCTCAGGTCATGATCTCACAGTTCATGAGTTCGAGTCCGCATTGGGCTCTGTGCTGACAGCTCAGAGCCTGGAGCCTGCTTCAGATTCTGTCTCTCTCTCTCTTTCTCTCTCTCTCTGCCCCTCCCCCACTTATGCTCTGACTCTCTCTCTCCCTCAAAAATAAACTTTAAAAAAATTTAAAGAAAAAGAATGTGTCCTTTAAAGTCCATAAATATAATTGAGGAAATATTCATTTCCCCAATTTCATCCATATTTAACTTATACAATCATTATATTATTGAACTAATCCATCTTAAATGATTAGCATAGTGCACGGTCTATTTTCAAACACAAACTGCATTTATTATAATTGTTATTAATTCTGTATTATGTGCGAGAGCTATGCTAACAATTAGAAATAAAAGAATGTAAACTATGATACCAGGAAATTCATAATTTAGTAAGAAGACAGATATAGAAAGAAATAAAAACCGATGCTGCAGTGCAAGTTAAATCGTAGACCTGTGCTCAAGAGAGAGAGTAGTCGCACTTTTACTTAAGTATTAAGAAAATCTCACAGATAAGTTTACATTTTGCCTTTTTTGATGCTGACCGTGACATAGTTGCTTACCTTTGTTGTCTAATATTGTTCCTAGCTTCTGTGCACATAGAATCAGTAAGAAAAAAGGAAAGGGAATCATTATTTATTAAGTACCTGTCATATGCTAGATAAGAATAATGTTAAATACTTTGCGTGCACATGTTAATAATGTAATAATTATGAGATGGATTGTTCTATTTCACAGATCACATCCAATGATATACAGCTATTCCTTCAAAAGTATTCATTATATTTTAGGCATTTTTTTAAGAACTTTGCATACATTAACTAATTGAAGCCTCAAATCATATCAAGGAAATAAGTATTATTATTTTACAGATGAGGAAATTGTTATAGCCCAAAGTTTAAATACATTTTCTAAGACCTTATAGGCATTTTATGGCTGATTTGGGATTTGAAGCTCTCAACAAGGATTTTATGGGCTGACTTGTGTTTCCTCGAAATTATATATTGAAGTGCCAATCCCCAGTACCTCAATGGAAATGGTATTTGGAGAAAAGGCCTTTAAAGAAGTGATTAAGTTAAAATGAGGCCACTGGGGTGAGGCCCTCATCCCATATGGCCATGGTCCTTATAAGTAAGGGAAAAAGAAACCAAGCATGTGTGCACATCCACGTCGAGGAATGAGCATGTGAAGACACAGCAAGAAGGTGGCTACCTGCAAGCCAAAAGGACAGACTTCAGAAGAACTCAACCCTGCTGCCACCTTGATTTTTAACTCTTAACTTCCAGAACTCTGAGAGAATAATTTCCACATATCTGTAGATATTACCAAATATCTTTGTGATGTAGAGTGCCCCTGGTTGAGAGCCACAGACCTGCATTGAGAAAGCACATAGACTCTTGGCGGGGGGGTGGGGGGGTAGGTAATAATTTTTCTCAACCAAGGTCTTATTCCACTTATTCCACTACGTGATGAAACTAGGACAAAAACCCAGGTTCAACAGACTCCAAAGCTAATGCATTTTTCAATGAAGTCTATTATTGTTGACAGAATTTCAAGTGGAGAAGGAAGTGTATTAGAAGAGGGCCTAGCAGTGAATAAACAAGACTGAAATATACCTTGAGAACATCTACCCTGATTCAGAAGTACTGTTCATAAAGCCCTACTAAGGATCCAGACAGAGAGAACTGGAAGCCCTAATTTTTGAAATTAAGATTGGTGAAGACTGCACTTGGAATTCATCATTTCATGAAAATCTCTATCTGGTGATCTCCCGGTCCGGATTGTTACTACTATTCATTCTTTGAGTCAGACCATGTCTATAATTTTAGAAAAAGTAAAGTTTCAAGAAGTAAAAAACATATCAGGCAGTAGACAGGGTGAAGGTGAAGAGAAGAACTGCAAGCATGGTGCTCGTTTTTCAGTTGAGTGTCACATTGTACTCTAATTATCTACTTGGTTCTCTCTCCACTTGACTGGGTGCTCCTTGCCAAACAGGATTATGTTTTCTGTTTTTTATATTCTTAACACTTTATACTCTACCTGTCATATAATCTGAACTTAATAAAAATATACCAAATGATTAAATGAGCGAAAGTACCATCCTAATAAAATGCCATAAGAAGATGGGCTGCCTGGGTGGCTGAGTCGGTTAAGCGTCCAACTTCGGCTTAGGTCATGATCTCGCGGTTTGTGAGTTTGAGCCCTGCATCGGGCTCGGTGCTGACAGCTCAGAGCCTGGATCCTGCTTCGGATTCTGTGTCTCCCTCTTTCTCTGGCCCTTCCCCTCTCGAGCCCTGTCTCTCTCTCTCTCTCAAAAAATAAACATTAAAAAAAAATTTAAACGCCATAAGAAGAAATAAAAAAATCTATATAATGAAAAATTTGAACTTGAAAAATAAGAATTTATACAAATGTGTGAATTAGAAAAAAATCACAAAAAATACCATAATTGTATGGTGCAATCTAATTTGTCAATGTTTTTGTACAGACATGGATAAGTGAACTATTGGGAGTTCAGAATTGAAAGGGTCTTGCTCAGGCAAAATAAAGAAAGCTTACCAATGTTTTTTATCTAGCAGTGTCAGCTTGGCTCATTTTTTTTCTGGCATTTTAATGCTAATTTGTTAGAAAAGAGTCTAGTGTTCAGATGACTGCAATAATTTTAATTATGTTTGGCCTGCAGCACATAGTTGCACAGTGAGTGGGAGTAAGCACTTCTGAAATTTCGCAATGAGTATTTTCTGAAAACTGTACTGCAAAAACTACATGTAAATATCTGAAATTTAAGAAGAGGACTCCATACAAACACAAAAACAAAATATTCAAAAGAACATGTTTTGGAGACTTTAAGAGTAAAGCAGAAAATATTTATAGCTAAATGAGGGACATAAAAGTAACACAGGCAAGAAATAAGTTTACAAGATAAAAAGAAATATGCAGATTTCTGGGACTATTGCTGTAGAACCATAAGGATAAACTCCAGTATAATTGTGTATTGGATTATGATGGTAGACATGTTTCCTCCTGTATTTATACTTTAGATCTTAAAAAGGAGTTTGAATTTTTACATTTGAAAGGGGCCAATATAAAAGTATTTTGCTCCATTCATCCTGGGCTAATGTGGAAAGTAGGAGATTATCAACTTGCTTCTTAAATTCTTTTGTCTTCATCTGTTTATCAATTGAGATCATTCGTATTCTACAAGATTGTATCAGATCAAAAGTAAACACAGACTTATCTCTAATAATCTCCATATGAAAAAAGTGTCTCATTTATCTCTCTCAAAGTGGAAGTAGTTTAGCTCAAAAACAAACAAATAGAATAATAAAAACATATTTTGAGGTCTAAATTTTGAGTGGACCACTATAAATTGCCATATATTGGCTTGCCTCTATTTTATGCTATAATGGTTTTTCCTCCCACAGTGAAAAATCTAGTTAAAAGAACTAGTTTTCATAGAATTAGATGGGGAAGTAATATTCTCAAAATAAAAATTTAAAACTTCTTTCTGCAAAATATATGCTTTAAATATTTGTTATCTTTTCTGTGAGGAAAGTCATGAATGTTGTATGATTGACATTTTTTCTCTTCTTAATTCTAGCACTTACATATTAGTGTGGTAGAATTGTCAAAGGTAATTGATTTGTCAAAATTATTGATTTGTTGTTATTAACCAAAGCCCATATCTTATTCAGATTTCATTAGTTTGTAGCTACTGTCCTTGTTTTCTTCCAGGATCCCATCTAAGATACATTTTATTAGTCTTCATGTGCCCTTAGATTCTTGGCTGTGATATTTTCTCAGACTTTGTATGGTTTTGATGACGTTGACAATTTTTAGAACTATTGGTTGGGTATTTTATAGAATGACCTATTATTGGGATGTGTCCACTATTTTTATCAATATTACACCGACGTTATGGGTTTTGAGGAGGATGACCACAATGGTAAAGTGATAATATCATCGCATTATATCAAGAGTCCATATTATCAACATGGCATAGCCATGTTGGTGTTCACCTTGTTTACCTGGTTGAGACAGTGTTGTCAGTATTCTCCACTATATAGTTATGTTATCTTACCTCTTTCACATTGTACTATTTGAAACGAAGTGATTATGCACAACCCACATGTAAGGAGTGTGAAGTTATGCTCCACCTTCTTGAGGGCAGAGTATGTCTATAAATTCTTTTATATGGGAGATTTGCTTATTCTCTCCCTTTGTTTATTTCTAGCTATGTGGACTCATAGGTATTTATTTTATACCTTGGATTACTATCCAATACTGCTTGGCTTTCTTAAATTGTGTAGCTTTGGCCATTGGGAGTCCTCTAGTTAACTTCTGTATCTCTTTGACATATCTGCCCAGGATCTACAATATAACATACTGGTTTTTTTTTTTCATTCTAAATATCCATATAAAATATAATAAAGATATAAAATCAAATAAGTTTACGTGAGAATATAAAATTGGTATTCTATAATTTTTTTTTTTAGTATTTGAGAATAAGTACATGTATTATATATTAATTTATACACAGATACATGTGTATATATATATGAATACATACACATTCATGCACATACACACTTGCACACGTATTTATGAAAAAGTGAATCACTGACCATAATTAGATAATGGATCCTTAAGTTGATTCGGCTTTTTAAAATTTTTAAAAATAAGTTTTCTAATCAACATCTATCTCTTAAATAGTAGATATGTCAATCATTTCATAAAATACACATTTTAAAGTTTGTGTCATTCCAACTTAAAAATATGGAAAATTTAACGGAATTTTGCATTTGGCTTCCCAAATAACGATTCTGAATGAAAATTCTAATTTTAAAAGCACTCAGAAATTGGAAAACTAAATCATCTCATAAAAAACTAGTGGTAAATAAGGTGACTTTATTTAAAAAAATGAAAATCATTTAATTCAATTATATTTTTCTTATGTTTGCATCTGATTAAGTTGAAATTTAAAATGGACCTCTGTGTTCTAGATGTTTAAACATTCTTTTAAATGGCAGTAATGTTCCTTTCACTTCCGGTGACCTTAAAAATACAGCTAAAAATTAGAAATGTATAGAATCAGTCTTGAGTGCCATTAATTGCTGGGTACACACATTCAAAAAATGCTAGAACAGAACATTTACAGACCTAAAGCTAAATTATTCAGGTAAAAAAATGACAATTATAATTAATAGATAATTATAATTATTTGGTAATATTTGGTAATAGTCTCTTAAGTTTTGTTTATTATTATTATTTTTAATTTAAATCCAATTTAGTTAACATATAGTGTAATAATGACTTCAGGAATAGAACTTAGTGATTCATCACTTACATGCAACAATAGTGCTCATCCCAACAAGTGTCCTCCTTAATGCCCCTCAACCCTAGCCCATCCCCCTACACAACAGCCAGCTAGCAACCCTCAGTTTGTTCTCTGTATTTAAGAGTCTCTTATGATTTATCTCTCTCTCTCTCTCTCTCTCTCTCTCTCTGCTTTTATCTTATTTTTACTTCTCTTCGCTTATGTTCATCTGTTTTGTTTCCTAAATTCCATATATGAAATTTTGTATTTGTCTTTCTCTGACTGACTTATTTTGCTTAGCATAATACAATCTACTTCTGTCCACTTTGTTGCAAATGGCAAGATTTCATTCTTTTTGATTGCTGAGTAATATTCCTTTGCATAGAGATACCACATCTCCTTTATCCATTCATTGGTTGATGGATATTTGGGCTCTTACCATAATTTGGCTATTGTTGATAGTGCTGCTATAAACATTGGAGTGCATGTATCCCTTCAAATCATCACTCTTGTATCCTTTGGATAAATTCCTAGTAGTGCAATTGCTGGGCCATAGGGTAGTTCTATTTTTAAGTTTTTGAGGAATCTCTGTACTATTTTCCAGAGTGGCTGCCCCAGTTTGCATTCCCACCTACAGTACAAGAGGGTTCCCCTTCTTCCACATCCTCGCCAACATCTGTTGTTGTCTGAGTTGTTAATTTTAGTCATTCTGACAGGTGTGAGGTGGTATCTCATTATAGTTTTGATTTGTATTTCCTTGATGATGAGTGATGTTGAGCATTTTTTCATGGGTCTGTTAGCCATCTGGATGTCTTCTTTGGAAAAGTGTCTATTCATGTCTTTTGCATATCTCTTAAGACTTGATAAAATCTCTCTCCCTTAAGAGATAATCTTAAAATGTGAAATCACCTTTTTAAAAAAAAAAGTCTAAAGTTGGGGTGCCTGGGTAGCTCAGTTGGTTAAGCATCTGACTCTTGGTTTTGGCTCAGGTTGTGATCTTGCATTTTTGTGGGGTAGTGCCCCATGTCAGGCTCTGTGCTGGCAGCATGGAGCCTGCTTGAGATTCTCTCTCTCTCCTTCTCTCTCTGCTCTTACCTCAATTGTGCTGTTTCTGTCTCTCTCAAAATAAATAAATAAACTTAAAAAAAAAGGCCTATAGTTGAAGGAAGAAAGAGAAAGATACAATAAAATTTTTCAGACTAGTCATCGAGTTTTTATTTATTGACCACAAAGATGTGTGTGTGTGTGTGTGTGTGTGTGTGTGTGTGTGTTGGTGTATGTGTGTTTGATAAGAAATTAGAATTTTGTTTCTGATGGTATCAGATTGCTCTTAGTAACAAAGGAATTAAAAATACTTTCTATATTTTACTTCTGTATAAAGGAAATTCTTTTTCACACACATTTTTGTATTTTTTTTTACTCAAAATATATTTCAAGATAAACTATTACAATTGTTAAGATTTATGGAAGGGCTCAGAATAAAAATTAGAACACTATTTTTTAAAATTATTTTCTAGTTTCATATGATTGGAGAAGACTTGATTTAGGTATTTATTTTATCTTTTTTTTATTACTTCTCAGGAATGAAGTCTTGTAGAGGAGGATGAAATATACTGTTTGACTAATTTAAGTTTCACACTGTTTAAATATAATTTAATTATAAAAAAGGAAACAACTTCGATTATACCAAGGGTATAGTTATAAATTACTGAAACTTCACTTTTCAATTACTAATTTTAGGTTTCAACAAAGTTCCTTTTCATTGGCCAGAAACTGAACTATTTTTTGCCACTAATACCTCATTACATTTTTTAGTTATCAATGTTACTATGATAAAGTTAAAAGTATCATCATTAGTAACCGTGTTGTATACATATTTCAGCTCTAAAAGAGCCTAGTATTTGTCCATTTCTTAGTTCCCTAAAGACTTGAATGTCTGAAAAAAGAGTTGTAGAGAGTTGTCACAATGCCAAAAGAGTTTATATTTATGAACAATATTCTGGAAAATATTGTCAAATTTTCTTCCACCTTGACTTTTCTGTTTGCATCCAGGAATAGGCAATTTTAATCAAAACCTCCTGAAACTGTATCTAAATTTAGCTTCACATTTAACCCATAGACAGAACAGTAGACTGATGACAGGGCTGTAGTTAAAATGTTCTTTAACCACTTTGGGGATGTGCTGTTGTTGTTTTACCTGCATTAAAACATCACAGATTGTTATTATTATAGTTAGCATAGACTTCTCGTTTTATAATGGGAGCCTACTGTACAAACCCATGCAAACTGTCATGTTATTGATGACTCTGTGCCTACTGCAAATCTTTCCTTTATTTAAGCAGTAATTATGAGCAGAAACAAATGGCAAAAATTAGAAAATGGATGGTGCTTTATTGAAAATATAGAATGGAATCAGATCCTCAATTATATAAAAACTGAAGCTCATATTGAAGAGCTTCAGTTTGAAGCTGTTTGAAGAGGTGCCACATTTCCAAATGAATTACATTTCTCTTTCCTCCTTGATTTTTAAAGAGACAGGAGTTACTGTTCAGCTATGACAACATAATTAACTTCATATTGCAATTACTTCTACATGATGACAGCTATCAGTAGCTTGAAACAGCTTCAAATGTGCTTTTAACAGTTTATTTTCGCTATTTAGGCTTCCAAATTTACAGTGACCTCACCTCCCTCCACCTCCAGAAAAAGACACACTAACAATTCAAGTGTTGAAAATAAAACAAGTAACATCAATTTCACAAGGATGGAAGATGTAATTAACTTTACTGTGAATCAGGCAAATTTGAGCAAAACCAAAATACATTGTACAAACTCTTCCAACATCATTGCAGTATACAGAAAGGTTATGCTTTGAAATAGTCTTTCTAACAAAATCTTATTTTTATCCAATTAGCTTGTCATTGAATCAAACTGTACTAAATGCATATGTAACATTTTAGATACTATTAGTATAAGAAGACTATGAAAACCATAACCTTGGGAGCATAGTTGGCCTTCTATTTTTAGACCTGTCATTCAGAACAAGGATTTCAAATTCCAGTGTTCATCAGGCAAAATTTCAGATAAGTTTTATATAGTGGTTGTATCCTTATTTAAATCTAGAGACCCATAATCTTTAGACTAGCTTGAAATCAAATGTTTTATTTGGTGATATGTTATTGCTTATCTGTCATGCCTGGATTATACTTTATGCTCCTTTTCATGCCTTGTATTTTGCTTGAAAAAGACCATAATTTGTAATTAAAGTAAATAAAATATCTGACATCATTATTCCACGGAGACATAATTGAAATCACTTGGAATATTGCCTATGATGGAGAGGCATAAGATATAAAGTCTATTTTTCACAAAGCTTAATACAAATGAAGTAAATCCACTAAAAGCCAGAGATCTTTAAATTTTGTTTTCTCATACCATTTAGGCCTTGAAAGCCAATATATCACTATACACACACACACACACACATATATACATATATGGGTATATAATTTAATCACAAAATGCTAACAAAGTACAACCCTATCAGAATTTTACTTTTTTTAATGTTTGTTTATTTTTGAGAGATAGAACACAAATGGGGGAGGGGCAAAGAGAGACGGAGACTCAGAATCCAAAGCAGCCCCAGGCTCTGAGCTGTCAGCACAGAATCCAACATGGGGCTCAAACTCACAGACCATGAGATCATGACCTGATCTGAAGTCTGACACTTAACTGACTGAGCTACCCAGGCGCCCCTTAAATCCTTTATGCTGTAGTCCTGTATTAAAAGTATCATTCTAAACGATTCTTCAAAACTCACTACTATAAAAAGAGCTTCATAAAAGAATATAAAGTTTATTTTTTTTTAATGTTTATTTATTTTTGAGAGAGACAGAGACAGAATGCAAGTGGGTTAGGGGCAGAGAGATAGAGAGACACAGAATCCGAAGCAGGCTCCAGGCTCTGAGATGTCAGCACAGAGTCCGACGCGGGGCTCGAACTCACGAGCTGTGAGATCATGACCTGAGCCAAAGTCAGATGCTTAACCGATTGAGCCACCCAGGCGCTCCAAAGAATATAAAGTTTAAAAGATACCCAGAAATATATCATCTAACAAATCTGTCTGTCACAGAATTCAGATTCATCTCTTGGTGAATTCTGGTGTATGATCAATTATGCTTTTAATTGAGGAAAAAACATAAAACTTTCACTGGGACTGCAGTGTATCGATTTTATCATGATAAAATATTAGAGAGAGTAGGCTGTTGTCATTCTTTATCTGTGGGTTATAGGAGCTCTGTCACTCTATTGGCATATAGTTACATAACTTTCACTACTCTTTCCATTTTCCTTTCTTTTATAAGATAATTCAAAGTTTCCTCTTAGAACCACCCAATATTAGATATGTAAATGTTGAGTCTACTATTTCTTCATAAAGTGATAACATATATAACTTAAATTATTTTTCAAATATATACATACAACAAAAATATATATCATAAATGTGTATATACACATATTTATAAATTTCTGTGCTCATTCGAAGAGGGAGCACCTAATATAATAATCACAATATTTTATATTCATATGTAGATAGAGGCAATGCTCCATATTTTTTCACATTTTACATGATTCCAAAATCCAAGTTACTAACGCTGTTAAAAATCTGAGTATTATTACCTCAGGTTTTTTTCTACTGTTTGCTCTTGTTACATTCATCCAGAATCTGTACGTCATTCAAGAAATCTATGCTGTTCTTCCATTTTTAATTCTAACTCTAGAATTAACTCTAGAAACTTCACAAAGCATTAACTCTTCACAAAGCATTAACTAACTCTAGAATTAACTCTAGAAACTTCACAAAGCATTAGATCTACTAAATGCCTAATAAATTGATACATCGTTCTGGGTGCCTCAGATCTTCATGTACTAAGAAAGAATATTATCTAAGAACATGGGATATATTTCCATTTATTTGTGTCTTCTTCAATTCTTTCAACAGTGAATTATAGTTTTCAAAAAGTAGGTCTGTCACCTCCTTGATTAAATTTATTCCTAAATATTTTACTGTTTTGGTGGAAGAATTAATATTATGAAAATGTCCATACTGTCCAAAGAGATCACATATATGGTTAACTAATTTTTAACAAGGGCACCAAGAACAAAAAATATAGAAAGGATAGTCTCATTGATAAATAGTGCTGGGCGAGCTGGATATCCACATGAAAAGCAATTAAACTGGACCCCATTTTAAAACACTCACAAAAATTAACTCAAATGGATTAAAGACTTAAGTGTAAGATCTGAAACCATACATATGAATACACACAACGGAATATTATTCAGTCATTAATGAAAAGGAGAAAATCCTGCCATTTGTGGCAACATGGATGAAGCTGGAGGGGATTATGCTAGTGTAGTAAGCCAGGAAAAACCAAAACCAAAAACAAACAAAAAAACCCCCAAATAACTATATGGTATTCCTCATATGTGGAATCTTAAAAAAAAATGCCAATTTTATAGAACAAGAGAGTAGAATGGTGTTTGCCAGGGGCTGAGGAGAGGATATGGGGAAATGTAGGTCAAAAGGTATAAACTTTCAGTTAGAATAAATTCTCAGGATGTAATGTACAGCATAAGTTAGTAATATGGTATTGTACACTTCAAAATTACTTAGACCACAAAAAATTAACTATTTCAGGTTATGAATGTTTTAATTACCTTGATTTTGGTAATCATTCCACAATGTATATATTAAATTATTATATTGCATACTTTAAATATATACAATTATATTTGACAGTCATTCCTCAATAAAGTAAGGGGGCGAATATTGTATCCCATAATGAAATATGTTACAATTACAATTATTGGTACCTTAGTTCCTAATGGTAAACTGTGAAAGAACTTGGTGAAGGAAATCTGCTTCAAAACCTGGTAGTATATCCACAAAATGGCCAAATCCCTAATTAGTGAAATTGGATGGATTTTTTTACCACCTGTGGTGAACTCCTATGATTCAGGCTAGGTCCTTCAAAAGCCCTAGACTATCTTATTTACAAATCATCACAGTGTGGATAGCATTAACATGATTTAATAAGCCATTGCATAGAGACACCAATTCTGACCAAAGATATTAGAACATCATATTAAGAAAAAATATGTACACAGAAAGATGCTGAAAACAGTAAGTGTAGTAATCTCCAGTAATTATATATTTTTCAAACTGGTAACACATATTTGGAGGGTAGATATGAGAGAAGAGGAGAATCTAGTCACTTGTTTGTCTGTTCATTCTGAACTCTTTGATATTTAAAACATCAGGCTTAATGGGTTTGAAATTCTATATTCTTTAAGTAAAGACCAGTGACACAAGCAATTGGTAGAGATTGCAGATGAGTAAAAAAAACTAATTATTAAGTTTAATACAATATGCATTTCCTTTGTATAAGGCACTGTGCCCAGTGCTGTGGATGTATAAAAATGAAATAAATATGGTTGCTGATTTAAACCAACTAGCATAAAGGATGTTATAGTCATTCAAAGGGGACTTTGAGGCAATGGAATTTATATAAGTCATTATATTAAAGACTAGGCAAGTATGATTATCAGGAACAGGGTTTTTATCTGACAGCCAGATGTAGAAACTGAATGCCAATCTTTAAATGCTGCAGTCTCAGTTAAATAATTGAAACTCTCGGGGCGCCTGGGTGGCTCAGTCGGTTAAGCGTCCGGCTTCGGCTCAGGTCATGGTCTCACGGTTCGTGGGTTCATGCCCCGCGTCAGGCTCTGTGCTGACAGCTCAGAGCCTGGAGCCTGTTTCAGATTCTGTGTCTCCTTCTCTCTGTGACCCTCCCCCGTTCATGCTCTGTCTCTGTCTGTCTCAAAAATAAATAAACATTAAAAAAAAAAAATTAAAAAAAAAAAAAAAAAAAAAAAAAAAAGAAACTCTCTAAGCCTGTTTTCTCATCTATAAAATCAAGATAGTATCAAACTCATAGGGATTTTGTTGGCATGAATAAAATAATTATACAACTATTTATTATCCACACACTCAGAGTAATTAATAAAGTACAAAGCATATTATAAATGTAAGTAGTTTATTCTGAAGGTGTTAATGCATAGTGGTTCTTAACTGTGGACAGTCGATCAGTTCTTTCAAGTGTAAGAACCTTAAGCAACACAAAGCCATATCATTTTTTTTAACTGCTTTATTGGGATATAATTGAAACATATAAACTGCACATTATTAAAGTGTACAGTTTTATGTTTTCACATAATTCTATACTTCTGGAATTATAATTTCAATCAGTATATAAATATATTAAACATCCCCTAAACTTCCTTATATAATCCTTCTCTTTACCCTTCCCCCCCACTTGACCCTCAAGTTCTCAGGAAACCATCAATTTGCTTTCTGTCACTAAAGGCTAGTTTGCATTTTATGGGATTTTTATATAAGTGAAATATTTTAACATGTATTATTTTTGTCTAGTCTCTTTCACTCAACATAATTATTTTGACATCCATCCATTCATCTTAAGTGCAAAAACAGTTCTATTTTTTTTAATGTAGAGTACTAATCCTTTGCAGATATACCACAATTTTGTTGTGTTGAAGCATGGTTGACATACAGTATTCCATTAGTTTCAGGCATGCAGCATAGTGATTTGACAGTTATATACATTATGAAATATTCACCGTTGTAAGTGTAGTTGCCGTTTGTCACTATACAAAGTTAGCAATATTAGTGGATCCACTTATTTGTTGATGGAACTTGGGTCATTTTCAATTTGGGACTATTCCAAATAAAGTTGCTATGAAAATTTGTGTACAAATCCTAGTATGGACAGATACTTTGCCTTGAATAAATGCTCAGGTGTAGAATGACTGTTTTCTATTTTTGTGTTGTGTTTAGCTTTCTAGAAATACTTATTAAACACATATTTCTGTGTGCTTAATTTTTTTTTAAAAGTGCCAAAGTTGTAATAACATTATTCATACCCCCTTACACTTGATATGAAAACCTTTTTTTTTTAAGGTTTCTTGATTGTAGCTATTCTCATAGGTGTATAGAGCTGTGTCATTATGGTATTAATTTACATTTAATTAAAGAATAAAGATATTGAGCTCCATATGCTTATACTCTGTATGTATATCTTCCTTAGTTAAGTTTTTGTTCAAATATTTTGCCAATTTTGTTGATGACTTGTTTGATGTCATATCATTGAATTTGTGTGTGTGGGGATAAAATTTAAATCCATTAAATCAAATGTAATTAAATGTTGAAGATGATATATTTATTACCCATATGCTATTATATTCTGATTCAAAACTCAGGTTGAGAAGATACATCATATTTACTAAGCCACCTCAAACACTCCAATAAGTTAAACACCCCCCCCGCCCCCAACACACACACACACTTGGACACACACCTGGGAACACTTTTCTGATTATTTTAGTAAAACTTTGGTCATTCTAATTTATGTCTACAAATCCTTTGTATGTCCACAAATCATGTCAGATTGGGTCTTAAAGAAACATCAATCTATTATGCTTATTTACTGAGAAGTCTAATACAACAAAAGGAATTGGTATATACAATGCCAATCACCTAATTAGTAGAGCCTCTACAATATTTTAGACCTCCTGACTCTGAAATAATTACTTTTTTTCTATACAATATTATTTTTAAATTTTCATATTAAATTTAATTTGCTAAGATATTGAATTATTTAATTCTTTAGCTTATTTCTTTGTCTCCTGATACAGGTTTTTGTTTTGAGGAACAACTGGAAAAGGTTACATATTATTTCATGATACTCTGATATTTTTCAAATGATACCTGATTGACTGTGTCCTGTAGATCTTCATAGCCTTTATTTATTCAAAGAATGAGTTTATGTAAATTAGGTAGAGGTAGTTTTTTTTTTATTTTTTTAATCTCTCTTCATTTTTGAATTATATTTCATTCCACTTTTGGTTATAATGTTAAAGTTTTTCTGTCATTAAAACTTGGAGAAAGATAAAAGAGAAAAAAGTTTTCTCTCCAAAAGTCAGATGAGATTACCTTATATCTATCAAGTCACATGTTTTTTACTTCCATTCTTAGAATCAAATAATCCTGTCTAGAATAGTTTACATGTGGTCCTGCCAACATAGTGAGGTAGAGGGAACAGATGACCTCTCCATATCATTTCTCCTTTTTTGATTCCTTAGTGAAAGACTGGTGGAGTACTAAACCACTTTTCCACTTTATCATTGCAAAAGATTCTATGAATCATCATAAAACAGTGGCCTTTCCATTACCTAGCATCATAAAAGTAGAGTTCTCAGAATTTATGTATGCCGAACATTGTGTCTTAGCTACCTTATATGAGGCCTGATCTTCAATCTGTACATTCATTACCTTCATTGCAATTGATTTTGCCTCATTTTAAAACTGGATCTATGTCTATATACTGGACTCTTTTTTTTCAACTTCTTGTAAATTTTCCTTACACATATATACCTATAGGAATTCATGTCATCTAGGTAATTTCTATTCTCACGAACATGCTTTTCAAAATGTTTACATATTTTTACATACTGGCTACCATCTGTTATTCCCTCTCAATCTCAGAAACATTATCCTGTTACTGACAATAGCTTTTTGTATACTTTTGTATCTGATTTCTTAGGAGTTATTTTATATTAGTTTTTAATAACTCTAAAACAATTGATATGTATTTGGTTAAAAGAAGAGTAAGATTGGAGACTTTATTTTTGCAAAAGCTATATTTTAGAAAATCTTTAAAACCTGTGCTTCACTTCAGTATCTTTATGATCATTATTTGTTGTGCTAAGCTGCCCTGTAAAATTAGGAAAGGAGTATTGAATTGTTCTTCAGTTTGCATTTCTCCTCATTGGAAACAAATCCTTCCTTAGAATATGTGTCCAAATTATTAGTTCAAGAAATTGGACATAACAACGTACATAAGTCTTTTTCAAATTAAAATAAGAACATTTGTATAGATCTGTTCAATATTTAATTATGCTCTGAGGATAGTCCCTTATTTTCTATTCCTTCTTAAATAGGGACAAAAATTCAAAATGAAAAAAATTGAATAATTAACAAGCTAAAATGCCTAAAAGTTTACTTAAAATCCAGTTAGAAATATAATCAAAGTTGTTTTAAAGCATAAGTAAGAATCCTTTTCTTCAGGCTACTGGACTGAGATCTTTGTAGACACAGGAAGATAGGAAAGAATCAGTACTTTGAGAAGTCAAGTATAAAATTTTGGAAAACTGAGAATAGCTCTTGAGTCTTAGAATTTTAAAAGGTGGAAGGTGAAGATGTCTCTTGATTAGTTTTATTAGTTTGAAGCAATTACTGCCTGTTAAATGTTCAAATCCTCATTTAAGTGAGTCAATGAGATCCCAGAGGGAAAATAAGTACTTAATGAAATGATGAACATACACAACTGTTTCCATTTAAAAGCATTAAAAACGAACCATGTTCAGCCATGCTTACGAGTCATCAATGAATTAAATGATATAATTGCTTGATTTCTCATATAAATCCTCATGGAGAGTAAGAGATAAGAGAGCAAGCAAAAGACTGATATTTGTAGGAGATACTGCAAGTTGCGATGCTGAAGCTAAGGGTAGTTTATTCCTCCTCAAATCATATAAAATTAAGATATGGGTATTAATAGTGGTGTACATCAACATTTTTGAAGGTATTTCATACCAATAATAAAGCTAAGCACATAAATATACAAAAAATTCAAAAAAGGTAACTGTAACCCAGGAAATGCCTGTCATGAAAACATAATGTGTTGTGGCTTGACATATACACAAATGACTTAAAGCCTGTTGTATAACCAGCTAATTACTCTACTTTCCACATTGAGGTAAGGAAACTGAAGGGACCCCATGGAGGACTGCTTTTTTGCTTCCTCTCTTCTCGCTAGGATCTGCACCCCTGCATTATATGATGGATAATGTATGTCCTCCTTATAAAACTCAAGGAGTTAATGGTTCCTTTGGAGCCTTCCATCACAATAAATAACATCTAAGAAGTAACTGGGTGGGGTCATCATGTAAGTTTTCCAGAACACCAATTCACCAAGACCCCTGGCTCCAAGGCCTAAATGTGTTATGGATGACGCCTAACATTTATCTTTGTTTTAACTAGTTCATGGATGCCTGAGAAGACATATACACTGGACCACAATCTTAAATAAAAACTCCACACCCCAAGTAGAGACAAGACTCACTCTCCTTTCCTTTCCAAATCTCCCAGACTGTTGGTCTGTATTTATATTCTGTCTCTGTCTTCAAAAAACTCTGTTCTCACTTCCTCTTGGCTCATGTTAGATTCATATCCTGTGTAAAGCCATGTACTCCTGGGTGGTCCTGTGGGGACTCCTTTGGGTCCTCAGACTCAGCCAACCTGCATCAACATTACTTCCTTACAAACTCTGTTTTGATCTGACCATAATCTCTTATATTTATATAACATTTTAAGTTTTGCTAAGTGTTTCCCCTTTTACTCTTTCATTATAATAGTCACAAAATAAGTTATGGAAAATCTTACTGTAATTCTACACATAAGTACACAGATAACCCAGGTTGATCATTTCCCCAATGTTTTATAGTTAATTAATGATAAAAGCTAAGTAAAAATCAAGACTACTAGAGTTTTAGAGGAATATTTATTTTCTCTTTCATATTTCCTCTTGAATTACTGTGCAAAAATGTTTGTCCATCACTAACTCTGCTTCTGTGCCTCTCAACTTGCAATGTTTATTACTGTGCAATGTTTATTTGCAAATAAGTTTATTTTTGCAGTGGCACAGAAATCCCTAGTGTTGTTGCAACTTTCTACTATATATTGTTTTGCCTTTACTTTATAATTTTCTTTTTACTTGTCTTTATTATAGTGGTTGTACTTCATCTTTCTCTAAAGAGAAACTGGAAAAACCAATTATAAAAAACAAAAATAATATCTAATGTTTGATATAGTTCTTTTAAATTGAAATTAGCTATGCAAAGCAGCATATTTAGATTGGTTTAAATTGAGACAACAGTGCCATTAGATGGCACTCTGGGTAAAGTTGACTATGTTTTTTCCTATATTGGAGCACTGGAATTCAAGGGCTTAAGTAAAGAAAATGGAATACAAGATTAGTGAATAGTTGTAAGTCAAATCATCAAACTTATTATAATAAAAAATTCCCTTCTTTCGTTCTCTAAATAATCTAAGATTGCCCTTTGAATCATTACTCACCATTACTTATCAAAAACAATTAAGGCATTACTCATTTGCTGTTCCACATTAGAATACTTATGTATAATTACATTTAAAAAATTATAATCATTTTGTTCATATCATTCCTAATATAATGTAATAAGGTCTAAAATCAGTTGTTTTTATAAACCTATATGCATTTTAAGGCAATTTCTATGTGTAAATATGAATTTTACAAACATCAAAAATATTGTTTATATTTCTAAATATTCTTTGGTAAAATAAGTACTCTGGACGTATATTTGATATGCAAATATTTTGTCCTTTCTAATCTCGTTAAATACGTTTTATTAGAAGTTATTTCAGTTATTTATTCTTTCTCATCCAGTCACTAAAATGGTAAGTGTTTACTTAGTAGGGAAAGCTAGGAAGTAGAAGTTATGGCAACAGCCCTGGAGAAATGTAAAAACAAATTAATAAAAGAAGGTGTCTATGAAAAAAAGGTAATAATATAAACAAATACACATAATTTTTCCTCTCAGGAAATTTTATAGACCCAATGATACTTACTGTTTATTGCGCACTCATTATTGACTGGAGTTGTATTGGGTTTTACATACGAACACCTGTTTAATTATCATGTTAACCCGATTAAGTACACGCCAATTTAAAAAACTATTTAGCAAAGAGGCAACCAAATTGACTCTTTTGAAGTTCCACACATACTTCTTCTCTTTGTTTCTTGCTCTGACTGCAGGATTTTAATTTTATACTAAATGAGTAGATTTTCCAAAGAGAATGGACTTAAAAGATATTTAGAGCAAGCTGGAAGAGAAGTATGAAAAATAGGAATTAGACTGAACTTCCACAGCTAAATTTTATTTGTTGCCTTATTCTCCTTGGCACCCCATTTCCTTCTATTTTACATTTTGACACATAATAATAATGCAAACATTTTTTTCTTTGGTATTTTAACATTCTGGAGGAAGTGACTGAGAATATTGTTCATTGTGTTAGAAAAAAAAGAAAAACAACACAAAGCAGTTTCCTTTCTCATGAGGAACTGTTGTTATTTCTATGCAGAGCTGATCTAAATCAGATCCAATTATTTTTGATACACAGCTTTTAATGTCATTAATGTCAGCTTTGTTAGGAAAAATAATTCACATGTCTTAGACCTTTCCACAAAGTTAGGAAGTGGGCCATATCTCTGTTTCTCAGGTAATTTCATCTTTATTGTTTGCTTTTTTTTTTCATTTTCATTTTGATTTACATTGTACAAACACATGAAGTAGGAAGTTTATATTATAGCATAGAATAATAATAAAATGAATACCTTTATACCTTTCTACGTGCTCACTAGACAAGTTAGAAACAGAGTGTTACCAGCATGAAAACCCCCCTTAGGAATCGTGTATTGTTCACATTTCACTCCATCACTCACATCTGAATTTTGTATTATGCGTTCCCAAATATTTGTTTAAATTTATCTATTTTATAAATTTTCTTAACTGGATTAAATTATATGCATTCTTCTGGTTCTTCCTTCAGTCTCTCTGCATTATATTTTTGAAATTCACTCAGGTAAATGCTCTTATGTTGATGAGTCAGATCATTCATTATTAGTGCTATAAATTCTCTTATATTTCCTTATTATGAGGTTGGCATAATTTATTTATTAGTTCTATTGCTGATGGACATTTGGGATGTTTCCACCTTTTCGCTATTAAGAAAATACTGGTCTCAGTGTTGTTACACCTGACACTTGGTCTCATGGGCATATATATACATTGGTTTGGAGTTGTTTGGCATAGAAAATAAACATTCAATGTCATTATATAAAATATTAAATTGTTTTGAAAGTTGTTATTTCAATGTGTACAATTATTGGTGAGAATTTGTTATAATGTAACAATTACTGATGAGAATGTGGTATGACAGGAATATTATTGAATTACTATTGTACCACATTCTCGCCAATAATTATTATTAGGCTATGCAATATTTAAAATATAATCATTGTGAAGGGATATTTAATAATGTTTTAATGCTTTTAAATAAAATTTCCCTGATCATTACTGAGGTTGGCCATATTTTAAAAATTTTTTTTAATGCTTATTTTATTTTTGAGAGACAGAGGGACAGAGTATGAGTGGGGGAGGGGCAGAGAGAGAGGAGAGACACAGAATCTGAAGCAGGCTCCAGGCTCTGAGCTGTCAGTACAGAGCCCAACATGGGGGCTCAAATCAACGAGCCATGAGATCATGACCTGAGCCAAAATCAGACACTTAACTGACTGAGCCACCCAGGTGCCTCAAGTTTGACCATATTTAATGTTAATTTTTTTTCTCCTTCTGTCGAACTTTCATGCATGTTTTTGTTCATTTTCTATAAATTGTTTTACTTGTTTATATTTATTTGGAAGGAATACTTTATTCCAAATACTAATCCAGGTTATCTTCATTATTTGTAGATTTTATGTTTTTCAACTTCCTTAGTCGCTAAAATTAATTCATAATCCTAAAATCAATACTACTGTTGCTTTCATGGTCATCTGAAGATAGGCATGGACCAGCAAAATAGTATCAGTTGCCCAATGCACACCATGGTCCCAGCTGAGACAGAACAAGGTGATTCTCCAGCCTCTTGTTTCTACTCTGTATTTTTTGCAATTTTAATCTTTTTTTATGTTTTTTGTTGATGTTTCAAAATGCCCTCCAACACAGTGCTAAAGTGTTGTCGATGTGCAAGTGTTTCTAAGTGCAAGAGATCTATGA
The DNA here is from genome assembly GCF_018350215.1 of Panthera leo. Taxonomy (NCBI): domain Eukaryota; kingdom Metazoa; phylum Chordata; class Mammalia; order Carnivora; family Felidae; genus Panthera; species Panthera leo. Next base: position 58,474,832 of record NC_056695.1, on the reverse strand, counting down.
TGTACTTTACAAAGAAATTAAGTATGTTAGATAAATTTGGTTCAACCATGAGTTATAATGCTATTGACCATGAGTGAATGTTAATCAAAAATATATATTAAATAAGGTGACACTAAACAGAAACACACATAAGGCAAGGGTACATATTGATTGGTTGATGAAAATGTGGTGACTAGAAGCTCACAGGCATCTAACCGCATATTGTCCGTAGGAGCAAAACCTCAGTACTTATTTGCTAATTCTGTGTTGGAAAGATTTTATAGAAAACAACTAGAACAAATAATGAGAATCAAGTGTACTTTGTTGCCTATATTTATTGCAAATATATTTCTCTGTGTTTTTTCTCTTAACTGATGTTATGAGATTATTTGAAAGAGAAAATTTCTTAATTTTAATTTTATTGAATTTAGTTATGTTGCTCTGTATGGCTTAAGTAATCTTTCCCTTCATCTGGTTCCCCATCCCCCCCAAAAAACCCAAAATAACAAAAGAAATGAACATAAAAATTTTAAAAAACCCGCAAAACTCTGTACTCCTTCTTTATAGCATTTGTTAGTCTTCCACTTGAATATTTTTATCTGTTTGAAGTTTATATTTGTTTATAGTGTAATATAAGAATGTCTTTGAATAGCCAAAATTTGCTGCAAAATGTATTGATTAGCATTATTCTCGCTCTAATATTGAAGACCCATTCTGTCATACAGCAATTTTTTATATATATAATAAATTGTTTCTATGCTCTGTATTTTTTGGTCTATTTTCCTGCCATTATGCTGTTATCATTCTGTCTTAGTTATTTAAGTTCTATATTGTGTTTTGATTATTGACAGGAAAAAGAAGTTTAATATTTTACTTCTTCAATGGTGTCTTAGATTTTCTTGGCCCTTGTTCTTCCATTACATTTTGGAATGATCCTAAGAACTCTCTCTCTCTCTCTTTCTCTCCCATACACTCATGTACATGCATGTGCACATACACACACACACACACACACACACACACACACACACACACAGAAAAATATATCTGTTTGAACTCTTTGGAATTGCATTTAATCTATAGATTAATTTGTAAAGATTTGGCATCTACATGATAGTCTTCTAGCCCATGATAAAACACATTTCTTCATTTGTGTAAGTCCCTGTAGATTTTCAAGATATTTTTGTAATTTCCTCTTTAATGGCATCATTTTTTACATGTATTTATTCCAAGGTATTTACACCTTATTTACCGTTTTAACTTTCTTTTAATCTTTGATCACATTGCTCACTGATAATTGGTGATATTTACAAGTGTTCCTGACATGTATAAAATAATTTTGCAAGCAGAAAATACTTATATTGTATTTTCATTACAGATTTGTGGATTACTTTTATTGTTTTCTACTCAAGCAATCATGTCCTATAAAACATAATTATGTTTTTGTTTCTTCTTTCTTATAACTTGATATTACTTTTGCCTGGAAAAGAATTGGTGTTAGCAGCATCTTTTCTCTCTCTCCATCCTATAGGAACAAATTTCAAAATATATCCTTCAAAAATAATTTTTTTCTAGCTTTGTTTTGTGTGGATGTTCTTTATTACTTCAATAAATTGTATTTCTACCATTAAATTGTATTATTACAATTTAATTCTACAATAAATTGTATTATTACCTCAATAAATTGTATTTCTACCATGCTTTTTAAAACCTATAACTGCATGCTAAATTTTAGTTAGCATTTTTTTTGTGTGCACTTATTAAGACCATATTGTTTTCTGGAATACCTGGGTGGTTCAGTTGGTTGAGCAGCTGACTTTGGCTTGGGCCATTATCCCCTGTTCCATGGGTTCAAGCCCTGCATCGGGCTCTCTCCTGTCAAGGAAGAGTCTGTTTCAGATCCTCTGTTCCCCTCTCTGTCTGCGCCTCTCCCACTCATATTCTCTTGCTCTCAACCAAAAATAATAAATATTTAACAAAAAAAGATTATATTGTTTTCTTTCTTATTTTGTCAATGTCAAACTCTAGATAGTAAATTTCTAGTATTAAACCAACTTTGCATTCTTGATGTAAATATAACTTGGTAGTAATGATATATCATAGTTACACACTGCTGAACTCAATTTACTAATATTTTATTTACACTTTTTCATCCACTTAATTAATGAGGTAGTAATGTCTTTATCTGCATTTAGTACAGTACTTATCCTAGCCTTTATCCTATGGAAATGTTCAATATTGGAATGTCTTGTTTCTTGAAAATGTGTTCTTTTTAGATCGGACAAGATAGGAATTTCCCCATTCTGCTTTTTTTTAAAACAGATTTATAAACACTAGTAAAATGTCTCTCTATATTCAGTATTCTGGGGATTTGGTTTATATTTGAGATAGATTGTTCTTAATGCTCCCTCTGGATACATAATATTGAATATGTTGATAGAGTGTATTAAGAAAGAAGTGCAAATCGTAAAAGAATCTTCTTCCTTTATCTTTCAGGGGTGGGCAATAATGAATGGATGTGAGCAAAATCTGACAATTTTTATATAAGCATCCATGGGGACCTCCTTATATAGCGAAAACCCACAGGATGAGGGGAACCACAAGATCTCATTACCTAATTCAGAATTTTTGACAGAAAATTATATTTAATTTTATCTGTCATATGCTATATTTGCATTTGTCATCATAAACTCATTGTTGATATCTGGTATACCTTAATAACAGAGCGATGCTACAAAATACAAATAGATGTGTCTGTGTGATTTTCTTTGTCTGGAATGCACTCATGAATTTCATTCATTTATTCTAACATTCAAATATTTGTGTACTTGGTGAAATCTCTTTCCTGTACCTTCTCCCTACCGACTGTTACTACCCTTTTCAAAAAAAACAAAAAACAAAAAAACATTCTAATGGTACTACTTCCTGAAAGGAGCATGAGCGGTCCCTTCACCACACAAAGAAGTATTTGTTAGTTTGCTTGGAGTGTCATAACTGCTTAAACAACAGAAATGCATTTTCTGATAGTTCTGGAACCTAGAAGTTCAAGATCAAAACACTGGCAGATTTGGTTTCTCCCAAGGCCTCTCGCCTGGGCCTGCAGATGGCTGGCCTATCACTGTGTTCTCACATGGCCTTTTCTTTGTGTGCACACATCCCACATGCCTCTCTCCCCATGTACTTCTCTCCTCTACTTATAAGGATATTAGTCATATTGGAATAGGATCCACAAGAAGGGCTTCATTTTAGCTTTATCACCATTTAATGACCCTATTTCCAAACACTGTCATATTCTAAGATGCCCAGATTAGGGTTTCAAAGTAAAAATTTGGGGGGAAATATAACTCAATCCTTGGCAGGTGCTCTTAAGTCCCTCAGATACAATAAAGATCTTTTCAGCTGTGTTGTGTTGAATTGTCTGCCTCTCAACAACTTTTTAAACAGATCATGGACAAAGGCTGCCTTTTAATACATATAACACCAAAGTAATAGAACAATTTTAATTAATATGTGTTTACAGAGTCCGTGTGATATTAAGCCATATGAAAACTTAGGTTGAAATTAAAAATCAATAACATTGGTCATGTCTTTATCTAAAGTTTTGATATATTGCTCAACATACATTTTTGTACTAACGTTGTTTTTAAAATATTGCATTAAAGTGGTATTTATCTGAATTATTGACTTTTTATAGTGTCCCTTTAAATTTTGCATTTGAGATAAATGCCTTACTCCCCTCATCCTACTCTTTTCCCCTGCCATTCTACTCTTGACCCTGTTTGAAATGATGATGTTCACAAGGCAAAATTCTCAGGCTTTATGTAATAAGTTTCTGTAAAACATAATGTGACTATCTTTAGAAAACTCTATATCAGGAATAATTTGCCTTTTGAATAGTAGTATGGAGTTGGGAAAATAGCACTATTTTAGAAGTTAGAAAGCTGCATTCTGTTTTTTTCTGCCAATTATTTGCTGACTCTGGAGTCCAACCTTGCTGTTGATGATGGCTGAACACAGAGTGATGCATGCAAATTCAATATATAACAGTGCATGAACATTCAGCTGATTAACTTCATAAATGCACAAACTTGTGTTCTACCTTAAGAGATTTTGCTTCATTATATCTAGGATGTACAGGACTTTGCATTGTTTATATATCCCACTACCTTCAAACTAAGTCTAATATAGATGATCCCTGGACGATGTGGCTTTGTGGGGTTTACTCACTGAAATTATCATGGTCTGGTCATATAAATATAATCTGAGTTTGATTACAGTCCCTGATGAGACTAAATAGTCAAACTACACTTAAGTCCTAGAGAGACTGTTTTTCTGAACGAGTTTTAAAAACAGTAAACATAGAAATCATGGTACAAATTGATTCAGAGATGCTGTGATAACATAGAAAAACATTCAGTAAAGCTGCAACTCTAATATTTTTACTGTGCACTAATAATAATAATAACCTCCACTGCTTCTTGGTTTCCTGTTCAAGTCATACCTTGAACACTTTACATTTGTTATTTTATGTAATTTTCACTAAATCCTACAAGTAGCATACCACTTCTGGTTTTCAAATGAAGAATATGAGGTATATCTAAGTTAAATCATTCTTCCAGGTACAACTGGAAATTAGATACCTTCATTTCCAGTACTGAATTCAGAATCTGCCACAGTTAATGCTCAATAATTGTTGAAAGAATGAGAATATCAGACTAGAGCAGCATAGAATTGATTCAGACCCAGAACCCCATAAATGCTTCTGACCAACGCTGAGGATGGGCTTAAAGGGACAGCGAAGGCCCAGCCTGCAGGCCAGGGGCCCACGCTCTCATTTGGAAGGCAGAAAGGAGGCAATGGATCAGATCTTTGGAAGGGAGAAATAAAGCAAAATGGGAAGAGCCTAACAAGAGTCAGGACAACAGGCTAACCTGTGAGAATAAACAGTCATGTGGAGTCTAAAAAGGCTTAACCACTTCTCTCATTAAAGTCTGAATTCTTTTTTAAAATTTTTTTACATTTATCTATTTCTGAGAAACAGAGTGAGACAAAGCGTGAGCGGAGGAGGGGCAGAGAGAGAGAGAGACACAGAATCTGAAGCAGGCTCAGGCTCTGAGCAAGCGGTCAGCACAGAGCCTGATGCGGGGCTCAAACCCACAAACTGTGAGATCATTCATTAAAGTCTGAATTCTAACACACATACCATGAATTTGAAGGAAAAGACTGTGGGTGGAAAACTTGAGTATCAAGAAAGATAAGTTGTGTGTATCCATGTATGATCACATATTAACAGCTCCCTTAGTATTTGATATTTATATAAGCCTCTGAAGCATTATGTTTTTATTTTTATAATGATTTGTGCACGCTTAAATGTCCACTATATCCAGAGAATACAGCTTATTTTTATCATTTTAATATCTTTGTTTTCTCACCGTTTTCTAGAGCAAACCTACGCCCTTACCAATTGAGTGTATGTATCTCCATTCTTCTAATGATTTTTTTAAAACATGATTGAATGTGCATTTATACCATTTTAGGAGACATAAACACATTTACTATTATATAAAATGTACTCTTCTGACTACTTCTTAAATATTTGAGAGCTCAGAGTGTGCCTATTAATTAATAAAATACATTTTTAAAAACTCTTTTCTACCTGTTCACTCTCCTCACTCGTTTACCTTTTTTCTCTTTTGGTATTGCTATATTTTGGAATTCAGTGTAGGGATCTTAAGATTCAGTGCTTTTGTGATCACCTGGTAAACTTGTTCAAATGCCAGTTTCTCAGCCCTACCCCCCCCCCCCCAGAAATTATTATTATTTATGACTGGATTCTATCTCTTTGTCTTAATCTTTCACATCCCATGCCAGCCCAATTATTTCTGAAGCAGATTTTAGAGGATGATATTTTAACCTAGTATATCCTTGTATAGTATCTGTTCTACACAAATCTTTTTTTATATTCTCAAAGAATGTAGCTTTCTAAGATATGTGCAAATTGATCCTGTTTAGTCTTACTGACTTAAATATTACTACGTAGTTTAGTAGAATGTGAAAACAAAGTCCTTGAGGTCTGATGGTATTTAGAACATTAAAGCGATTTGGATGATGTCTGATTATGCCCATCATATTAATTCCAATAAATAAGACTGTGCCAACTCTACAGTAGCCTCTGAATAATAGCTGCTGTAAGATAGAACCATTGCAAATGCTGACAATTACTCATTTCTTATTTGTGTTTGTCCATGATATTCATCTGTGTCTGATTTACAAGGGTTAAATAAGAATGAATTTGAACAATGGATTTAATACACCCTCACCTCCACCACCCACCCCATTTGCACAACATCATCATTATCCTTTCAAGTAGTTATCAGTCTATCAAAACACCAGGGTTATACCTATCTCTAAGATATTGTGAAGAATAGATAGGACTGAGTAGCAACACTTGCCAATAGCTTATATTAACTTGCTTGGGTTCCCCAAGACTATGGTAAATAAAAGTTAGAAAAACACATTTTGCCATGAAGTGACATATAATGTATAAGTCAAATCTACATACTTTCATACGTGTATCTCCATTGGCAAGATACAATATTCTATTTAGATTTTTAAAAACTCATCATATAAATTATTTGTGATGTAAAACTAGTTATATAGATTTGAGGCTTAGTTTACCTTAGTTAATAAAACTTATAAATTACAGAGATCATTAGCCTATTCAAGAGGACAGGAAATATTTCAAGTATTTAAAATACTTAAAATATTTAAAATATAAAAATAATTATTTAAAATAATTTAAAATAAATATTTAAAATATGTAAAATGCCAAATGTAATTGCATACCTTTTCTATCCCTCAATCTCATACTTCTTTTGACTAATTAATTTCTCTCCTTTGGATGTCACTTAAGCATGATTTCTTAAGGAGGGAGTTTCTTGTTGCCACTGACTATGTTACTTCATCCTACACATTTTCACAACTCCCTGTACCTTTGTACCTTAGCACTCTCTTCATTTCGTAGTTAAAAATCTGTTTATAGTCATTTTCTTTTTTTTTTAGAACTTTTTTAAACGTTAATTTATTTTTGAGACACAGAAAGAGGCAGAACACAAGGTGGGGAGGGGCAGAGAGAAGGGGAAACACAGAATTCAAAGCAGCTCCAGGATCTGAGCTGTCATCACAGAGCCTATGCAGGGCTCAAATTCGTGAACCCTGAGATCATGACCTGAGCAGAGGTCGATCGCCCAATCAGCTGAGCCACCCAGGTACCCCTATAGTCATTTCCTTCTGAAGAGTACAGTATAGTAAGGTGGAAAAAAGATTTACCTTACAGTGGAGAAATCTAGCAAACACTACCTCAGTGAAGCGTTTAAGGTTAACATCCATAGTGACAAGTCATGCTGATAGTGTTTTCTCTCCATGTCATGTGATAAAAATGGTGCTTTAACTCTGTAGTCTTGTTTCCTAAAACCCATAACTCCTGGATAACTATGAAAAAAAAAAGCATAAGAGAAATCCCTACAAAGAGAATCTTATAAAACATCTTACAATTATTACTGAAAATACTCAAGGACATCAAAAACAAGAAAAGTCTGAGAAATTCTCACGGCCAAGAGGACCCAAAAGATGTATGATGAATAAATGTAATGTGGTATCCTGCATGAGATCCCAGATATGTAATAAGACATTAGGTAACATGTAAGAAAATACAAATCAATTATGGACCTTAGTTAACAATGTATCAATATTGGTTCATTAATTGTGACAAATGCACCATGCTCATGTAAGGCATTAATAATGAGAGAAATGGGGTTTGGAATGGATGGAAACTCTTATACTGTGGTTGCATTTTTCCTGTAAATCTAAAACTATTCAAAATAGAAAGTTTCATTACAAAAAAACCTGTTCAGTTATGTGTCTTCCCTGTCAGATTCTGTGATCTCTGAAAGTCAGGCTGTATGTGTGTTAAACATCTCTTTATCCTCAGCGCACAGCACACAAGAGGAGCTTGATAAGTAATTGTTAAATGAGTGACTGAATGAATGAGTGAAATAAACATTTAATAACTGGCTGTGAAAGAACCTTAATTCCCTGAAGAAACTCCTATTTATATATGTAAATAGTGTTTCTTCAAACCACCAGTCAGGATGCAAATGAATGCCATCTGCCTCTTGTTCTCCCACGACCTCTTGCTCTTGGGTCCCTGCAGTTATTTTCCCTGAATGACTGCCCTAAATATCTGTTTGCTCCCAAAAGAATCCCTGTGTCCCTGTATAATCAACAGCTTTTGCTTCCAAGCCAAGCACAGTGGATAAATCCATGAAAACCAGGAAGAGCTTAGGGAGCACGTCCCCCCCTCGCCCCCCGCCCCCCCTTAGGAACAGGCGTTCAAAGAGCCTGGGCTGTTTTATGATGCTCTTGATGGCAATACATTCCTCTCCCAAGACTCCTTGGCCACGGTCACATCATTGATATTAGAGTCTCTGAAATATTAATATTAGAAAATCAATTTACTGGATAAGGATCCTTCTTTAAAGAGAAAATACCCATTTAAGGTTTAAGGGATTAAATCCCCCTTCTCTTTGATCTGGAATTAATGTCAGGCAGATCATTTTTAATTCCAAATGTGCCTAATGGCAATGGGATTTTTGTTCTGAGAGGAAGATGAGACACATAATTTTGAACACTGGAGCACTTAGGAGTATACAGTAGATTTAGTGTTGTGGTTGGTATGAGAGCACTGCCAGGGTATTGGTTCATGGACAGTTTGCCAAACGATATCTCAAGAAGTGAAAGGAATATAAACTGGGAGAGGCAAATCAGTCCAAGACTAGAGTCATGTTAAAATAACAACAATAGTAGTAAAAAAACATCAACAACAAGATAAAGGTTAAAAAAGAGGAGAAATTTTCTAGTGTTGATGCTGTACTATAAGGAGTGGGGGAAGAAGGCACAAACATTGATTTTCTATCTTCTGCTCTCCTTTACAGCATGTCTGTACAGACACCAGAACTGAGATGAAATCTATAATTACAATAATTCAGTGATATCTTGACCACATTGGCTCTGGAGAATTAATTTTGTAAATAACAACACGTATTTACAATGTTACATCTACAGCAAAATATTCCAAATTCTACAAAATTAACTTAGAGAAGAAAATATACTTACAAGTTCAAGATTGGCTACAACTTTTTAAAAGTAAGCTACAACTAAACCGAACAAACAAACAAACAAAAAAAACCCTCCTTAGTAGGCCAGAACAAAGATCAATTTAAATAATTAGTGCAATGTACTGATTAATGCTTTTGATGCTTTATGAAGGTCAAGTTGTCTAATGATTAAAGTTTTTGTTCATGAATCTGGGGGTCTACAGTTATATTTTTAGCTTTATCTGTTGTTTTGCTTCATTTTTTGACCAAGAAATTAAACTGCGTCATTCTCACTATATCAATTAAAAAATTTAAAAATGTGTATGAGTGGAATCATGTATGCATTCATCTCTATTCAAATATGGTTTGAATAGCAGCTAGAAGTTAAAGGTCCACTACAAGTACGTGTACATTTATATTTCTAGGTATGCTATTATTGAAGATGATATATAAAAACAGCACTGATAAGTTGTGTTTATTGGATACCACCATTTAAACCTCACAATGCCACAATGCACCATTATTAACAATGTGGATGTTTCTTCAGACAATGAAATATCTGCCTTAGAAAAATTAAGTGGGAGAGCTGAGATGTAAACTTAATCAAATTGACTTGAAAGCTTGAGCTTTTATCTTCTTCAAAATTAATGAATATAACTTTCAAAAAGTACCGCATATAGTATCATACTGCTTAGCAGACACCTAGTAGTTTTCCATCAAAATAGACATCATAATATGTATTCATTTTTAATGTGTATGATGAAACTTTATAATGGAAATGGGTATTTAAATCAGAACTTTTATCTTTTAAAAAAGTAATCAAACAGATCCATCATTGATATATTCTTCCATTTACCAATTTCAAAAGATATATTACTAATTTTCACTGAGCTAACAGAAGTAGACATTCTGTAGTTATGTGATGTAATTACACTTTATGTGGGGAAAAATGACTAAAGTTCATCTTTCTACTGAACACCAAATTATATAAAGTGTGTTTCTTGTCAGCTAGGATGGTTCTGTCTGTTCCCATTGCTTCCTACCCTGCTAAGAATCCACAGAATCCACAGAAAACAAGTCTGTCATGAGCCAAATGCTCACCACAGGAAGCTCATCCCTGTTGGCACTGAAACAATCTCATATTAGAGGAGGTCAGCTTACCTTCAGATTCATGACATGAAGATAAGATGATATTTACAACATTTAGTGGACTAATCCAATTTAAGGTTAAATAAACATATAATGTGACAACCCTTAACCTGAAAACGAATAATGCTTACAATGAGCTATTTAATATCAAAGGGATATTTTTCTTATACGTGAGGAAATATTGAAACACAAATCATCTTATTTGTTCTTTTTTTGGTTTTTTTTGACAGTCTTTGCATTAAAAATGAGTTGTCTTCTAGATCGTTTTCTAAAGTAGAATTACAGATTCCTGAATGAGAGTTACAAATCAGTAGATAATAATTAGTATTATTTCTTACATTTTCCCTCTTTATCAATAGCATGTGTGAGTATTTACAAATAAAGATATTTTTTTTCCAAATTTTCTGAAACAAATGTTATAATTCATGTAGCTATTTAACAATATAACATTAAACAGTTATGAATTTAAAGGGTTTTTTTTTTTTACTATAGAAATTAATCTATAAATGTCCTGGACAAGTGGATTAAAGCCATGCATGTAGTGAACCTGGATACTTGTACTGTAGTAGAATCAGTGAGTGTGGTCTTCCTTCAGTGTCCTTCATATTTTTCCAATGCCACTGCCTAATATAATTAGTAGCAACAAATGGTTATAGTTGAGTAAAATATATAATGACAGATCTCAGATCTGAAAAAAATCCTTAGCAAATACATTTAGTCCAGTTTTTATCCTTTTATAAGACATGATTTTTCACACACATTTTATTGCAACCCGTAGGACTTAGGAACCCAGGTAAGGGTACAGAACTGAGGTCAGTGTGAATTAATGTTAGGCAAAACTCTTCATGACAAACAGATTATCTTAGTTTCTTGATTGAAAATAGGCCTGTTAGAGATTTCTGTGTAAATTATCGCTGCGTAGTTTTTATCTTAAGACAATTCCACTAGCATAGAATATGGTAGAAGGCAGAAATGATCCTCTGAAAAAAGATCTCATAAAACCTTGGCTGTTTCTGGAAACCATCTAATGAAGCATCACATATTTTCTTTGTCAGAGTGTCCATATCTTTAAATAAGAAAGGTATTCTACCAGAAGCAAGGCCTTTTTGAAGGAAGAGATTATTTATGTGGCTGGAAATATAAAAGATAAGATAAAGATAGGGAGGACTAAAGTTTTAGACAGAAACTCTGCCAGTTGAGAGAATCATATAACTTCCAAGAAACCTAGTCCCAGACATGAGGAGAATGGGTGAGGAAGAGAAGCTTCCTAAAAGGGTTGGCATCATGTCTGATTAGAGAATATGTGACGTATAAAATATATACACAGAAATTGGATAGGGAAAAATGATAAGACTTCTAAGAAATTCTATTAAAGAGAATTTTACCAAGAAAAGAAAGTGCATGCCCATGTCAGATAGACCAGAGTATCTTCTGGTCAACAAGTTGCCTCAACACAAACCTCATTCAAAATAACTCTACCCGTTTTTACACAATCTCTTCCCTTGGTAAACAAATTTATTGAACAATTCAAACAGTGATTATTTTGGAATTTATTGTACTTTATAATAAATATCCTTAAATTATTTATTATCATAATTCTAAGAGTATGACTATGGATTTTAAGATCATAAATGGAATTTAAATGCAGGTTTCCTACTTACTGACTGTGAACTTTAGACAAATTACATAATCTTGCTAAGCTTCGGTTCAATACATTTTTTACTCCACAAGTACCAACAAATAGTTCCTAATAGTTGTTCCAACTGACTTTCCCACAAGCAGCTCATGACCATTTCCTTCGCTCTGGATTTTCACCAACACTTATGTTTTCTGGTTTTGAAATTTATTCCTAATCTGATGAATGTAAAATGATTGTGCACTGTAGTATGAGTGTGTTTTTATATCTTACTGGCCCACTGGATTTTCTTTCATATCTTTTTCTCGGTTATATACTGGGCTATTTATCATTTTGTATTAATTTTGAGCATCTTATATGGTCTGGAGAGTAACTCATTAGAAATTAGATGGATTGAAAGGTTCCTTCTAATTGATGCCTTTTTTAAATGTTTATTTATTTTTGAGAGAGAGACAGAGACAGGGTATGAGTGGGGGAGGTGCAGAGAGAGAGGGAGACACAGAATTCGAAGCAGGCTCCAGGCTCTGAGATGTCAGCACAGACCCCAACGTGGGGCTTGAACTCACAGACCGAGAGATCATGACCTGAGCTGAAATCAGATGCTTAACCAACTGAGCCACCCAGGAGCCCCTCACCTAATTGATGATTTTTTAAATTGTCTTGTTAAAAAGTAAATTTTGATTGTAATGTAGCAAAATGCACCAGTATTTTATTAATAATTTGTTGGCTGTATTTTATTTAAAAAAAAAAACTGCCCCAGAAAAGATGGTCATAATACTGTTTTATCTGATATTTTACTATTCACATTTAGGTTTTTAGCAACGTAGACTTGACTTTCATGTACCTTAAATTAAGGGTTTTTTTTCTTCTTTTTCTATTTTTGGCACTGTTTTCTCCAAGACACATTTCTTCCCTTTCCTTGTTCCCCTTTCTATTTGAAAGGGGAGCTGATTTCTGGTTCGAGGAGATTGGGAGGGAGGGCATCAATATATTCCCTTCTGCTGCTGCTTAGAAGATGCCTCTGGCTGTATCTCTTTTATAGGACCAGTTTCCTGTCAGGTCCAGAAAGTTTCACTTCTGCAAGTTGTTACCAGACCCTCTGCTCAGTTCATCCAATTTCCTCCATTTGACTCTCAGGTCTAGGGAGGATCACAGCTCCCTGCATTTTAAAATTTTTAGATAGGGGCACCTGGGTGGCTCAGTCAGTTGAGCGTCTGACTTAAGCTCAGGTCATGATCTCACAGTTTCTGAGTTTGGGCCCCATATCGGGTTCTGTTCTGGAGCTCAGAGCCTGGAGCCTGCTTCAGATTATGTGTCTCCCTACTTCTGCCTCTCATCTGCTCATGCTCTCTCGCTCTCTCTCTCAAAGAATGAATAAACATTAAAAAAATTAAAAATGTTTAGATTGCCTGAGTGTTTTCTGATTAGTTTCTTTGCCTTTTCCATCATGTATAACTGATTCCATGTAATTAACTTTTTAAGAAAAAAATCCTGAAAAAGCATTGTGGTTTAATGATTTTTTTCCCCATATTTGCTGAAGTGAACAAATATTTTTTTCTTTGCCTCTTAATATTATTTGTCACCAATAGATTTTATGAATGCAGAATCATTCTTATACTGTAGTATTCTTATAGTTAGTTATATCTTACTGGATAATAACTATTTTTATAAACTCCATTTCAAATACATGAAAATATCTTTCCTTTTTTCTATCATTTTATAATAGTTTATTTTTCACATACTAGATTCACAGTTATTCACTCTAGAATGTTTATATATTCTCTTTTTTGTTTATTCTTTAACTAGAATGTAATATGTTCTATGAGGACAGGGATTTCTGTCTCCTGTTCAGAACTCTCTCCAGGGCATGAATACTAGTATCGGGCAAACAGTGGGAACTTGATAAATATTTGATTAGGTAATGAAACCTATTGCTGTTAATACATCTGGTGCGGTCTACTCGGACTTCTTTTGCAAAGAATCTATTTTCTCTCAAGCAGTTTTTTTAAAAAAGATTTTCTTCTTTTATATGTGTTTTTCTTCAGTGTTTCTTTGCGTGTTGGTGTGAATTTATATTTAGATTTATCTTGCAGTTGAAATTAGTTTCTTGTCTGTTTTCTTAATTCTGCTAAACTCTTGATAATTATCTCTTTAATCGTGGTAACTTTGACATTTCTTACATTCTCTGTAACACTTATTTGAAGAATATAGGTACATACCAGTCTCTCTGTTGCTCTTACCTTTTCTTTAGTGTATTTTATATCTTTATCTCTGTGATAAATTCTGAGTTAATTACTAAATATTCTATTTAAATTCACTAATCACCTTTTCACAGGCAACCAGAATAAAAATGACTTTCTACTAGCACATTGCTTTCATTGTTTATATTTTTCATTCCTATTTTTTTCATATATACCTTTATTAGTTTCACCATTAATGTTTTTAATGTTTATTTCTAAGGGAGGGAGAGAGAGAGAGAGAGAGGAGCAGAGATGGAGACACAGAATCCAAAGTAGTCTCCAGGCCCAGAGTGGTCAGCACAGAGTCCGAGGTGGGGCTTGAACTCACAAACAGTGAGATCATGACCTGAGCTGAAGTCATACTCTTAACTGAGCCACCCAGATGCCTCTCATCATTAATTTTGTAGGTTTTTATTTAAATCCAGGTAGTTAACATACCATGTAATATTAGTTTCAGGTGTATTTGATATTTCCATACAACACCTTCATTCACCATTTATTTTTAATGGCTTCCTTTATCAATTTCAGCTTTGAAATATGTATATTTTACATCTCTGTCAGATAGCTTCGTACACATTACATTCATGTTAAATGAATTCACGTCCGAAGTATTGATTTTTGTAGACTATATTTACAGTACTTTAGTCCTTCACGTGTTTTGTAATTCTTGTTTACAGACTGATTTTGAAGTGATTTTTGTATTGTTTTGCTTTTACTGTCGTTATTATTATTACATTGATTTTCTCTCTTCCCTTTCTGGGAGCCATTCTGCATTCTTCTCTCTGGTCAGTCCACCATCTAGAATGTTGTCTTATATACTTGTAGTTATTGCAGATTGTCAAGACGCTAGTAGAAGTTGGCGACATTCTTTGAAGGCTGCATTTATGCCTTTCCTTGCTTCTCCAAGATTACCTTGTATCCACAGCTTCTGTTAAAATCAGAGCCCTACATTGGTGGCCATATTCTTTTTTATCACCAGACATGAGGCCCCTCAACTGCCATTTGCCTCAAATAGTGAGTCTGGTACCAGTACCTCATATCTTGTGTATAGTCTCTTGGGCATAATCTCCTGGCCCCTGCTGAATGTTGCTTGCTCAGATACTGCAAAGCAGGGGTTTCAGACCCTCACTTCGTTTAGTCTCTGTCTTATTCCTGGCCAATGGAGAGGTTTATGTTGCTTTTGAGCACAAAAAAATGTCTTTTTGATTTTCTATTCTTATATTTCTTTTGACATTGCTTTGGTTTTGAGAAGACCATATCCTAAAGCGGGGAATGACAGCTCTGCCTTGAGCATAAATACTCTGGCTTAGTCTGTATTACTTAAAGTTTTTAAGTTAAAGAGTTTGTAAATATTCCTAAGAATAACTAAAATTTTCTAACATTTACCACATGTATGGCATATTCTAAGTATTGCAAAGGTTACGATTCAGTACTGAAAACAACCTTATGAGATAGATGTTATCAGCCCCAACTTCCAGAAGAGAAAAACTGAATGATTCAGTTGTTTTTTAACAAACTTTACCAAAGTCACAAAACTTTAAGCTGCAGAAGCAAGATCAGAACTAGGCACTCTGATTCCAGAGACCACGTACATAACCATTTTGCTAAACCAAAGAGCAAATGCTTAGGCAAACTAAAGTCTATGTTGTCATTAGATAGCAAGTATCAACTGTCTTGTTCTGGGAACCTTTATTTGTTCTTCCTATTGTGACAAAGTGGCATGCTTATTACACTGTCTATGACTGTTTACAACATAGCTTATGTCATCCTCTCTAAGCCTCTTTAACAGTGATTGAAATAAGGAAAAAGCAATTCTGTTATATGCCTAGAGGAGAATAAGTTCTTTCTACTTAACTTCATCTCCTGATGCACATTACTAGTGGGATGGCTGACTATTAGAATGAACAAATTTCTCTTCCAGCTTTGTGAATTCATCTAAAGGATGCCTGAAGGTGAAGGTGAGTTTTGCAGTATATTCCGAAAGCATAAAACTTCGTATAACTGCATTTCTGACATGCATGGGTTCGACAGCCTGAGAGTTCATGTATTATACATGGAGATACAGCCTCCAGTCCTAGTAACTACTTGCTGGGTGAATGACAGCTATAAACACATTGTCTATCACAGACTTTCATAAAGTTTATTATGAGTGGATTTCGAGGTGGGTGTCTAAGCTTAGATACGGTCTATGAGCCCTCTAAATTCTGTGATGGGTTCATCTCAGAAGAAGAACAATTATTACACTACTTATGCTTCTAAGGCTGCACTGTAATATTCAACTTGTATCAAAAAGAGAAAAAAATATGTCAAGAAAAATATATCCCAATTATAGTTTTGTCTACTAATTCACTGTTTGACGTTGGACATATTACTACTCATCTTTGAGGTGCACTTTTATTGGTAAATTATTGGTAAAATTAGCAAATTGAAAAAAAAACTGTGGAGGCCAGTTGTAATTATTCTTTGCAAGTTAGTAATTAAATGTGTCAATTTCTCTGATTCAAAAGACAAAAGACATAAATTGACTTTTATTTCTTCTGAGGGCTATATTTATTATTCTCCATTCATCATTTTCCATATTACTATTTTCTCTATAACAGTATTCAGTTGAGGTGCACCAACATGAATTTCAGTGAAATATCCTACTCTACAGTACAATAAAATGTTTGTAATTGACAGATTTAAAATATCTACTTAAGACATAGTTGAATAAAATTTCAAAATAGCTCCTATAAGGTATGTATATTTTATTGTATTCCTAATGAGAAAAGTAGGGTGGGAACAGATTTTATTAAGTATAGTATGGAGTTGAGAAAATCCAATGTGTGGCAGTCATAGATTGTTTTCCCAGTGTTGGCTTTAGGTAGGGAAATTGAGGCTTGAGGAAATGTGATGTTATAGTCAAGTCCATATAAAACATACACACCATTCAATCATGCAGATTTGCTATATAAAACATGCAAGACATTTATCTTTGGGGCTTACTATTTGAAAAAGAAACATCAAATTCTTCCAAGGTTTTCTCTAATAACAAACTAATTACATAAGTTATGCATGGGCTATAATTTACTTTCCTTTCTCTCTACAAAAGCAACACATTAATTACTTTTGTTGGGTAAGTAGAAGAATGTCAAACAATAATCATTCATTTGAGATCTCCATAGTGAAGCTGTAATTATGCGACAGAAAAAAAGACAAAGACTTTCTCTCAGACTGTGCAGACCCTACCAAATGTCTTCAAGCATATAAAAGAATGAAGACACAAGGAACGACATAGGGGTGTTTAAGCAGATAGTGGCTAGAAATCTTAGAATGAGTTAACAAAATACTAAAGGCACATTTTCTTCAAAAATTTACATTTTCACACACTAGTAAATTTACAAAATTTATAATATTACATTTATGATTAAGGTCAACTATCAAACATTGACACAAATTAAAATCCCATAAGTAAACAGAAGAATATAATAATCATGGATTGGTAGACTCAGTATTTTAAAGATGTTAATTGCCTCAAATTGATTATAAATGAAGCATGATCTCAAGTAAAATCTCAGAAGATTTTCTTTTGAAACTGAAAAATGTAATCTAAATCATACAGTGTAATACAAGGGGCAAGAATAATGAGGTAATCTTAAATAAAGTTGGATATCAAGATGTCAAGCATTATTCAAGAACTACACTAATTAAGGTGATGAGTTATCATGCCAAGACAGACCACTGAAAGAGGACAGAATACATGATATGAACTCATACTCTGGACGCTTTTTTTTAAAAACTATTACCTAGCAATGCATTGAAAGAAAGATGGCCTTGGGGCACCTGGATGCTTCAGTCACTTAAGCGTCCAGCTTTGGCTCAGGCCATGATATCACAGTTCGTGAGTTTGAGTCCCTTGTCAGGATCTGTGCTGACAGCTCGGAGCCTGGAGCCTGCTCCAGATTCCGTGTCTCTCTCTCTCTCTCTCTCTCTCTCTCTCTCTCTCTCTGCCTCTCCCTTGCTCTGTCTCTGTCTCTCTCTCAAAAATAAATAAACATAAGAAAGAAAGAAAGAAAGAAAGAAAGAAAGAAAGAAAGAAAGAAAGAAAAAAAGAAAGAAAGAAAGAAGGAAGGAAGGAAGGAAGGAAGCCTTTTCAGTACATGGTGCTTAAATATATGCTTCTCTCTCTCTCTCTCCACCCTTATCTTTCTCTCTTGAAAATGTTTTCATTTTGTTAGCTTATTGAAGGAGATAACCAATACAATTATAATAAAATTTTATACAGAAACACATTGAAAACTAAAAAATGCTATAAAATGTACAGTATTATTAATTGATGTCATTATTATTATTGGAAAGTGTTTTATTTTTAAAGAGGCATAAATTAGAAAGTGTGTATAGGGCAGCATTAGTAAGCAAGAAAAGTATTATTACTGCAAAT
Source organism: Panthera leo (assembly GCF_018350215.1). Classification (NCBI taxonomy): domain Eukaryota; kingdom Metazoa; phylum Chordata; class Mammalia; order Carnivora; family Felidae; genus Panthera; species Panthera leo. Next base: position 58,456,253 of record NC_056695.1, on the reverse strand, counting down.
CTGACTATGATTTAATATATGTTAAATTTTATGAGGTTATTTTAATCTAATTTCCCGAGTGCCTAATTAACTGAATTTTTTGCTTTGGTGTCTTTAAAATTTAAATTAAAAAAAATTTCCACATGTAATATATGTTCATAATTTATAAATAAAAATAGTACTACAAGGCTTATAATAAAAAAATTCCTGTCCTTTGCTCCAAATTTGCCCACGTTTTTATTCTGCTCCCCAATGACAACTACGTTCACAATTTTTCTCCCAACGTATATTTCTATATAATCAATAATACGAATCTTCATCTATGTCTTTTTTTCTAATTTTTTAAGTCATTTGTTGATTTTCACTGTAAGTGATGAGGCTCCATTCACTTTGTGAAAGCCAAAATGGCACCAAAGTTAAACAGGCAAAGGTAACTTTTTTCAAGGCTATTGCAATACGACAGATAGACTAGAACTTGGTCTGAATTCAGCTTCCCTGAAAGAATGCACTAGAAAGTTTTCTGAGTTGAAGAGGGAGTGTGTGGGGGTGGGGGGTGGGTGGGGTTGGTTCTAGGCCATCTGTGTTTACTAATTGGCTTTATCCGATGAAAAGAGTAAGCTTCTCCTGTTTTCACAACAGAGGTAGTTTCACAATTTGGAGCAAGTCACCTGCAGAAGTTAGATTTCTACCTTCCACAGAACCTGGAAGACCAGGGTGTTTATTCTTCTTTGATGATTATGTTTGAGAGATGGTTCCCAGGTTCTTGGCAAAGGCTTTCATGGGTTGTAAAACAGGCAAGAAGATTTTGAAAAGGTTTATATCCCAAAGGGACAGAGAAAAAAATTTACCATTAAAAGTTTTCGAAATAAATGCTCTAAGACAAGAGAGGTCATAGCCAAATAAAAAAAGAAGCCTGTCTAAACTTTAGTCAGGCTTTGCAAATCATTAAGGCCATCTTGGTCAACTTACACCACAACTTTTGTTTACATCTATGTAAATGTAAAAGTAATCAACATGACTAGGACAGACTTTTAAGATGATTAAATATAAAAATTATACCCCCTCTTGCATTTGCCTCTTCAGATAAAATTATTAATCTGCACTTATATAATGGTAATAAACATAACTGACATTTATGAGCCAGGTGTATGCTATGGGTGCATATATCATTTGTACTCATCCCAAATAAGGTGTGAGTTCAGGAATTATTCTAATTAATATAATTGAGGAAATTAAGGCTGAGAGAACTTAAACAATTCGAGATGAACTGTAAAACTCACTGTGCTCTGTACACAAAATCCTTTTTTTCTTCCCTAAACCTACAATACTCCTTTGTATCTATTTGTCTTTGAACATGAGGTGGCCTCTAAAAACAGTCTATCTCCCTGAATGCAAAGTACTCATTATATTAATACTTTCTGACCAAGTGAAGATATAGTCCCTAAACTTTCTACATTCCTCCTATCAGGAGAACTTCAGCCTATCCTTCCTTCCAGAACAACCCTCACACAATCTTCTAGAGTCCATATTGCTCAATTTGTGCATGGCTGTCTTCTTCCAGGTGAGTGTGAAATCTCTGAACACAGACTTGATCTCATTTATCACAATATCCCTAAGTACATAATATATACCTATACATATATTAATATTGGTGGGCAAAGGGTAGGTAATGTGTCTGAACTAGGTTCAGGTTCAAATGGCCATTTCTGTTTGAGATGATACAATATAAACAGATTGATGACTCTCAGTGACCAAATCTAAGTAGCTGGGAGCTTTGCCAAAAAAGAATCATAGATAACTTTACTTCTAGAAATAAGCACTATTACTATGTTTTCATCAAAGAGGTCAGTTGCTAAATGATGGCAACAGTGGGAAAAGACATCCTAAGACAAATTTAAATGTTATTTTTTTAAGGTTTATTCATTTTTTTGAACGACAGAGAGAGACAGAGCACAAGCAGGGGTGGGGAAGACAGAGAGAGGGGAACACAGAATCTGAAGCAGGCTCCAGGCTCTGAGCTGTCAGCACAGAGCCCCATGTGGGGCTCAAACCCACGAACCATGAGATAATGACCTGAGCTGAAGTTGGACGCTTAACCGACTGAGCCACCCAGGTGCCCCATCCTAAGAAAAACTTAAAATAAAAATTAATATTTGATGCTGTTTGATAAAATTCTGTCTGAAAAAGAACTGTATTAGATACTTAAAGAGTAAATCAATTCACTAACGGTAGAAAGTCTGCTAGTAATGTGAGACATATACTGATGAAATGTTTCATTATTTGAAGTGTGCTTTTGAGGATTTTAATCTGAAACCTATTATTCACTAGGTTTTATATGAATTATTTGGCTTTGGGGTGAATCAACAGGATCCTTTTCCTTTTATACTTAAAAAAATCCTGCTGCCCACGAAACTTTCAACAGTTTAAAACAATGTATCAATACAATGTAAACAATGTAAAAATACTGCCCAACTAGGAATGTATTTCAGAATCCTGCTAATTGCAGGTATGGGAAAAGCTGCTACATTTTGTAAGCTAGGAAATAAATACAAGTTAAAATCTTCCAAAGAGTAATAGACTCCATAGTCTTGACCAATTATTTCTTCTCTGATAATCAAGGCACCATTTAAATTTTAAGACTACACTTCTGGCAGTAAGCCTTCCCTGTATGATGACAAGCCTATGAGTGCAGCCATGTTGAAGGGGCAGATAGGAGATGTGGGGTACAGGAGAAGAGGAAGAGACTATCAAGACTGGAAGGTCTTAGAGTTTTTAACTATTCTTTAAAAACAGTTGGTTTTGAAGTTTAATTTTACTTATCTTTACAGTAAAACACATGCATTCTTATGGTTATATATTTCAGACCTCTTTTTCACTAAAGAAGTGAGATTCAGATTACTATTTCCCAGAGGTATGTAGGACTTCATCCTAAGAAATATGATACTTTCATCTGGGTTGGAAAGTTGCAGCTACACCTTAAGAGACAAGGTAGGGGCGCCTGGGTGGCTCAGTCGGTTGAGCGTCCGACTTCGGCTCAGGTCACGATCTCGCGGTCCATGAGTTCGAGCCCCGCGTCGGGCTCTGGGCTGATGGCCCAGAGCCTGGAGCCTGCTTCCGATTCTGTCTCCCTCTCTCTCTGCCCCTCCCCCGTTCATGCTTTGTCTCTCTCTGTCTCAAAAATAAATAAACGTTAAAAAAAAAAATTTTTTTTAAATAAAAAAATAAAAAAAAATTAAAAAAAAAGAGACAAGGCAGTGTATTAAAAGAAATGATATGGAGGAGGTAACTTGGGTTTTGCTTTGAGGTATTTCCTTCAATTTTTCCTCCTTTCTTCTTCTTTTGTTGTCTGTTCGATAACTCGCTTGCTAAAGTCATCAAAAGGTAAACCCCTTCAGATGGATATAGAACATAGATGGTACCATTCCAATGGCTTTGTTATATAACCTGCATTTATAGGCAAGTGATGAAAAAGAAGCTTCTTTCTAATGACTTAAACTTTGTCATTATTTTGCACCATCAAATTTACTGCAGGAGAAATAATCTTAGCTAGACCTTGTTAAATGAATAGATCAGATGACTAATAGAATGAGGATGCCAAATATTTATGGCTCAGTATGCCTTCTGTTTATAGTTCATAAGTAACTTTACTGTACCAAACATTCATTAGGAAAAACTGAAGGCTCTTTCCACTGATATCTAATACTTTGAGGAAACTTATTTTCATGTTAGTATTCATAATTTTCAACCACTTGAAGACTGATAATTAAGTAGCCAAAAAAAAAAAAAATATTCCCATAAAGCTGGGACTAAAAGGAGAAAAGATTGTGTTCACAAGAGCACACATGTCTATGCTATATTTAGTTGTTTTCCACATGTTGGTTTGACTTGTTTTCTTTCCATATGTCAGAACTCCACAACTGCACGAGCAGATGTATCTTACTTTCTGCTTTTCACCTTGAATTCTATGAGAATAAATGAAAGGAAATCCTGGCAATCAGCTAGGGCCACTTGAGAGACGATTTTCTAATACAGCTGCTTAATCATTTCAACGAGATTGTGTGAACTAGATGTGATGTTTACCTCAACTCTAAAGAACATACGTTTTGTGCATGGTCAGTCATTATCTTTGTAAACGCCTGAGGAACAATCTACTTCCAGTTTAATATAAAGTCAGTTGAAATAGCATCAAATAATAAACATGAATATATATCAGTTCAATTTGGAAAACCCTGTATTGTATATTAATTTTATATTGAAGATATCTAGAAATGGGTAAGATAGGGAAGTATGCCATCTAGATAAATTTCCATAGTAGTTTGAAGATTTCCACAACTAGAATTAAAAGCTTATTGAGTATTAAATATACTGAAATCATTTTTTCCTTGAAAATGCAAATACGTGTAACCATGAAGGTCTCTGCTTTTTGGAATGGTAAATATAATATATATTAACTATATTTGAAGAATGTAGTTTGCTTTTATAAGTAAAACAAAATCTTGTATTTTACTTTTCAGAATCACCTTGATACTTGTGCTGAAGTGATGTCACTGCACAGGACACTGACGGGAAAGCTAAAGCTCATCGATTAATTCTGTGTTTAACTTTGAACTATGTGAAAAGAACAAACCCTGCTTTTTTTTTTTTAAACTTTTTCTATATCAAAGCATATTATTAAACATTTAATATTTTTAAATTTTTTTTTAACATTTATTTTTGAGAGACAGAGAGAGACAGAGCACGAGCAGGGGAGGGACAGAGAGAGAGGGAGACACAGAATCTGAAGCAGGCTCCAGGCTCTGAGCTGTCAGCCCAAAGCCCTGCGTGGGACTCGAACTCACGGACCGCGTGATCATGACATGAGCCGAAGTTGGACGCTTAACGGACTAAGCCGCCTAGGCGCCCCAACATTTACTATTCACTATTCAAATTTATGTTGAAATTTCACGCTTTGAGTGTCTTAGTTTTATGCCCAAATGACAAAATAATTGCACACATTAGAAATTTGTGTCCTGGAAAAATGCTAGATTATGGAATTGGACGCTAGTTTGTGACTGGCCAAGTATAAAAGGGCTATCATGGTGTTTAAGTAAGATTCACTTAAATAAGATTTAATTAAGACTTATTTAAAATCAGAAGCGCACACATACATATAGACACTGCACCATTTTCTGGTTGTTAGCAATTCTTGATAACCTTAGAAAGACCTTGATTTGATTCCCAGAAATCAATGTGTCCTCTTGGCAAGCTGTGGTATCCCTGGTGAGACTTGCAACGACACATTTGCTGACATCAGAAATGAAAACACCTCATAAAATTATAGGTAGTTAAGACTAAGGTAAAAGAGATAGCTGTCAGAAAATTAGTTCATGATTTTGTATAATCAGTGATTACCACCAGCACATTGTTACATTTATAAAGAGATGGGCATTACAGTAACTCCAAAATCTTTTGCTATCCGTGTTGAAAGGGAACTTTAAAAGGGTATAGTCATAAGCAGAAAGAAATGATACTGTTTAAAATGATGATTATTTAGGGGCGCCTGGGTGGCGCAGTCGGTTAAGCGTCCGACTTCAGCCAGGTCACGATCTCGCGGTCCGTGAGTTCGAGCCCCGCGTCAGGCTCTGGGCTGATGGCTCGGAGCCTGGAGCCTGTTTCCAATTCTGTGTCTCCCTCTCTCTCTGCCCCTCCCCCCGTTCATGCTCTGTCTCTCTCTGTCCCAAAAATCAATAAAAAACGTTGAAAAAAAAAATAAAAAAAATAAAATGATGATTATTTAAAATCAATATTGTTTTATGATTTAAACCACAATTTTTGAAAAATCTTGCTTATAACATTGACAAATAGTGTTTTTAATTCCGTATAATTAAGAAAATATTTATAAGGTTTTCAAACATTGGTGTGTCTCAGTTTCTAGAATTAATGTGCTACTATGTACCTACATGGAAAATGCTTTTAATAAAATAGTTCAGGGGCGCCTGGGTGGCTCAGTCAGTTAAGCATCTGACTCTTGATTTTGGCTCTGGTCGTGATCTCATGGTCATGAGATCGAACCCCTCATCGAACTCTGTGCTGAACGTGGAGCCAGCCTAGTATTCTTTCTTTCCCTCTCCCTCTGCCCCTCCCCCACTAGTGCCCTCTCTCTCTTAAAAAAAAAAAAAATAGATAGTTCTACGATGTGTTTCATATAGTAGGATTAATGTGAGAAAATTAATTTAAATTCCTTTTCTATTATCATAATAGTAGTTAAAGTAATAATAATTACATGATAATAATGATGACAATAGCAACAAAGATGTATCTATTAATTTCAGGACTTAATCAAATCCAGGAAATAAGATGGGAGCTTAAAATAACTTTTATTATTTAACTATCTCAATAATCCCATGAGGTAGGTATCAATATTAGCATCTTCTTGCAGAAAAGGAAGCATCTTCTTCCCATAAAGGAAACATGGGAATATTCGTTATATAGCCCAAGATCGTGCAGCTAGAAGGTGAAGGTCAGCGTATAGAAAGGAAAAGTAAATATGTGTTTTTTCCCATATGTTTTGCACACACATGAACATACACACACATACACACATATTTTATATATAAACGCATGTACATATATGATTACATATTGATATTGAAGTATACCAAGAAATTATAAAAGTGATCATTTTTGAGATGACACTGAAAAGCAAGACTGGGAGAACGATTATCTATTCTTGCATTATTTAAATTGTTCCAGATAAATGCTAATATACCCAGTTATTTTCATAGATACGTATATGAGGGTTTTTTTAAAAAATATATTTCACCTATCTCCTACTCACCTCTCCTCTGGAACTACCAGTTTGTTCTCTGTATTTAAAAGTCTGTGATTGTGTTTGTCTCTATTGTTTGTTTATTTGTTGTTTCTTAAAGTCCACAAATGAGTGAAATAATATGGTATTTTTCTCTGACTTATTTCACTTAGCATTACACACTCCAGTCTATATTGTCATCTATATTGTTGCCAATGGCAAGATTTCATTCTTTTTTTATGGCTGAGTAATATTCTATTGTATATATACACCATATCTTCTTTATCCATTCATCTACATGCAGACACTTGGATTACATCCATAACTTGACCATTGTAAATAATGGTGCAATAATCATAAGAGTGCATATATCTTTTCATATTAGTATTTTCATTTTCTTTGGTAAATACCCAGTAATGGAATTACTGGATCATATGGTGCTTCTATTTTTAATTTTTTGAGGAAACTCCATACTGTTTTCCACAGTGGCTACACCAGCTTGCATTCCCACCAACAGTGTGTGAGGGTTCCTTTTTCTCCACATGCTCGCCAACACTTGCTATATCTTGTGTATTTGATTTTAGTCATTCTGACAGGTGTAAGGTGATATCTCATTGTGGTTTTGATATGTATTTCTCTGATGATTAGTGATGTTGAGCATTCTTTTCATGTGTCCGTTGGCCATCTGTATGTCTTCTTTGGAAAAATGTCTATTCAGCTCCTCTGCCCATTTTTAATTGGATTATTCTATTATTTTTTGGTGTTAAGTTGTATAAGTTCCTCATATATTTTGGACATCAGCCTCTTATCAAATATATGTAGGAGTATTTTAAAGAAATACTCTAATCATATCTTCTACTGATACTATATCCGTAAGATATTATATACAACATATATCATGCTATATTAACATAGCATATATTGTGAGTATATGTGTGAGAGAAGAGAGAGAAGAAGAGAGAGAATGAGCATGCTACCCATCTGAGTTTATATCAGAATTTAGAAAAGGATCTCATAAACTTTAAGCCCCAAGTAAACATTAGCTATTATTGTTATTACACAGATGGTAGAAATCTATCTTCATATTTGGGTACATATGTATTCTAGCTATATTCTACTCATTTAGACTGCATTTAAGTAACTAGCTTTGTTCTGAAGAAAATGTTTTTTGTCAACCTTTGTTACTCTCTTTAGCATAGACATTTAAAAGTTTCTAATGAGTGGGGTGCCTGGGTGGCTCAGTCAGTAAAGCATCAGACTTCAGCTCAGGTCATGAGCTCATGGTTCATTGAGTTCAAGCCCCACGTTGGGCTCTGTGCTGACAGCTCAAAGCCTAGAGCCTGCTTCAGAATCTATGTCCCCCTATCTCTCCTCCCCACCCCTGCTTGTGTTCTGTCTCTCTCTGTCTCTCAAAAATGAATAAACTTTAAAACAATTAAAAATTTTTTTTTAATGTTTATTCATTTTTGAGAGACAGAGAGATAGAGAGTGAGCTGCGGAGGGACAGAGAGAGGGAGACACAGACTCTGAAGCCAGCTCCAGGCTCCGAGCTGTCAGCACAGAGCCCGATGCGGTGCCTGAACCCACGAATCATGAGATCATGACCTGAGCCGAAGTCAGATGCTTAACCGACTGAGCCACCTAGATGCCCCGATATTTTTAAGCTTCTAATGAGTAATGAGTAATTTACTCAGCAATTCTAATGCTCTTGGCCATTTAAATGAGAGTTGGTGTTTACTGGTAATGACCTAAGAGTTTTGCAGCCTATGCAGATAAGCATTGTGTTAAGAGACAAACCACAAGATGGCAGTGTTCTCAGAGAACCATATGATTCTAGATCGTACATATTCCTACTGGACTGCTCCTGTTTAAAGTGATCGAATAATTATTTCAAGATGTTATTCAGATGGATGATGGTGGACAGAAGAATCTATGTCTTTTTTTTCCAATAAAGTAATCAAACAGAATGAGGAATATTCGGATTGATTTTGTAGGAAAAAAGAGTCTACCAGATATTAATAAATAACAGAAACAATGGTACTGTGAAGCAGAATAATTAAAATAGAGTGAATACAGAGAAAGCATGGTAATTTATGTATTATTTATTCTGGACAAGTAAAAGAATTAAAAGAACCTGTAAGAGAAACTGAAGAGATGAAGAAAGTGAGAGAATAAGGAGATCTTTTAAAGTAATGATTTCTTCAACTTGCACAGGAGCACATAATTGTCATGTATTCTGATCTCATCCATGGTATCTTTAAATTAAATGATTAAAACTGGGAATTCACTAAAAGAGTTAAATAGTTTTTATTGGTAAGAACCACTTTAATCCTGCATGATCATAGGTTAACATATTTTCAAATAAGATAAAACAAAAGCAAACAATGAAAAATTGTATTAACAACACGATAACAGAGAAGGACACAGGCAATAATAGAACCCTATATAGGGATATGAATTTAAAAATGCTTGTTTTATGCCATTTTTACTCTTAAATGTCATTCTATTTCTCTCTTGTAATATTAACCTTATACCCCTCATTCTCTTTTGTCCAAAATTAAAAACAAAATGGAAGCTGCAAACACAATTTTTTCATTTCATTCTTTGCTAATATTTATACCATAATTGATGGATATTATTTTTATTTTTAGCACTTCTTCCTAACTTTCCCCATATTTATTAACAATGTATTTCTTATTGTATCTATTTCTCCTCTATTTTATTCTAATTTGGTTTATATCTCATTTTATCTCTTCTCTTATTTGGTCTTATAATAAAAAAACTATTTTGAAATTTTTTTAAAAAAATTAAAAGACATTTTGAAGTATTTTGGAAACAGATTTCTGTTTCTCAGTATCATCTTACTTTACATATATTTCTCTTATAGTTACATCCAATGCTGGACATGCTTTAAGAGAATTCAATATATCATAGGGGTATCTTATTACAGATTTTGAAATTAGAAGAAGAAATGGCTGATACAAGAAAAATAATAATCTTTGTCAAACACATGCACAATTAAAAACAAAATATCTTGGAAGTTATTTCCTTGTATGGAAAATACCAGTGTTCACTATATTCTCGAGAGCTCTATTTACACTAAACAATCACAAAAAAGAGAGTGAAAGAAAGAGAATGAGAGTGAGAGAGAGAGAGAGAGAGAGAGAGAGAGAAAAGATCATGGGCAAACTATTTGTCTTTTATTTATTGATGGAGTTTCCCAATATATTGAAGTGTATATTGAATCTATATGTAATTTAATATTTAAAATGTCTACTTTGTATATATAAGAGGTCTGAGCATTCTATAACGTGTTTCTCCAATTTTACTTGTTGTTCTCCATCTAACAGATAACTCTTGTATTTGTTTTATTTGAAATTCAACTCAGGAGTCAAGCTTCACTAAGCCCGCAGGCAATAACTTGCTACACATGGTTGGCTTTGCACCTAAAATACCCTCAAATTCCTTCTCTTTGTCTCCCCTTTGCCATTTTTCCCACACCATAGATCATTTCTCTCCAGATAACAGCAACAAGTCCCTACAAATGGCCGTCTTGCATCTACTTTCTTTAAAAAAAAAAAAAATTTAACATTTATTTACTATTGAGAAACCGAGAGACAGACCATGACCAGGGGAGGGGCAGAGAGAGAGAGAGAGACAGAGAGAGAGAGAGACAGAATCCGAAACAGGCTCCAGGCTCTGAGCTGTCAGCACAGAGCCTCACGAACTGTGAGATCGTGACCTGAGCCGAAGTCGGATGCTTAACCGAATGAGCCACCCAGGCACCCCCATCTTTAAAAAAAATTTTTTTTAACATTTATTAGCCTTCTTGCATCTACTTTCTACCCCGGTCTTTCTGCTAGATTGCAGTTAATGGTTTATTTCTAAAAATAACAGGCTTCATTCAGCTGGCATTTCTGAGCACTTATTATTTGTCAATCACACAGTAGTATGAAATAGAACTTTACAGGGTCCCTGACTTCATAGAGACTAATCAAAACAAATTAAATCATTGACTTTATTTTTGAATCATTTTAATCTGATTTTATATTTTGCCAAATGACGGTGTCTTCCATTACAATGTGAGGCCCTAAATGGGGTCAAATGGCCTGTTACCACTGATCTTTCTACACAACAGGGGCTCCAGCTCACTTTTTTTTGCAAACAGCAGGCACACAATTTTATTTATTTTTTAAATTAATTAGCTAGCTTTAATTTCTCATTGACAAGTTAAAAGCACATGATTTTGACAAAGGTAATATCAATGTTTCTACTTCTTCAGTTACAAAGCAGGTATGCTTTAAAAATTTACTTCTGTTGCACTTAAATGAAAACTGCATACTTTGTATTTGTCAAGGATTGCTTTAAAAACACTTAAAATAATACATTTTTATATTGTTTATAGAAATAAACTGATGGGGGTGCCTGGGTGGCTCAGTTGGTTAAGGGTCTGACTTCGCTTCGGGTCTGATGTCAGGGCTCCTGAGCTCAAGCCCTCATCAGGCTCTGTGCTAAAGGCTAGAGCCTGCTTCAGATTCTGTGTCTCCCTTTCTTTCTGCCCCTCCGCTGCTCGCTTTCTGTCTGTCTCTCTCTCAAAAATAAACAACAATTTTTTTTAAATAAATAATAAAAAAAGAAATAATGAAGGCTGAAGAAAAAGTTTAAAAAGAGGAAGAAATGGCATCCACATGTCTGGAGAATTAATACAAAGTCTGATTCACCATCTTGTCCTCCTTTTCAGGCTATAATGCATTATTTTCCACACTTTATTTTAGCAGTAGAATTCTTCCTCTCTTCCCGATAGCTTCACATGATTTAAATAGAACAAAGTAAAAATGCTCTATTGAAGACAACACGTCTGCAGAAGTTTTTCAGTGTCCCACCCCAAAGAAATCTCCTTGGTCCTACAGTACAGTTGTAAGACAACCAGAGACCATTTTAAAAATCTAATTCTCGGGGCACCTGGGTGGCTCAGTTGGTTGAGCAGCCGACATTGGCTCAGGTCACGATCTCGCGGTCTGTGGGTTTGAGCCCCATGTTGGGCTCTGTGCTGACAGCTCAGAGCCTGGAGCCTGTTTCAGATTCTGTGTCTCCCTCTTTCTCTGACCCTCCCCTGTTCATGCTCTCTCTCTCTCTCTCTCTCTCTCTGTCTCTGTCTCAAAAATAAATAAACGTTAAAAAAAAAAGAAAAATTAAAAAAAAAATAAAAATCTAATTCTCTAGAAAAAAACTGGCCTTGTAAGTAAGTACTTAGGGTTTTTTTTTTTTTTTTTTTTTTTTTTTCTGGAAGCCACAAGGATGGGTGGGTATATTCATTTGCAAGTGAACCATCCACAGTTTATATTTTTACTGCCTAGGCAGAACCATTAAGGCAAACATTCTAAATACCACTATAAAGATTTTAGTTATTTAAAAGATAATACAAAATCTTGGGTGAATGGCAAATCAGTTTGATCATGAGAATGAATGCTTTTGAATGCCTTGTTTGGTTGTGTACACTTGCATAAGTTGTTTTACATAAAAGAAACTATAATTAAGATCTTTAAGTAGGGATAAGTGGCTAATGAGCAGTATTCTCAAAAAGGAGGAAAAAAAAAGAAACAAAAAGAGCTTTGCAATTCCTTACTGATGATGACTTAGGCCAGATTACAAGAAATGAAGAGATCTGGATCCTTTTCAGACAATTAAAGGAACACTGAGAGGCGTATAAATTCAGTTTAAAACTAAGAGATCCAGAAGCAAAAGGCTTGCTTTCAAAGTCAAGCTTTTTGCGTGTTTGTTGGTGGTGCCGGGAGTGATTCTGCAGCAATTCGTCTCTGGTTCCTTCTTCCTGCTTTATGTCGGGGTTACCTATGTGTGTATCAGAAGCAAATGCTTGTGATGACAAAAATACATGTGAAAGTATGTGAAGTTCCATTAAAGGCTAAAAGTCCTTAAAAGTGCATAAAAATTCATAGAAGTCTATTAATGCATAAAATGCATAAAACATGCAATAAAAATGCATCAAAGTCTGTTAATGACGGAAAATATGCTAGAAATAATTGGTCTGAACAAGCTTTGGGATTGTTCACATTTTTGAAAGTTGGTACCAACAAAGACAAATTATATGTGACACATCCCACTTATGATATTTTTCCTTTAGTTTTGATAACATGTAAGTAGCCCCTTTAAACTACAATATTCTTTGAAGTATCCCTGATACCAATTGTCATCATGTACCTTCAGCTTTCTCTGAGAAGGAGCAGCCTAGTCATTTCTTATTAAGTAAGTTTTTGATTATCCAAGGTAGTCTCTGTTCCACTTACCAGAGATGATAAGGGCTCTTCTGTAATGGGGGAAAAAATGACCCAGTATCTCACTGTTTCTTTTCCAGCAAAAAGTTATATAATCATTCATTAAAACCTATCTTACTTTCACATTAGTTAATTTAAGAACAGAGCTCACTAAAATGAAACTTTTAAGTCAAAAAATAAAACTAGGGGAGGTAACTTCCAAAGCACCTTTACTAATCTGAATGGTATTCATGAGAAATCTGAAGGTATTCTATTTTATGATTCAAGAATTCACAAATGGAGAATCTTATACAATTTACACACTACATGGAAACAAGTAGTTTGGGTGATTTACTGAAAATTGAAAGGGCAATAGAGTCAAAGTAAAATCCAAATACTTCTTTAATATGAATTTTCCTCCCAGTATGTCTCTTGCCTTAATTTGATGTGTAGTACGCCCTTGTAGAAGTGATAGCATGAAGTGTTGCTAATATATTATTTAGTCAGTTTTGAGCATACTGATACTGAATTAATGTTAAATTATCCATGCAGATACTAAGATGGCTGACACCAGATCTTAAACAAATATTAAGTGCTTGGAAGGAAATTAACACTACCAGAAATAGTTAATAATTAAGTTACAGTGCGGTTTAACAAGAGGCATAACTGGGGTGCCTGGGTGGCTCAGTCGGTTAGGCATTCAACTTCTACTCAGATCATAATCTCTGGGTTCCTGGGTTCGAGCCCTGCATCAGGCACTGCACTGACAGCTCTGAGCCTGGAGCCTGCTCCAGATTTTGTGTCTCCCTCTCTCTGTCCCTCTCCCACTAGTGCTCTGTCTCTCTCACTCTCTCAAAAATAAATAAACATTAAAAAAATAAAAACAAAACAAAACAATAGGCTTAACACTTCTTTTTAATTTTTTAATTCAATAAAAATACCAACTTGGTAAATAGGGCAATTTGGTAAAAATATGATTTTTTTCTTTAAATGTGTGTGTGTGCATTGAACATGGAATGATTTCATAAGTTTTCATTCATCTTTAAGTGCCATGCTCATTTTTAAGAATTTTATAAATTCACCCTATTTTTATTTCCTTTGCCTCTAATTCATTTCATCCAAACGTTTATTTTCACCACCCTTTATTATCCCCAAAGTTCTGAAAACACTGAGTAAAAGGTCTATGAAATATGAATGTTCAACAAAGAAAATTCTTAGAGTAAACTGATTTTCAACAAAAGTGGTGAGGAGGCACATTTGCTTTTCATGTATTCAGAAAAAAAAAAAAAACAAAAACTATTTCCAAAATGCAAATCCTTCCTATTTTCATTGTTTTTTTTTTCTATTTTAATGACAAAAATGCCTTCTTTTTATATAAAATAATAAAATTTAGTTGAAAGGAGAGCAAGAGAGCAGCATTTTTAGACTGGATCAGTATTCATTAGAGGAAATCTATCTTTAAGGGTACAAATCATGGTTTTTTTTAGGCATTTTAATTTTCCATGCCTGTAGACATCAGAGAAGAATTCCCATTGTTACCACAGGGAAGCCTATGAATATACTGCTACTTTCTCCCAGAAATGGATTATGGAATTATACTGTTACATGTGCTTTTATAATATATGTAAGATGTACATCAGTTTCAGAAGCTCTGCCTATTTCCATGCAATCTCTACTTATGAAGAACTAAAATTCTAACTTTCCATTATTGACAACAGCAGAGATGGAAAAGATTTCATTAAAAGAATGTGGAAATAAAGGCCAAAAAATATAAATGAAAAAATATTTTAAAATGTATAAAAGTGATAAAGTTAATAAGAAAGACTAAAATAAAAATAACATAATTAGGCATCATTTATTGACTAAATCATTTTATAAAATATTATATCTATCAATATAATTTTAATGTTATTGCTTTAACAGTGATCAATACTTAGTAATAAACCCTCCAATCACGTAGAAGCTAAAAGAAAAATAAATGACAAGTTGGTCTCATGTTAACCTAAGCCAAATTAATTAACCTCAATATTTCATGGGCTTTATTCCAGATAAAGTTTATTCATATATTCGAAAGAAACAAAAAAGGGAGAAAAAGATATTAGTTTATTCATATATTCGAAAGAAACAAAAAGGGAGAAAAAGATAGGTTGGTTTTGTCAGTGTGCTTGTGATATATATTCTTTGTAAATTAGTCACATAACTTTCTCCCTGGAATATGTATGAACTTTTTACTTGTGAAAGATCCTGACAGACTTAAACATTTCCAGCATGACTCTTGGGTCACCTTTGGCCCCACAACTATTCCTCCCACCTTCCACTTTTTTGCCAAACCCAAATGGCAAAAACAAAAGGTGCTAAACTGCAAAAACAATCCACCCCCTTACGGACACTGTTTTTAAACAACTACTGTGGAAACTGGCTGAGCTACAGCAGCTCCCTCTGGCTAAAGTCTACCTTTCTTCTCCAAGGGAGACCAATCTTTCTGGGCTATGGTGAGGCCTCGGCATTTGAAATTAAAGTTTCTGCCTAGAAGTGCTCTAATTAATGTTGCTTCTGCAGATTTTGATATGACTTGGAAGGGGGGACTGGATCTGCCACTTCTCAGCTAAGATCGTTTCTTCAAAGCTAATGTGCACAGGACCTATATATCGTCCTTTCTCAGATCTTTTAATCAGTGCTCCACATCATTCAGTTGAATACTACCTCAACTTGACTCTTTCTCTTTAGACTTCTTATGGTAGGTCTCTTGATTTAATCATTTTCACTATTTAGGGCTTGTTATGGATAAAGTGAGGGTTGAACTGAGCTTAAGGGAATCTTCTTATCTATCTCTTTTTGGTTCTTTTTATTTTAATATAGATGGTCAATAGTCAGCCAATGAAACTCCCGTTCAGTGTCCAGCATCTTACTCATACAAATGTTATGGTGCCGCAGCACTAAATATTGAAGCTGTTATAGCATTTTACCAACAACGATTTAGAATTTCAATGGCCACTTGGGGAATTTGAGATTAAAGTAATTCACGTATGTCACATCTTAAATTTAAAGGGTTCAAAGACTAATTATTCCATAAAAAGCATGATTATTTTTTGATATGAGGAGGGTTCTAAAAGACAGGAAAGTTCTAACATTGCTTCCCTGAAAGACTCCTTATAAAAAGTTAATAAATATGAAAAATATAAAATCAGAACTCAAACTCTCCTTTCTTTCTTCTGATTCAACTCCAGGCTGGTCATCTATCAAGTCCCTTATATCTCAACTTTTCCTTCTCCATTCATATTAATTTTCTATTACTGCATGACAAAATACCACATACTTATCAACCTAAAACAACATCTATTTATTATCGCATTGATATGAGGTAAGAAGCCCAGGTGGGCTCCACTGGTCCTCTGTCTATGATCTGACAAGGCCAAAGTCAAGTTGTCTGCCAGGCCTCACTTTAATTTGGAAGCCTAGGGGAAGAGTTCATTCCCAAGGTCATTCAGGCTACTGGAAGAATTTGTTCCTTACAGTCAAAGGAATGAGGTCCCCATTTCCTTGCTGGCTATCAGCTGGAGGCTGTTCTCAGCTTCCAGAGGCACCTACATTCATTTCTCAAAGTGCCTTCCATCTCCAACCCAGTGATATCACACTCTTTCTTTCAAGCTTCAAATGTCTCTGATTTTCCCTTCTGTCACTTGCCAAAGACCATTATCTATTTTCAAGAGCTCCTGTAATTAGGTGAGGCCCACCCTAACACTCTCCCTATCCTAAAGTTAACTGATCAGTCCCTCAGTTACATCTGCAAAATCGCACTTGCCATGTAAAATGATGTAATCACAGAAGTAACATCATAAATCATGTGGGCCACCTAGAATTCTGCCTCCTACACCATTGCTTTGTATTTTCAGCTCCTTCAGTAGTTTCATGGACCCTCTCTCCACTTCCCCCACACACACTTTCATTGGGTAATATTTCCTCTTGACTTCTCATAATTTGGTCAAACATGAAACCTAGATTTGTATAATTTAGTTGAAACTTTCCAACCCCTCATGAGAAACAATGAAAGTTCACAGTAGAATATAGGATTGTTCTAGCAGCTTATAACAAGTCTTGAATTGAATCCATCATCTTATAGGCAAAAGAATTATGAAAAAAAAAAGTTGGTTAAGGAAGACAGGATGGATTGAAACCCAAATGACATCAAATATATATGTATCAAAGCATGGATATAAAAAGTATAAAAGTAGAAGACTACTTCAGTATCTGACACTGAGATTTTTGCTGTCAATATTGATTAATCAATATCCAATTCTATAAAGGAAAGAAGTGTAGCTTCCAGGTTTTAAAGGCTATTTCACTTCCACCTTCAGAGATTATTCCACTCTCATTCAGAGAGGAAACCTTATAACTGGCCTACCAACCTTTGTGGATGGTCTTAATGCTGAAACATCAAGAGATTGCTCAGCACTTGAACACACTTTGATTTAGAAAGAAAAAAAAAACATTAAACTCCAATTAATTGGTCTTCTTATTAAGCATTTACATGAACACATGTCCATGTCTAAATCAGGAAAGACAAATATACCTGCGGTTTTTGTAAAGGAAATGGTCACCAAAAGAACAATTATTCTCCCTTCACTTGAAAGACAGACTCTGAGTAGACAAAGGACAAACTCTGTGTGACAGAATGACATCTCTCTGAGGAATGAGTTGCTCTGGTCAGCCCACTGTTTCCCTTAATCAAAAAGGGAGACATTTTGATGCAACTGCAAATACAAAATGTTTTATTTCTATTTGATACTGTCTAGCCTCTGTACCATAAGTCTTATTATTTTTGTATCATGTGTCCTTGGAGTAGCAAACATATTTTAGAAGTAGGAGTCTCAAATGACCCTCAGACTCTGCATTTGTCTCAATCACTTCGTCAGCCTCTCTGGGCTTTCTCAATAGCGATATGCTTTGCTATTTGCTGAATCTTTTTAGCGTAGATCTATTTTGCCTACAGCATACTACTAGTAAATACAGACCAGAAGGCCTCTTTCTGAAACAGCCAGGAAAATAATCACCAGACTATAGTTTAATACTGTCTCAAACTGATTATTTTCTATAGAAAATATATGTCAGAAATCTGGCCATGAGAGCATCAAGGCCAAAGAAAGAAGGTATGAAACACACAAAGGATCATGAGCCATTAAGGATCCGAACTGATCTGACTGGTCATTTGTTGAAACTGGCCCCATTCTCATTTAAAACAAGACTGTTGAAGAACTGGCACCCATTGTCTATGTGTCCCCTGTCAAAAATAGTGTAATGTTTCTTTTTCAAAGATTAAATGCTATTCTTGACTTTTTTGGCTAATTACCAAAAGCTCCTTGGATAGTTTTTCAGTAGGGTACTGTTAGGATACTGGTCATAGGACACTGTTGATATTGGATGCCTAACTTTTTCTAATTAGCTAGCTTGATATATGACCTGACAAAAATTGACACAACTATGTCTTTCCCTGGACAAACTTATTAAAGGTTATATTTTGTAATATAAAACCCTTCCTTTTAAAACTCCCTTATTCTTGAGTTTCCCCATTGATACGAAACTTTCTTTCCATTTGTACATGAAAGACCACGATACGATTTTATGTTCTATCTCAACAGGACAATACAAATCAGAGACACATTGTTTATTGATCCTATAGCAAAAGCTTACCCTCTTATTTAGGCACAATTGCAGCAATCATACCATTCACACATTTTCCTTCTACTAGACTGAACTCCTACAAAATCTTTCTTCTCCTCCCTATACATATTTTCATCCATTGCTGTAAGATTCTAAACTTTTCAGATAATTTTTCCTTCTCAGTAGATGGTATGACTTGAGACATTCATGCACTTATCAGGAATTATTTCAGCTCCAAACCTCCCTGAAATCTTTTTAGAGAAATCAGATTTAGAATTGCTTTTGGATACCTTCTGTTTGAAAGTTGAACATGGAGGTTTTTAATCTGGATTTTAAAATACAAAAAACTCAAATTTCTTGAATCCAGCTTTCCAGGGACCAAATCTGTAGTGGTTTGTCATGCTGTAGCTTTTAATAAGACCATCAGTTAACTAGAGAGTAGAGAGCAAATGTCTATACAGCTATCAGATAATCCCTTCAGGTAGGTAATGATTTTACTATGCTTTAGAAACGACACAGCCTCTTTAAAAAAAAAAAAAAACAAAATTATGTATTTATCTTGAGAGACAGACAGAGAGAGAGAGAGAGACAGAGAGACAGAGAGAGAGAGAAGGAGTGAGTAGGAGTAGGGGAGTGGCAGAAAGACAGGGAGAGAGAAAATCCCAAGCAGGCTCTGTGCTATCAGTCTGGAACCCAATGCAGGGCTTAATCTCATGAAACTGTGAAATCATGGCCTGAACCAAAATCAAGAGTCAGATGCTTGTCTGACTGAGTCACACAGGGGCACCATCACAGCCTCTTAGTTGCAGGTGCTACCTCTATTAAATACCACAATCATGTAAAAGTCCTACTAGATGTGTCCTCCAAAGGCATTGGCTATAATAAGTGCGAGTCACATACTATACAGCTGACTCATGAAGCAAAAGACACTTCTTTAAACAATTCTTATGCTATATAAGCTTCATGCTATCCACAAAGTTCAAAAATAAAGGTTCTGGCTAACTTTTGACTACTGGCTCTTGAGTCTTGAGTGAATACTAATCTCAAGCACTTGACTCTCCAATACCAGACAGGAAAATATCACATGGTTTGTTTCAACCAGATGGTCTTTGGTGGCAATAAGACTACTACTTGGTCTGCTCAAAGATGCTATAATAATGTCTCTCAATGAAGTTACTTTCCTTTCTGCTGTGGAAAGGAAAAAAAAAATTAAGAACAATCATAAATAAACATTGGTGGGAAAATTTCAATAAGTGAAAATAATGTCCCTGGAGCAGGTCTCACCTTTCAAGCACACGGTCCTGAGAAAACTATGTAGATTGGACATGGACAGGAGGCAAAATATATAAGCCTTTTGAATATCCAAAATGGGTTTTTTTCAGATACAAACTTCCTTATATTTTTCAATTTCAATTTCAGTATCTTTGTTTTCTGGTGGCCAAAAGGTGTTTCCCTGACTAAAGCAACTGTTCTGACAATAGAAATATTGAGAACTATTTATTCACTTGTATATTGAGAAAGGAATTCAATTTTTTGAAACAATAATAAAGAAACTCTGTGAGGCTCTGTCCTTAACCCAGAAGTATCCCTGTCCCTATTACCGCAAGTCTCCAGAGAAAACAGAATGAGTATATGACCTATTGAAGCTGAAACTTACAAAACTAAACAGGGGATTTTAGTTGCTTGTCCCAAGCTCTCAAAACCCTTAGATCCACTCCAAAAGAACCATCACAGATTACCACCTTGTGAACTGCCCATGCAACTGGGGATCTCACCCTCTTCTGCTCTTCCAAATATGGCTAAATATGGATAAACCAGTAGGCATTTAATACAGTATCCCTAACCATATAATCAACATGTCCCAGCGGCTTCTCCCTAGGATAAATCACAGGAATCCTTGCATGAATGTTGGCTCAGAGTCCTGGTTTATTGTATATACCAGCAATGTAAGACCAATATTGAATGTCATGGAAAGACATTTTATCATGTACTATTAACCACAGAAAATCAATTTTTATATTCATGTTTCCCAGTTAAGGAGATATCATACCATTGCCTCCTGGATTTTTTGCCAATAGGAGATCTAAAATGGAATATTTCTCAAGTTTTTCAGGAAATTATCAGCATCAAGAAAGCATTTTCTTCATTTCCTTTCCCTCGTATTGGAACTCCCTGGAGTTCCATACACCACAAAGTATCCAGCCAATTCTATTAGTCATGGTACGTGCATTAAATCGGCAATATCTATATGAGGCCTGTCTAATAACAAGATCAAACCTTAGATCAAACAGCAGACTGTTGATATTAAGTTTCTGACTGAGACATTTGGATTAAGACCCCGAATGACAGCAGTCATGATTCTACATTCTTTTTTTTTAATTAAAAAAAAATAATGTTTATTTATTTTTGAGGGAGACAGAGACAGAATGTGAGTGGGTTAGGGGCTGAGAGAGAGGGAGACACAGAATCCGAACCAGGCTCCAGGCTCTGAGCTGTCAGCAGAGAGCCCGATGCGGGGCTCAAACTCACAAACCTTGAGATCATGACCTGAGCTGAAGTTCGACGCTCAACTGACTGAGCCACCCAGGCACCCCCGTGATTCTACATTCTTTCTGTATTTTTTAACTTGGTCTTTAAGGATATGATTTTCCCACTATGTTGCCTTATGGGTTTTTACTGTTAAAATGAGATTTTAAAGTTTTTCTTCCAAACTTGATTCTCTGGATAAATCTGGAGGATAAAGAAAATTTTTGCAAATCTACAGATATCAAAATTCCCTTCTTTACTGTCTCAGGGTAGAGATAAGAACCATTCTACTTAATAACAATAGTAGCAGAACCTTGGCTAAGAGGTTATTGTCTAAAACTTTCTGGTAATTATCAAGTCAATACTTGTTTTCTCTATTGTCAATTATTGGTTTTTCTCCAGAGACTTAAACGCTTATAGCCACTTACTGGTACATGATTGAGATGCAACTGCAAAGACAAAAGTAACAAGAAGACATGATGACAGCTCTCACCAAGTTCTAGACTGCCTCAGCAGCAGATCTGGAGTTCTGAACACACCGAGGTGCAGTTGTGTGATGAGACTTAGTCTCCCTGTTAACCAAAAGAGATACCCACTGTGGCTGTCACATTCCCCTGGCTTCCGCATCTGCTCCTCCCTGCCCCTCTTGCACATGACCCTACCTCTTACAACTACTCTGAGTCAAATCTCTCAATAAAATCCAATTGCATAAACCATTGCTCATAATCACTAGAATGGTTGGTTCTTCCTTTTCCTAAAGCCAATTTTGATCACCTATGCCCGATATTAGCTGAACCTCTGCTAAATGTCTATAAAAGTTCCTCTTTCATACCGAAGGCAGAGCACTTCTTCAGAGTTCTCACACTGCAGTGCTCTGAATAAAGGCTTATGCTTAACAGTGCTGTTGAAATCCTTCTATGTATTAGTAATTCAGTTTATTCATACTGTTATTACATGTTTACAGTTTTCAGTTCCATTTATTCAACTCTTTTCTTTATTATTACCAATTACGGTTACATGATATCTTCTTTACATGAGATCTTCTGTTTTCAATAAATATTTTGGCAAAACCCACTTTTATCTATCTGCCTTACTACACTTTTAACCTTGCCCATAATGTCTCTAATGGTTTTCATTCTCTATATTTATTTGTTTACTTCAAAAGTGGCTTTGTATTCTTTTATTTCCTCATTTATTCTCCCTAGTGTTATGCAGGTTCCATATATTGCAAAATATATTAGTCACGGTATGCGTACTAAATCAACATGAGGTTTTCCAATAACTAGAAAACACAGATTTGGAAACAGGAAGTTATATGGAATAAGACTTTCTCCATTCACCTATTTTTAGACGAGGATTAACAATGGAAGTGTCCTAGTTTTGATCCATGATTATACATAGGACATAATGTAAAGTTGATGAAATAGACCTTTATGGGATCATCTAGAACTAAAGAAACAGAATAATGATCTATGACCTTTTGAGGGCTTTTTAAAAACAATGGAACTTCTTTTCAGAAAAATGCACATAAGTACCTACTTATACTTAAATATTTATGCACAGTTTTAGAGAGTGCACAGATCTCTTGAAGTCAGTCTTGTATGCCTAAGTATCTACAAAAATCTACTCTTATTTTGCCTAGAAGAGCCCCCAAGTATTTATATCATGTACTGTGTTTTTGTTCTGCAGCTGTCTTATAAGCCTATTTTTTAAACTTGGATTGACAATAAATGAATAGCTTAAGCAAGTGACACCCAGGAAGTGTCCTATGTGTGTTCACTTCAAAAGGCTCAATTAATATCGTAATGAATATTTATCGATTCTCCCCAGAATTCATGGTACTATCACATAAAGGCTATTTGTTTTAGGGTTCTCCTGTGCACATTTGGGCAGAGATTGATGAAAGACTTTAGTTAATTTAAACAGATACCTTCTTTTATATAAACTTTTCCTGTAAGATAGAAGTATGCACATTTAGAAGTCTACATTAACAAACTAATTAAATCATATGGCATGATTGAGATAATCTGATGGATGATATTTCTCACTCTGGTTTGTAGATAAGGAAATATTTGAATAAGAGAAGAAAAGTCACACTAAGCCCCACTCACCTATCTTTGTCACTTTTAAATTATCCTGTTGCTCTATTTTTTGACTATGTCAGTTATAAAAGCTAGTCCAAGAAAATGAATGTAGACAACGAAAAATAGAGAATGGCATATTGACAGCTATCTTTCTGTTTATATAAATGGCACTTAGATTCCCAGTATATCTTTGTAATTCCCACTTGTCTGACTCAATATTGGGAAGGCCAGTGTGTAAATGAATAAGAGCCTGGACAGATATTTAGGAGAAAACCATCACATGGGTAGAGAAAATCTCACACATATCTTGGCTCATCATGAATTTTGCATCAGTGATAATCAGTGCCAAATAAGGAAGGCAAAACAGGTGTTATTTGGGGCAATGGGAGACAGGACCTCTTACCTTGGGCATTAGTAACCTCATGGTGTACAATTACAGTGGTCACTAGGGTGCAAAGGACTTCTGCTAGTTGAAGAGCTTTTTGTAGACAAAATATGAAAGCAGTCTAGATCAGAAAAGCAAAACAGGGCAGGTGCTATATCAAAACCTGAAGAGGTGGCTGGGGACGTGGGTGAAATAGGTGGTGGGGATTAAGGAGTACAATTCTGATGACCACCAGGTGTTGTATGGAAGTGTTGGATCACTATGTTATACACCTGAAGCTATTATTACATTGTATGTTAACTAATTGAAATTTAAATAAAAACTTAGAAAAAAGAAACAAAAGAATGTGTGTTCTATTCATACATGGTATACCGGTGAGTCTCTCTGGTTTAAGTACATAAGACATTTCTTTTCCTTCTTCTTTTTTTTTTTTTTTTTTTTGAGAAGGAGGTGGATGGAATTTCATGAGTTGTATTGCAAAGATATATAATTTATTGCATAAGTATATATAGTAATGATGAATTGATAGTATAACAGCTATAACCTAATGCTACATAATCAGTTAATAAATACATATTAATTACTTATATGTCACACACATGTAAGTATGTAAGTATTAAAGAATGATTCTTGCCATTCAAATAATTGCAATACGGTTGGAAAAATAATTATAAATGTATCTAATGAATACATTTACATTCAGACAATATGCTAGTCTTAAGAAATAATGAACATGTGAAAAAATAACTTTTCTCACAAGAAGAGTACAAAGCAATGAATGGTATATTTTATACACCAAATCATGCCAATGTAGTAGGAGATAATTTTGAAGATAATTTTCATGTAAAAACAAAAAGAAATAAGTTCATCTTGACATCTTGACACTTACCAATTGTACAAATTTTGACAAATGACTTATACTCTATGACTCTCATTTTTGTGTATAGTAATTTTACACAGGGTTTTGTGGAATTAAATAAAACTGTAAATGTGACAGGAAAAATATTAATTTCCTTTGCTTTGTAGCAAGGTGAATCTTGGTACCTAACAAATGTAGGGAATATCTATATGCACTATTTATCCTCTTTAAGTATACGTGCTTGTGACAACCAAATGAATGATGGTGTGAAATGGATAATTCTTTGGATATATAGTCAGTTTCTTCAGTCATTTATTCAGCAAATATTTACTTTTCACTCCTTAGGCAGTGTGCAAGATGCAAGTTAAGAAGTGTTTTTTTTGTTGTTGTTGTTGGTATGTTTGTTTTTATTTAAAAAAAAAATGGGTAGGACTCTATTCTCCTGAAGGTTGCAATTTAAGGATAGACATGGACATCATATAAATGCAATATATATATATATATATATATATATATATATATATATATATATACACAGAATCAAGATATATATATATCTTTCATTTAACACTCTGTTCATGATTCTGTACCCAACCATAATATAATAATGGGTACCCGACAACTAAAAAAACTGTTTTTACACATTAGAAAGACACCACAGGACTTTAATCCCTGAGAGAAAGGAAATAAACAAAGTGTGTCTTAATTTTGTCCCAATCTATAGCTTAGAGGCACTGTCAAAAGTGTAAAGAAGGATGGGGCGCCTGGGTGGCTCAGTCGGTTGAGCGTCCGACTTCTGCTCAGGTCATGATCTCGCGATTCATGAGTTCGAGCCCCACGTCAGGCTCTGTGCTAACAGCTCAGGGCCTGGAGCCTGCTTCTGATGCTGTCTCCCTCTCTCTCTGCTCCTCCCCTGCTCATGCTCTGTCTCTCTCTCAAAGATAAATATTAAAAAAAAAAGAGTATAAGGAGAAGGAAACCAAGCAGAGTCCAGTGTTCTCTGCAAGATGCTTCCTGACATGAGGAGACAGATCAAAGTTCAAGCACTAAGTGTCTGGTGAATATTTTGTTCAATGAATAGTTGAATTAGTAAATAACTTTGGATTTTCTGTCTAGGGGAAGAAACAGAAAACTCTGCCATGCTTTTTAAAAGCAGAATCTATAGAGGCACAAACAGGAGATAGAGTTACAAGTGAGAGTTAATAACCTTCAAATTTTTTGCACAGCATATGTTTTGGAGTGGTTTTAATTTTCTAGTTATTTTCCTCTGAAGAAGTTCCAGTTTGTTATATTGCTTTTAAAACTTGGAATTTTAACATAAAATAATGATTTCTCTGTTTAATTGGGATATGACATGGTAATTTTTAGCAACATGTTTTTATGATTTTAAAGGTTAAATACTCTTGAATTCAATTGCAGAATCTACCATGAGTCACTTCAAATAGCTCTTCCTCTTAAATGTTTCTAAATTGATATAAATAATATAATGGAATCATAAAAAATAATTTACAAAGGATTATACAATATTAATATTATATAGCTTGATACTAATTCAATTCAACTGACAAATATTTTATAAAAATAAACAGGACAGACTAATTCTGGCCTTCAATGCATGCTAGTAGGGTAACAAGAAATCATAAATGAATAATTAATTGGATAATACCAGATAATTCTCAATAATTTATATTATAAAGAAAAACAAAATAATATATTATAAAAGAGGAAATAGCTGAAGGCCAATACTTTAAACTTGTTGTATACTCACATAACAATACTACCAGCACCCGAAAAGCTACCCTCTTGTCATGTTTTCAATAAATAGCAATATAAGAAGTATTTTACCATTTTTTTAATTTTAAATAAAAAGAATCACATGGGATGTATTTTTGCTTTGATTATTTTTGTTCAACTTTTTTTGAGAATTCATTGATATTTTGCATGCAAATATAGATCTTCAATTCTAATTGCTGTATAATATCCCATAGTTTAAATATATCAACAGATAATTCAATTATAGATGAACAGTTGGGCTATTTTTTTTTTTTTGCCTCATCTATAGTAAATAGTATGGCTATGAATATCATGTTTAATGAAATTTGGTGATGGGGCTCAACTTTAAATAAAATCTTTTCTGAGGAGGTGTTATTGCAGTAAGATTTATAATGAGCCTGTTATTGCTGTTGCATAACAAATTATCTCAAAATGTAATAGGTTAAAAAATATTTTTTATGCAAACAAATTTTGTGGGAAATTCAGACATGGCACAGCCCTGTGCTTCACATCTCAGGCCTCAACCTGAAAGGCTCAGAGGTTAGGGATGGCTGGATGTCTGAAAGCTGCAGTGGTTTAAAGATTCACTCACATTTATGATACCTGGTCTGGGAGGACTTGAAGACCACTATTGCTGATTCTTACATAAGAATCATGCTGATTCTCCATGTGTCTTGGCTTCCTCAAAGCAATGCATTATCACAATAATTGGACTTATTACCTGAAAGCTCAAGAGCTAAGTATGAGTGCTCCAGCCTAAAAACCCTTAGATGTCATACAGCAGCACTTCTGGTACACTCTATTGGTCACACAAGCCCCTTGACTCAGGGGGCCAAGGCATTGATCTATCTATAGAAAGAATGCCAAGAAAAAGAGGGTGGGAGGCATATTTTAAAACCTTCTAAAATCAGACATAAGAAACTTATTAATTAATTCAGAGGAAAAAATAACTATAAAATCTCTAAGTGGGAAGCAAGTTTTAACTTTTTGAGGAGGGACAAAAGTCAGATTGCCTGAGTATAGTAAGAAATGAGTAGTAGGCAGAGGCCATATATATATATATTTTTTTTTTCAGAATATTTTAGTCCACATTTAGTCCAGAATATTTTTTCAGAATATTTAGTCCAAATATATTTAGACAGAGCTCCACGGACTACTTACACAAATACATTTCCTTCAAGAAATCTTTCCTGTCTGTCTCCTTCATTCTTAGAAGAAATATCTTTTTAAAAATTTTGAAATCTCTGGAAGATGGCAGAACAGCATGGAAGTTTTTTTTTGTTTTTTTTTTGCATCTTGCATCCATGAAATACAGGCAGATCAATACTAAACCATCCTGCACACCTAGAAAACTGATTTGAGGATTAACAACAATCTTCACAACCTGAACCACAGAACTCAGAAGGTACATGGCATGGAGAGGTGAATTGGGGGAGAGAGAAGCTGCAGAGGGTAGGAAGGTGCTTTTGCTTGCGGAGAGAGGATGGAGATGGGGAGACAGTATGGGAAAGCATGCCCCCACCACCCCTGAAAGCAGCTGGAGAGAAAGTGGAAAAGTGGAAACAGCCACAGGGACTGAACTAACAATGGAGAAAGGAGAAAAGAGAGGGTTTAAATTCCATTAAGACTCTAAAAATGGGGGGAGCACAGAGCCTGAAATTCTGCAGCTCAATACCTGGTGGTGCTCTGGTGGGAAGAGCAAATCCCCAGGAGCAGAGTGAGGTCTGTGTGGTCCTCGGGCCACATGGGGAGAGACAGTTCCCCTGCTGGGAGGATTGTGGTAGAGGCTGTGCAGCCACCCCACAAAGGTCCCAGCAGACCCCAGAGAACAGCCACATTCACTGATGCTAGAACAAGGTTGTGAAGGGTGAAGCCTCGTGCCAGATGTGTGTTGTGATTTTCCATAATCCCTGAAACGCTGCTGCTACACGATTGTGTGAACTTTTTCTGGGGTGGGCTGGCACCCAGCCACAGTCTCTGGGCATCGACAGCAGCACAGTCACGCAAACGTTGCTGGGTGTGACCAGCACCCAGCCATTGCTCAGTGAGAACCTCCCACAGAAGTTCTGAGCAGATCAAAGCCACAGTCCCTCAGAAGTGAGGGGTTGGGAAACCAACAGCCACATCAGAGATAAAACTCAGGAGGGAGGTGCCTCCTGGCAAAATGATGGCTTGGTCACAGACAGTGTAAAGGCGGGGAGTGGATGGAAGCTGGAGACAAAGGACAAGTGTGCAATTGCTGATCAGGGAGAACAGAATTCTGATACTAGAGACTGGGTAGCTGGGGGACGCCATTTTCACACCTCCCATGCATGTGCATACACACCTACAAGCACTACAAGAATCCACCCCAGTAAGCTAAGCAGCATTCTCCATCTAGTGGAGAATGGAGCCGTTATGCTAAGCCTCACCAAACTGGGCCAGCTGGGCCAACACCACAAGTCTCTTTGCCTGCTTAGTTTATGGACTATAAAGTGCTTCACAGTTTGACTTCTAGGGGAAAATGATGTAATTTCAATCGTATTTCAGTCTGTTCACTTGTCTATCTATTAAATTTTCTTATTTTTTTCTTTTTCATTTCTTTTATTTTTCTTGAATATCGAAAGAGGAAAAAATTATTTTTATTTTCAATTTCTATAAAAAATATTTTTCTTTTACTTTTTTCTAGTATATTTTTTATTTTTGTAAATTTTTCAAATTCTACTTTGTGTCCATCATTTCATGTTATTCTATTTCATTGTGTTCATTTTTCATATTTTCAAACATTTTCCTTTTTTTTCTCCCCCGCCTTTTCTCTAATCTATCAAGCTCCTTTCAACAACGAGACAAAAGCAAATCTAGGATCTAGCATCATTTATTTGACTTGTGTGTGTTTGTGTGTTGCTTTTAAAGTTTTAATTTTAATTTTTTTACCTTATTTATTCCTTTTCTTCCTTTAAAATGACAAAATTAAGTAATTCACCACAAAAGAAAGAGCAGGAAGAAACGGCAGTCAGGGACCTAATCAACACAGATACAAGCAAGATGTCTGAACCAGAATTTAGAATCACGACAAGAATACTGGCCAGGGTTGAAAAGAAGGAAAAGCTAGTCAGTAGGAAATAGAAAATGTTGTAACTGAGCTGCAATCTTAAATGAATGCCACGGTGGCAGGGATGGATGAGGCAGAGCAGTAAATCAGCAATATACAGGACAAACTTATAGAGAATAATGAAGCAGAAAAAAAGAGGGAGATTAAGGCAAAAGAACACAATTTAAGAATTAGAGAAATCAGTGACTCATTAAAAAGGAACAACATCAGAATCATAGGGGTCCCAGAAGATGAAGAAAGAGAAAAAGCGGTAGAAAGGTTATATGAGCAAATCATAGCAGAAAACTTTCCTAACGTGGGGAAAGACACAGGCATCAAAATCCAGGAAGCACAGAGGACTCCCAGTCGATTCAATAAAAATCAACAATCAACGTGGCATATCATAGTCAAATTCACAAAATACTCAGGCAAGGAGAGAATCGTGAAAGCAGCAAGGGAAAAAAAGTCCTTAACCTACAAGGGAAGACAGATCAGGTTTCCAACAGACCTATCCACAGAAACTTGGCAGGCCAGAAAGGAGTGGCAAGATATGTTCAATGTGCTGAATCAGAAAAACATGCGGCCAAGAATTGTTTCTCCAGCAAGCCTGTCATTCAAAATAGGAGAGATTAAAAGTTTCCCAGACAAACATATTTAAAGGAGTTCATGACCACTAAACCAGCCCTGCAAGAAATTTTAAGGGGGGGGGACTCTGAGGGGAGAAAAGACTAAAAGCAACAAAGACTAGAAAGGACCAGAGAACACCCCTAGAAACTCCAACTCTACAAGAAACATAATGGCAATAAATTCATATCTTTCAGTACTCACTCTAAACATCAATGGACTAAATGCTCCAATAAAAAGATATAGGGTAATAGAACGAATAAGAAAACCAGATCCATCTGTATGCTGTTTACAAGAGACCCACTTTAGATCTAAAGACACCTTCAGACTGAAAGTAAGAGGATGGAGAACCATCTATCATACTAATGGTAGACCAAAGAAAGCTGGAGTAGCCAATCTTATATCAGACAATCTAGACTTTAAAATAAGACTGTAACAAGAGATGAAGAAGGGCATTATATCATAATTAAGGGGTCTATCCACGAAGAAGACCTAATAATTGTAAACATTTATGCTCCATATGTGATAGCACCCAAATATATACATCAATAAATCACAAACATAAAGAAACTCATTGATAATAATACCATAATAGTAGGGGACTTCAACACCCCACTTACAACAATGGACAGATCATCTAAACAGAAAACCAACAAGGAAGCAACGCTTTGAAAGACACTGGACCAGATGGACTTAACAGATATATTCAGAATATTTCATCCTACAGCATTGGAATATACATTCTTCTCCAGTGTGCATGGAACGTTCTCCATAATATATCACATACTGGGACACAAATCAGCCCTCAACAAGTACAAAACGATTGAGATCATATGTGCATATTTTCAGACCACAACGCTATGAAACTCGAAATCAACCACAAGAAAAAATTTGTAAAGACTTGGAGACTAAAGATCATCCTACTAAAGAATGAATGGACTATCCACGAAGTTAAAGAGGAAATTAAAAAGTACATGAAAGCCAACAAAAATGATAACACCACAGCCCAAAACCTCCGGGACGCAGTAAAGGTGGTCATAAGAGGGAAGTATATAGCAATCCAGGTCTTCCTAAAGAAGGAAGAAAGGTCTTAGATACACAACCTAACCTTACATCTTAAAGAAAGGGGAGAAGAACAACAAATAAAATCCAAAACCAGCAGAAGACAGGAAATAATAAAGATCAGAGCAGAAACCAATGCTATGGAAACCAAAAAAATGGTAGAACAGATCAATGAAACCAGAAGCTGGCTCTTTGAAAGAATTAACAGACTTGATAAACCATTAGCCAGTTTGATCAAAAAGAAAAAGAAAAGGGCCCAAATAAATAAAATCAAGAAAGAAAGAGGAGAGATCACAACCAATACAGCAGAAACAAAAATAATAATAAGAAAATATTATGAGCAATTATAAACCAATAAAATTGAAACAGGAAGAAACTGAAACAGAAAGAAATAGAAAATTTGAATAGACCCATAACCAGTAAAGAAATTGAAATTCATAATCAAAATTCTCCCAACAAACAAGAGTCCAGGGCCAGATGGCTTTCCAGGGAAATTCTACCAAACACTTAAGGTAAAGTTAACACCTATTCTCTTGAAGCTGTTCCAAAAAATAGAAATGGAAGGAAAACTTCCAAACTCTTTCTATGAACCCTGCATTACCTTGATTCCAAAACAAAGACCCCACTAAAAAGGAGAACCATAGAACAATTTCCCTGATGAACATGGATGCAAAAATCTTCAACAAGATATTAGCCAACCATGGCCAACTATACATTAAAAAAATTATTCACCAGGACCAAGTGGGATTTATACCTGGGATGCAGGGCTTGTTCAATATCTGCAAAACAATCAATGTGATTCATCACATCAATAAAAGAAAGGACAATAACCACATGATCCTCTCGATAGATTCAGAGAAAGCATTTGACAAAATACAGCAACCTTTCTTGATAAATATCCTCAAGAAAGTAGGGATAGAAAGATGATACCTCGAGATCATAAAGGCATATATGAAAGACCCAACACTAATATCATCCCCAATGGGGAAAAACTGAGATCTTTCCCGCTAAGGTCAAGAATAAGACAGGGATGTCCACTCTCACCACTGTTATTCAACATAGTATTGGAAGTCTTAGCCTTTGCAATCAGACAACACAAAGAAATAAAAGGCATCCAAATCGACCAGGAGGAGGTCAAACTTTCACTCTTTGTAGACGACATGATACTCTATACAAAAAACCCAAAAGATTCCACCAAAAAACTGCTTGAACTGATCCATGAATTCGGCAAAGTTGCAGGATATAAAAGCAATGCACAGAAATCAGTTGCATTCCTATACACCAGCAATGAAGCAACAGAAAGAGAAATCAAGGAATCAATCCCATTTACAACTGCACCAAAAACCATAAAATACCTAGGAATAAACCTAACCAAAGAGGTGAAAAGTCTATACACTGAAAACTATAGAAAGCATATGAAAGAAATTGAAGAAGGCACCAAAAAAATGGAAAAAGTTTCCATGCTCCTGGATAGGAAGAACAAATATTGCTTAAATGTCAATACTACCCAAAGAAATCTACATATTCAATGTAATCCCTATCAAAATAACACCAGCATTCTTCACAGAGCTAGAACAAACAATCCTAAAATTTGTATGGAAACACAAAAGACCCCAAATAGCCAAAGCGATCTTGAAAAAGAAAACCAAAGCAGGAGGCATCACAATCTCAGACTTCAAAGCTGTATTACAAAGCTAAAACCATCAAGACGGTATGGTACTGGCACAAAAACAGCCACTGAGATCAGTGGAACAGAATAGAAAACCCAGAAATGGACCCACAAACACATGGCCAACTAATCTTTGACAAAGCAGGAAAGAATATCCAATGGAATAAAGACAGTCTCCTCAGCAAGTGGTGCTGGGAAAACTGGACAGCGACATGCAGAAGAATGAACCTGGACCACTTACTTACACCGTACACAAAAATAAACTCAAAATGAATGAAAGACCTAAATGTAAGTCAGGAAGCCATCAAATCCTCAAGGAGAAAGCAGGCAAAAACCTCTTTGACCTTGGATGCAGCATATCTCCAGAGGCACGTCTCCAGAGGCAAAGGAAACTTGTCTTCAGAGGCAAGGGAACACGTCTCCAGAGGCAAGGGAAACAAAAGCAAAACGTCTCCAGACATCTCCAGAGGCAAGGGAAACGTTTCAATACGTCTCCAGAGGCAAGGGAAACAAAAGCAAAAATGAACTATTGGGACCTCATCAAAATAAAAAGCTTCTGCATAGTGAAGGACACAATCAGCAAAACTAAAAGGCAACCGACAGAATGGGAGATATTTGCAAACGACATATCAGATAAAGGGTTAGTATCCAAAATCTATAAAGAACTTACCAAACTCAACACCCAAAATACAAATAATCCAGTGAAGAAATGGACAAAAGGGATGAATAGACAATTCTCCAAAGAAGACATCCAGATGGCCAACTGACACATGAAAAAATGCTCAACATCACTCATCATCAGGGAAATACAAATCAAAACCACATGAGATACCACCTTACACCTGTCAGAATGGCTAACATTAACAACTCAGGCAACAACAGATATTGGCGAGGATGCGGAGAAAGAGGATCTCTTTTGCACTGCTGGTGGGAATGCAAACTGGTGCAGCCACTGTGGAAAACAGTGTGGAGGTTCCTCAAAAAATTAAAAATAGAACTACCCTATGACCCAACAATCCCACTACTAGATATCTATAAGGGATACAGGTATGCTGTTTCGAAGGGACACATGCACCCCAATGTGTATAGCAGCACTAGCAACAATAGCCAAAGTATGGAAAGAGCCCAAATCTCCATCAATGGATGAATGGATAAAGAAGAGGTGGTATATATATAATGGAATATTACTCAGCAATCAAAAAGAATGAAATCTTGCCATTTGCAACTACTTGGATGGAACTAGAGGGTATTAAGCTAAGCAAAATTAGTCAGAGAAAAACAAATATCATATGACTTCACTCATATGAGGACTTAAAAATACAAAACCGGTGAACATAAGGGAAGGGAAGCAAAAATAATATAAAAACAGGGAGGGGGACAAACATAAGAGACTCTTAAATATCGAGAACAAACAGAGGGTTACTGCAGGGGTTTGGGGAGGGGGGATGGGCTAAATGGGTAGGGGCATTAAGGAATCTACTCCTGAAATCATTGTTACGCTCTATTCTAACTAACTTGGATATAAATTAAAAAAATAAATTAAAACAAAAGAATATTTTAGGCCATTATGTAGGGCATAAAACTTTTGGATACTATTTTAAGTTCCAGCTATTGGAAAACATATAAGGTAGAGGCATTGTCTTATTTACATTTTAACAATATAATCTCTTTTTGGCAGACATAGAAATAATCACTTGTAGGGAGGCAAGAGACTAAAAAGCTTTTTAAAGAATACAAGTACAGGGGGATATTGGCTAGATAGTGGCAGTAAACATGGAAATGTGGAAAGTGGATAGATGAATTTAATCATTTTTTGGCTAACTCTTGCTCATGCAATATTCAATTCTGGATCATCATTTTCCTTGAAATTTACTCTAATCTTTCTCTACCAACCCACCTCAACCCAGGATAACTTAAGAATTCCTTTGCTGGCTTAGGAATTCGTACATAAGTCTGCAATTTATTTACAA
Source organism: Panthera leo (assembly GCF_018350215.1). NCBI lineage: Eukaryota > Metazoa > Chordata > Mammalia > Carnivora > Felidae > Panthera > Panthera leo. The sequence continues at coordinate 58,421,535 of NC_056695.1, read as the reverse complement.
TGTTATGTTAAAATTATCTATGTGTGTATATACACAATAAATCTTATGGTCACGAAGAGTAGGAATTTGGTCCTACCTAAATTTGTATCCCTAGGGTCAAGAAAAATTTAGTAACTGAAAAAAGGCTATATGCTTTTAAAATGCTTAAACAGTTTAGTTAATAATAGCTGCAATTTATATTTTAATGTATAATTAATATATATCACAAGTGAATCCTTTACATATATAAAGGACTTCGACTCAGGTCATGATCTCATGGCTCGTGAATTTGAGCCCCGTGTTGGGCTCTGTGCTGACACCTTAGAGCCTGGAGCCTGCTTTGGATTCTGTGTCTCCCTCTCTCTGCTCCTCCCCCATCCGTGCTCTGTGTCTCTCAAAAATAAATGTCAAAAAAATTAAAAAAAATCAAGTAATCAGGAGACACATTTCTTTATGTAATTCTTAATTATTTCTAAAATTATTGCCAATAATCAATGCCAATCAGAAACAATTAGTTTACAATGTTACTTTGGAACATTGATATTGTGCTGTTTTCAAGAGATGAAATTCCATCTTCTGTATCATGGTGTATTTATTATTACTTGAAATTTAGCCATGAAAAAATGACTGAAGTCAGATAAAATGGCATTTATTTTATAATAGCATGGTTTAGGCCAGTGAACATATGCAATAAATTGGTAACTCTGAAAATAAATTTAACACCAATCGAAAGGAAAGACAACTATGAAGTGTACCATTTTTGTGGTATAAAACAACTAAGTCTTTAGTCAAAAATGAGATTCAATACCTTCTTTCAGTCTATTTAGTCCTAGTCTGCCTTGAGGCAAAATAATGGATCAAAGGAACTCTCAAAGTCATCCCAAGTCTATAATCTACCAGAAAATAGTGCAACAGTTTCCTAAGGCACTACTACAAGCATAAAAATACCAAGTTGAAAACACACAAATAAAATGTTGAATTGAGAGGATGTAAAAAACAGGTGAATATTTTGGTGAGAAGCCACTTTAAAAAATTATTCATTTACTTCTGTATTTTTTCATAGACTTGTTGAACATTTCTATGTGCTATATCCTGGGCCATAAAAATGAATAAGACCTAGATACTTCTAGTTAAACCCATGTGCTGTACATAGAACAAATGAAAATATATGTCTGCAGTTCTCTTATATTTCTCCTATCCATTATCTAGGAATTTAATCTCACTCAACTTCTGCACACAAATCTAGGACCCATGCTAACATTAAATAGGGGAGATTCACTTGTGAGCCATAAAACAAGACAAGCTTGCATTTGATCACACTGTTTTTCTTCTATCCAAGAGTCTATACTCTTGACCTTGTTCTAGAATACCTGATTCTAGATCTCTATCACCATGTCTGAGACTCTGCTACCCATTGTTATATCACTACTTCTAAGTCATCTTTGTGTGAATATACATACTTGATGCACATTCATGAAGTTGGCCCTACATTAGACCTGTTGGGTTTTCATGAATAGTTTTCCTATATCTCTAGATTTCCTTAGGCCTCAATTCTGACTATATCTATTTCCTATGGTAATACTTATGAAATGTACAGTAAGTGTTTGAAATCTGCTCAATCACCACAGATAGAATTCTTCCAAGAGTTTTTGCATCAACAGAACAAATTTAACAATGAAACAGAAACAAAACAAAACAAAACAAAAAATCCTATAGAGATTTAAAGCAATGTAGGAGAATATTCTAGATAGCAGTCTAGCTCTTGATAGTACAGATGGTGAAATAAATAACCATCTCCAATATGCTAATTATTCCTATTTAAGGGCTTGTCCAATGCAGTACTGAGAACATATTTATATATTATTTGTAATTTGCTTATGATAACAACCATTTATTCATTACATTGCTCAAATGGATCAGATACTCTCTGAGATTATGATGGGAAGGGCATGAAGATTAAGAAGGCATGAGAGCTGCTCCTCAGGGTCATTTGAGAGATTAGAGGCATAAAAAAATAAGCAAATAAATATACAAATTGATGCAGACAATACTCAAGATCTATGCAAATGTATTGGAAATCATAGAAGAAATTTTTAAAGGAGACTGGAGTCGCATTGTACCAGTGACAATTGAGCTGAAGACTAATACCCTGGATGGATAGAAAGATAAAGGGCATCCCAGGAACATTAATCAGAAAGTTCAAAAGCATAAATACATGAACAATCATGAAAGGGTTATATTTTAGAACTGTTAGAGATGTGAGAGGTTTATAGAGAAAATAGGGATTGAACATAAAACTCTAGAGAACACTAATTTAGGGCTTAGGAAGACAAGAGAAAAGAAAAGCATTTTGAGAATAAGAGGTGAGATAGAGGAGAGTGATACAGACATACAAGGAAAAAATAAGGAGATATATATATATATATATATATATATATATATATATATTTTTTTTTTTTTTTTTTTTTTTTTTTTTTTTGGGAGAACAGCTATTTAAAAAATTTTTCACTTCTTTCTCTGGGAAGAGAAGGAAAAACCAGTAGGCCAGAAGACAAGCCAGAATAATTGCAGTCAGATATTTATCAAAAGAGGCCTCTCGCTTGACCACTGAGGCATTGGATCCTGTCTGTGCCTCTGGTACTCTACAGAGCATTGCCCGTTTCCTTTGTGCAAATGGATGTTAACTAACAGACTCCACACTTTGAACGCTTATACTCATGCTGTTTCTGCCACCTTTTCTACACTTATTTACTTTGTAGGTACCTTGAAGACTTCATCTTCCATGTAAAGCATTTAGCTGAATACCTGTTACCTAGTAAGTGCTCAATTGTAATTAGTCCTTGTCTGTGTATTACAATAAAGGAATAATGATTCTCTTGCTATTTATTATTATTGTTGTTATTGATTTGAACTTTCTATTTCCATAAGAGATTATCAATTCTTTAAGCATTCAAAATTCCTTTTGGGAACCATCTTCTATACATCGAAGTACATTAATATAAACTAGCTGCCCTGAAAGAACAGTCACCATAACTGCAGCAGCCCCAATACCTAGTAACTTGTTAAAAATGGAAATTCAGAAGCCCCACCACTCACTTGCTGAATAAGAACCTTCGGCAGTAAAGTCTAGCAATCTGAGTCTCAACAAGCCCTGATGGAGTCAAAGATTTAATATCCACAGAATAAAGTTATCCATCCCTCCTGGCACACTAAGTACAATCATTAACCAATCAGGGTATCAAAAGGAGAACATTGACTTATACCAGAGCAATAGGTGTACTTTGATTGGGTGGAAATAGTATAGACTTTGGAGTCATAATTCAAGTCCCAAATTGGCCAATGTTAGATCTATTGCCCTTGACGTTTACTCCAGTTCTCTCTTGGGATGTCCTATCCATCTCTCAGTGATATTGAAATAATTGGGACAATAAAATGTAGAATTTCTGACACATAATGGCCATTTGATAAATACTATTTTACTCCATATCAGAATCATCTTTATTGAGTTGTAATGTTATATATTCTGCTTTTATTAAGGGTTGTACAAAGAACAGCCCTATGGGAACCATTTCAGTATCTATTTCACAACTGTTGCTGAGGACACTGTCCATTATGTCATTCAAGGTCCCCAATATAAAATTTTATATGAATAATATTCTTAAACATTTGGATATGTAAAAAGATAGAAAGCTAACAATAAACCTTTGTTTAGAATATGTGCTAGAGTGTTTCTTCAAAATAGAATTCATAAGTATATAAAATATTATGGATTACATAAACAAATTAGAACAGATTCAATAGAAAAATAAAATTAAAACATGATGTAACTATAGGTAAAATTACAAATTTACAACAACTTTTATATAAAGATAATCCTATCTATATAAGCACTAACAATTTAATAATTAAATTTTATTTTTTATTATTAATTCTACAAAATTTCATTACCCAGGCAAATAAGTACCAAATATCATTTTTCAAAGTTTTAATAAAGGAGAGCATAACAGAGAAAGATGCATATACATACTAAGCATAATTTCCTAAGCATTATGAGAGAGCTAAAAAGCACATTAAAATAATAGATTTGACATTTCATTTTAAGATGAAGGGACTTAGGCTCAAAAGGCTTAATCTCTTGATTGAGGTCAATTATTTAGTGTCACAACATAGCCTGGAAATGAAACTTCTGGTTTTGCTCAAGCAAACTGAAGTTTTCTTTGTTAGTTAGAAGGAAACCTAAAATAGAAATCCCCAAAGCTATATCTGTTGTTTTATGATAAATGAAAATTTCAAAAAGGCAATTCATCAATTTTATAAATTCTCTGCTTAAAAAATAAATCGTAAGAGTGATTTACAGGATGGGGCACCTAGGTGGCTCACTCAGTTAAGCATCTGACCTTTGATTTCAGCTCAGGTCATTATCTCACAGTTGGTGGGATTCAGCCCACATGGGACTCTGTGCTGACAGCTTGGAGCCTGCTTGGGATTCTCTCCTTCACCTTCTCTCTCTGCCCCTCCCCTGCTCGTGCACACACACACACACACTCTCTCTCTCTCCCTCAAAATAAATAAATAGTTAAAAAATATTTTTTTAAAGAAACAGTGAGATACAGCAAGTTGAAATTCCACAACTATGAACTCATCTTCCATGGCACTTGAATGTTAATTTGGGGAATAAGAGCCTTCTTTTCCTTTTTTCTTTTCCTTTTCCTTTTCCTCCCTGCATTCCTTCCTTCCTTCCTTTTCTTCATTTCTTTTCTTTGATTCTTGTCCCTCCAACTTTGTTGAGGTATCATTCACAAATTTAAAAAATTATATATATTTATGCCATACATGATTTTTAAGGTGTACAAAATTATGATTTAATATACATATGTATTGTAAAATGACTATCATAATCAAGTTAATCAATGCATCTATCACCTCATGTAGTTACAATGTGTGTGTGTGTGTGTGTGTGTGTGTGTGTGTGCGATAAGAACATTTTTGATCAATTCTTAGCAAATTTCATGTATACAATATAGTATACAATATAGTATTATAATCACCATGCTATATGTTAGGTCCCTCAAACATATTCATTTTATAACTGAAACTGTGCTCCCTTTCAGCCACCATCTCTTCATTTACACCACCCACTAACCACCTGAGCAAAACCATTCTACTCTCTGGTTCTATGAGTTTGGCTGTTTTAGATTCCACAAAGAACTATGATTGTACAGGACTTGTCTTTTACATAATGGAATATATCCAGACATAAAAAGAAGGAAATCTTGCCATTTGCTACAACATGGATGACACTGGGAGACATTGTTCTGAATGAAAATGAACTTCTTTCTCCCGCTGGCCAGGATTTGTGGATTACTCTTCTGGTACGATGTCATTTCTGCTTCCCTCACCTCCTTTGTCCCTACTTACAATTCTTAAAATGTCTCTTTCTTTAAACCTGTAGTTTTTCAGGCAATGGTTTTATATAAACTGTTTCTCCTTTAATCCTTATCATAAGTGTATCTCCTCAGAAGAAATAAAAGCTCTCTATGTTATACATTAGTAACATCACACACACACACACACACACACACACACACACACACACACATGCACTCTATGACATTTCCTTGAACCACAGTTTCTGCTTCAATCTGTTCATGATCCTAATTCTCTGCTCTTGCTATAGAATTTTAGGCCAAAATAGGAAGTTCTGACCTATACTAATTTATATCATTTAATCAGACATAAAATCCAGGTTTTCTCATTTGTAGGCTAATATCTTTTCCCCCTGTGACACCCTAAATCTCAGTAAAAATGGGCTTGAGATTCAAAATTTAGGTAGTTTTCCAGTTGAATTTAGCATGTATATATGTCATTGATACCACACTTACTATTTGTTATTTATGAGATCACGTTTCTCTAAACAGAGAAGTGAATCATTACACAATGCCATCGATCAGAAGATGGCAGTTTTATTTGAAACTTGCTTCTCTATGAATTCTCCACAGCATTTCCTATGTCATGCATTTTTAATCATTACATGTTTATATTAATATCTTTTATACAGCAAAAAGCACATGACATCAGCCTGGAGATCAGTAAAAATTGATATTAATAAAATGAAAATAAAAATGGAAAATATCACCCCAAATATTGCTCATTTATTCATCATTTATGAATATTTATTGAACACCAAAAATATGTATTGAATAACTATAAAAAGCATTTTTCAAGATGTCATGAGTATAAAAGAGTAGTTAGTGTCATCTGACTTTACCGAATTCATAATAAATAAGAAAACTGACAGGTAAACACATATGTATAACAGAGATAGTAAAAATGTTTAAAAAATCTAGAAAAAATGCAATTTAAGTGCTCACTGGTAGACAGACTATTTGATTACCAAATCATCATATGTACATAATGGACTATTCTACAGCCATGAAAATCAGAGATATTAAACTACACACAATAGCACTTATAAAACTTTGTAGCATAATACACAAAAGTAAGAACATGATGAGACAAAATTAGAATAATGTTTACTAAGAGAGAAATGCATGGAGATGGTGAAAGTGAGCACACAGGCATATACAAATTATTGGTATATTCTGCTTTGGGGTGCATAGGTATTGTAAAATAAAATACAATAAAAATAAATAAATAAAATGAAATAAAATAAAATAAGATGAAGTAAATCCTTCACGGAAAATGAGGACGTATTTCAGGAAGAAAGGATTAAAATTTTTTTTTAATGTTTATTTTATTTTTGAGAGAGTCAGAGTGTGAGGGGGGGAGAGGCAGAGAGGGAAGGGAGACAGAATCCAAAGCTCCAGGCTCTGAGCTGTCATAACAGTGTCTGATGTGGGACTCGAACTGAGCTGTGAGATCATTGCCTGAGCCAAAGTGGGACGCTTAGCTGACTGAGCCACCCAGGCACCCCTGAAAGAAAGGATTTTAATTAAGTCAATTCTATGCCCCAGTAGGCCTTAAAATGCAACTTTAAAAACTATCATGCAGGTTTTGTAAATTAGATGTGGGGTGATGTTTTTAGTGATTTATGTTGTACCAATATGTCTTGATTGCACAATATTCTGATGGATACCTGCTATAATAATTAGGGAAAGACTGATTATTTCAATTAAAATATTCCCTTTAATATTGACATGGAAACTTAATTCCATCTGAAGTCAACTTTTGCAAAAGTGCTTTAGAAAGATAAAATACTCACTGCACCATATTAATTTTATATCAGTGTTGGGAATTACCAACCTTAAAAGAGTAAACTGAACAAAGTGCTTCAAAATCTAATTATCATTTATTAAGTTTCAATGATAAAGTCTGAGATTTTATTTAGAGCCATATTGGATCAAGTGGAAACATAGACTCTAACAAAATTTTCCAAACCTGCCACATAGGTTAATTTTTTACTAAACCTTGATTCATTAACATAAATATTTACACAATTGTCCTCTTGGCTCAGCTTTTAAAACAAGTTAGTAGAAATTTTTATGTTGATATGGAGGTGCTCAGCTGACATTTATCAACTCCCATCCTGTATCTCTTCCATATAATGAGCTTGTAAAACAGCTCTAGGGAAAATCATGCATAAAAGTGATGCCAGGAAGATATTGCCCCTTTTTTAATTTTACCCTGGAGTCAGGTCAGAAGAGTATAAATTATTCTGGTTGTAAAGTTTGGCTGAATATATTTGGAGAGAGTATATTAAAGAAGACTCAGAAATGGTCTAATAGAGCATAGTCAATACTTTGGAGTCAGATGGACCTTGGTTAAAATGCAGGCATTACCTATTATTGGCTATATGCCTTTAGAAGTATTACTTAATCACTTTAAGTCTGTCTGTGCTTCCGTCAAATGGAATATTAATCATATCCACCATTTAAGATTTTTGAAAGATCAGTATATGTACCATAAAGTGTTTATATGAATAGGCAAGAGAAAACAATTAATAAATATTTTTTTAATCAAAACCAACTGACTATATCTCTCACTGAGTGTGTGGGGAAGAAACATTGTACTATTTATTATGCATACCATAGAAGGCAATAGTAGTCTTTTTTGTCACTGCTGATAATTAAATCTAAGCAAGATTTTCCAATAACTTCAAGATATTAACTTCTTTTCAGTTTCTAAAAGTCTAGTAAAATCTAATATCTATCCTGTACCTGTTTTAAATCCTTTCTCCCTTCAAGTTCAGGCTAGCTCAGGCTCCAAAGGCTGCAAGGGATAGATATAAAATGGGTGTGATTTTTCATTATATTTTTGGGGGTTTGTCATTTACCCTCATTCCCTGAGCTGTCAAAGAATGGACGGATTTGCAAGAGGGGAAAAGAAAAAAAAATCTTCATCTTGCAACATATCAGTAGTTCTTTCTTGGCAGTCACCTTCAACTATGGTAGCTCTCTAAATGCAGCCTTTTTCCTTGCCCCCAAAAAACTTTTGTGGGTTACTAAGCAACCCATTCTCTTTCTTAGTCATGCAATTGGTTATTTTTACTGCTGACTACTTCTTCCTTCTACCCCATAGGTATCTTACCAACCACTCTACATGAACTTTCATTTTGCTGTCACTTCTGCCTCCTTTATACCCTTAGATAAAAGCCTTTTTTCAAAATAACTTGATTGAACATTCAATATTGGTATTCATCTGCTACCAACAGGAGTCAGATCTTTGTCATGCCATTTGTGGTGGTGCACTTCCATTCTTGCCTTTTACCTTCTTACTGAAATCAGGGATAGGTCTAGACAGCCCTTGGTCTTTAGACTTTTTAAAAGAGGAGTAAGAACCAGTTCACATGACACAGCCAAATCCAAGGAAACCAACGTCAAACTGGTTCAAATTTCTCTGAAGCCCACCTTAGTTATTTAGGAGCATGGATGAAGATGTTTACTTTCCCCTCACAACTATGCATTGATGTGGACTGTATACTGTTGATTCTCTCAATGAAATCCCCACTACTGTCATCTCCTGATCAGTCTCCTTGACTTTTCTTATAAACTCTAAAAGGGGGATGAGCTAAGAATCACACAATAAGTTTCATAATTTCTTGGGTTGTCTTTTGCAAATGATCTTGAACCTATTATTTATGGTCAAAAGTCCAGAAAATTAAAAGTCATATTTAATATCCCATTGGATTCTTGTTCGGGGGAAATTAAATGACTTAATAAAATCATACTACCAATAAGTAGCAGAAAACACAACCTGACTACAGATCTTTCAATAGAATGAATCCTTAAATGCAAAAGATATATATTGATCTATCATCTCTATCTCTATCTATATATCAATATATCTATATCTCTATTCACATGAAAGCTTAACTATACAATAATGCCTCATGCAGAATGTGTAATGGCAAGTATTCATGCAATTCCTCTGTGCTTCTCTTAGCTGTAAGATTTTTTAATAATTGGATTTATGATTTTGTGTTATAAAAATCACATTTCCACTGAAATATTCATTTTGGCTCACTTTCCAAATATATTAAGTCATATATATATAAAATCTTTTCTCTCCTGTATTTGCAATAAAAAATAATAAAAGAAGAAGCACTTTAATGAATTTGCTCTCTATTCAGTAAAAAGAAACACAAAAGCAAGATTGGGTTGGCTTTTCTTCAGGTCACTGCAGTATAACGTATGGGTACTCTAGAAGAAATAAAATCACAGTAAATCCTACTATAGATAATACTGATTTATTTTTAGATGATACATTTTTTCCCTAAGGGAATGATCTCATATGCTCTACTTAGACTTTCCTACCACCTAAGGAAGTTTGAACACTAGCATTGTTGTCACAATTTCCTAGTTATTACCGATCTATTTCATATGATTTAGTTAGAAAACATATATAATGAAACAACAATGATGATTGGAAAATAAAGCACACCGTTATGTCCTACACTATCTAGTATGATATCAGAATCAGTTGTACACATACTAACATACAACAAAAGTAAAGGTTTTAGTAAACATGTACTCTAATTGTTGATTTCGTTGACTTATTGAAAAAGTCCTGGTTGTTTACCTGAGTTTCCAAGATTAATTGAAAATAGAATAACCAATTCAAAGCAGACTAGATTTACTTAGTAACTTCCTATGCATGTAATCTTACTTTATCTGTGTGTGTCCCATGATGTATGTATCACTTAATCATTATTCTATGACAACAGAAGAAACTCATTTATTTTATTCTTTTATTTGATTCTATTCTTATATTCCATATTCCAATTGAGTAAGTTCAATTTATCTCTTTAGATATGGAGTCCCTAACATTATCATCATATATTTATTCTTGCATTAGCCAACTGATGGATAAAATTAGGCTATACAGATAGGCTGTCTTCACTGTCAGAGAACTAATAACTATCCTGGGGAAACTTGTGACTTCTATTTCTTGATCATGCAATTGATGATTCTCACAATGCACTCCTATCTCCTCATCATTTGTATATTCACAAATTTCAAAATTTCAATAATACAATATTGGAAAGAAATGAATCTTTGATTTTTCCTCAGTTTTGATTATTGTCCAAATGGCATTTATATTTAAAAATAAATCCTAAGATGTATGAGAAGTTCAACTATTTGTATATTTTGAAGAGAAAAATACAAAAACAACAACAAAGATAGATCCCTGATGAGTTTTAGTAAGAATACTTAAAGGAGATTACAGAAATGCATATTATACCTAGTAAATATTTGAGTTAGTCAGAATGGCAAAGAAATTAGATATATACATACATAAATATATATGCACACACATACACACATGTAATATTTTAGAACCTGGCTTCTAAAGAAGATACGATTACCTCTTTCCCTGTGGGACACTACCCCAAGTAATACAATGAGCTTAATTTTACTTGTTGGCATACTTGTGTTCCCTCTGGGCTATAAGCTATTTTACCTTTGCATTTCCAACATCTAGCACAGTTCACAGTTTAATAAATATAATTATTACTTATACATATGTTTATATATAAATATATTTCTTATTTTAAATAAAATATAGTTAAACATGTTTATATATTTTTAAAATTTTCAAGTATAATTATTATATTGAAGTACTTACTAATTAATTTCAAACAAAAGTAAAAACATTAAGTTTATTTCTCCCCTACATGTTGGATATCAACTTTAAGTTTCAAAAATCTGTTTCTCTTTATATCTTTTATAGCATAGTGACTGATGCATTTTAAGGCTTAATACGTATTTTGATGTTGTTTTACTACTAAATTAAAGAGTGTCAAAAGTTCTACGATTTCCTTGAAAATCACATTCTGTACCAATCCTTGCTAGTTTTCTACCTACTATCTGTTTAGTGGCATGGGGGAAGAATACAGGTGAATTCATTGTTTTATTTTTCTTAAATTTATTTTCTTATTAGCCCACTAAACAAACAAACAAGCAAAAAGGATAATTTGCATGAGGCTGCATGGTGTATCAAAAGAGGCCCTTCCATACATGAATTGCTGAAATCATTTCTCTTGCATACACTAGAAGCCTAAATTTTGAGTTAATTAGAAATGAACTCAAACAGAAAATAATGTAATACAAAGTCTAGCTTCCTCATTTTTCTCTGTGCTATAAAAGATCTTCCTGTCTGAAATTATCATAATTTGTTTGGAACTTTTTAATGTTTTCATTCTTCACCCTTAATTGGGTTTCTTAGTCTCCTCTATATAAACTTGCCTTTGCATCTAAATTTAGGTAAACAAAGGCAAAGGGTGAGAATGTGTATTTTCTATTATTTGTTATCCAAAATTTAGAAATTAAGATTTTTTTTTTACTTTGGATAGGAGGAAGGTATGAAATATTTCAGGTATTAGTAGATAAGATCAGCCCAATTAGAATTTGAAAATGCAGCAACCAGCTGAATGGCCTGAAAAGGTGTTTTCCTTCCGGTCCTTTTATCTACTAGTGGGTAGATAAAAGTTAAGAGGCTGTTTTCACATAGGGATACAACTCTTGAGAGTTGACTGGTTAAATTATTATAATTCAGAAATTGTATAATTTTATAAAATTATCCGAATCAACTTGGGAATGAGACATAGTTTCACTTCTCTATTATTGATTTGAACACCATACAATTAATAATCTGCCAGGTGACGACTGTCTTTTGATTGTATCCTTCTATTCTTTACCCTAAGGACCATGATTGCAAAAGAGAATGTGTCCTGGTTAGTTGTTTCAATCTCTATAGCACAGAGTAGCTGTAAGTTTAGAGTTAATAGACAATACTTGCCACCATGTCTGTGTATACTAGACCCTCGAGAACTGTTAGGTAGAATTACCCCTATTATTTTCACTCCCAAGATCTAACTGACTGGTTGTAAACAAACATAATGCTATATAAATTCACTCATAAATAAGAAGTTCTTGAAATAGTCTCCAGTTTACACCTGACTCTTAAAATGATTATATGTGACATAAATTTTAAAATAATTAAGTTCAACAAATATAAGATAGACTATAATATTAAATTAGAACTCTCAAGATAGACTATAATATTTAATTGCAGTGTAGATTTTAGTTTTGGAAATTTTAAGAGATTTGCAATATACTTTAGGGAAGTTTCTTTCTAAATATTCTGATACTTTTATGGATGACTTAATTCTTTTGGTTTATGTAATGAGCCTTACTGCTACTTCTTCTTGAGAAGTAGTTTAAGTGCCGTGGCTCTTGGACACTGGAAAATTTCATATGCAATATTATTTTATTATTTAATTTTACACCCAAAGTCATATGTCTCCAGCGTAATCTTTTTTCTATCATTATTTATTACTAAACACATTTTTGAACATTATTGTATTTTCTCTCCCATATTTAAATTAACTAAACAATAGTAGATATTTTAAATTTTAATATTTTCTTTGCATTTCCATATTCTCTTAATATATTCATTATCCATTCTCATATGTATCACTTGTATAGAATTATGTTATTATCTTTAGGATTTCTGTGGAATCTACACATGAGAACTTAATTGACAAGTATGTGTTAATTATTCTGAAACATTCTAATTTAATAAGAATAGAGGGGGTACTTTTTATAATGGGAAAACTGAATTGTAACAAGCTTTAGTGATTTACCAAGAGTTAAAAAATATTCCTTAACAACACTTGATCAAAATCGTGTAAATATCTAACATCATACTTTAGATCTACTGAAATGATAAACTTATCGCATTAATTTTCCTCCTTTTAAAATTCCACTTTTAGGGGCACCTGGATGGTTCAGTCATTTAAGCATCTGACTCTTAATTTTGGCTCAGGTCATGATCCCACAGTTCCTGAGATCGAGCCCTCATTGGGCTCTGTGCTGACAGCGCTGAGTCTGCCTGGGATTTTTTTCTCCCTGTCTCTCTTCCCCTCCCCTGCTTATATTCTCTCTCCTCTGTCTCTCAAAAATAAATAAGTAAATATTACAGAATAAATAAAATTCCATTCTTAGTAGTATATAATCTTCACATCTTTAGGGATGATAACCAAATCATGTCTAGCAGGAGAACTATCATACAAACTAGTTTAGCTGCAGGCCAAATGTGCAGACATTTCCAGGTTCTCTGAAGGTGAAAATGTAATAAATCAGAGATCCTTGCAATTTTTGTTCTTGGGAAACCCCTTATACACTTGAAAATTTTTGAGGAGCACAAAGAGTGGTTAGGTGGGTTAGATCTATCAATACTTACTGTATTTATAATTACAAATAATTATTTTAAAATATTGATTTATAAGTTAATAAATGTAAAAATAATACGCTCACTATATATTAACATAAACAAGCAACTTTTGTGAAAAATAACTATATTTTCGAAAACAAAAGAAACCAGCGTGTAAAAAAGCATTGTTTACATTTTTTGCAATTTTTTTAATGTTTGGCTTAATGGAAGTTAGCTGGTTTCTAATACTTGCATCTGCATTTCAACTTGTAGTTTTGTAATTTTTCATTAGAATATATGAAGATAATATGGCTTCACAGACATTTAGTAGAAAAAGGAAAGTATATCTTAACATATATGAAAATAACTACCAAAATTCTCTTTGTTTTTAAACAACATTTTACGAGTCAGAATTTCTTAAAGGTTTATATGCAATGTGGAATAGCAAATCATAAACATCATGGAAAATTTTGCATTTTCCTACATTCTAACTTACACTTTGGCTTATTTACTCATGCATAATTTTGTAACATTTTGCATTGCCATTTCATATTTTTTAACTTCATGCAATGCAACAAGAGTTGGCCATTTGGAAAATATTGATTCATTGAGTTAGGCAGATCTTTCATATTTTGACACGATTCATTATATGGTACCCAAAATACTCATGATCATTATTATCATTGCTTTCATGAAAAAAGTCTTAAGAATTCAGTCTATAAGCTGTCAATCTCCAGTGACACAAATTTCCCCAAATCTAATTTTCTCTTAAAAGCTGGAATTTTATTGTTGACAATAAATATTATAATTTTTTACAGTAGAGAGACATTTCTTTTCTTTTACCTTTTTTTCAGAAAATGTCAGTATAATACCAAAGTCTGAATGATCAATGTTTGTCTGCCAGTTGTTTTCTCAATAAAAATGGTATTCCATTAAAAAATGGCCAACTCAGTTCACAAATCTCACAATAACTGAAGCACTTTTCTTCAATATAACCACCATCCTTATAAATGGCCTACTTGCCCTTGTGTCACACAGAATATTGAGAAACACATTTACCCATACTTTGATTTGTACTAAGCCATGAGCAATTTTATGCACCATTGTTTTTACAGCATCAGTATATATGTCAACATAGTGGAAAAGGTAAATAACATCTTAGTGTTATAAAAATAGTTTTGAGTTTGTAGATGTCTTGACAAGAGCCCTTTGGACTACTCGTCACTGGCAGACCACACTTCAAGAACCTCTTTAGTAAAGAAAGATGTATAACAGGGATTCTATACATTAGCAGTCATAAACATTTAGTATCCTTGTACTTCATGAGATGGGCACATTTAAGAGGTTGGGGGAAGGAAAAAATCAGGTGTATAATGTCCTTCTAGCTATTTCTGTCTCACATGCATTAAAACTTTAGAACAATCTAGAGCTCCATGAGTTCACTCTCATGCCTTTTCATTCCCAAGACAGGTTTTGACATAGTATTTCTTAGTTTTATTAATTGCATAATTAGCATCTAACTTAAGCTTCAAAATAAAGCAATAGGGGTTCTCTATTAATTATGTTGTTTATGTCCTTTCATATCAAATATTAAACCAGCAGATATATAATAAATATGTCAGTCTGTCTCAAGATGCGGAGCATGGAAAGGAAGGAGGAAGAGGGTTAGCAAAGCTTAGAAAAAGAGATGTTTCATTCTGGAAGAAAACAGAAGAAAGTAAATGAGTTGATGTACAATTTTGTCTCCATCACAAATTTGCCTTAGGCTGACTCTGTTTATCTTCCACAATCAGACAAGTGTAACCATGCACGTGGATTTGTTTGTTTTGCACATGTGTGACTAACCAGAAATATTGAAGTTAAGCAAGTCATATGATATATCTAAAATAAAATGTGAATATTCTCTTCCAATGCAACCCCCAAATGGGACAGATTGAAACAGATTTATCCACCATTTAAATATAAAACAATTTAAGTTGTTAGTCATCATAAAATATATACAATATCATCAAATCATCATCAATATCCTTAAACAGGGACTCAGGAAGCAGCAATGGTTTATAAAATAGTACAGACAAAAATTCTCTGTTAAATACTTTTTTTTTTATTTTTATTTTTTTAACGTTCATTTATTTTTGAGTCAGAGAGAGACACAGCATGAACGGGAGAGGGGCAGAGAGAGAGGGAGACACAGAATCGGAAGCAGGCCCCAGGCTCTGAGCCATCAGCCCAGAGCCCGACGCGGGGCTCGAACTCACGGAGCGCGAGATCGTGACCTGAGCTGAAGTCGGACGCCCAACCGACTGAGCCACCCAGGCGCCCCTCTGTTAAATACTTTTAATTGAACCACAAAACATGTAAGGTAATGAAACTCAGTTAATACCTTCTATTATCAGACAAATAGTCCCAGCATTTCGCTCTGTTAGTCCCAATTCAGACCTTCATTCCAGACCCACAATGCCCCACAATCCCAAGTTTTGCTTCAATGATACTCATGAAGTTCCACTGTAATTCAGATTCATTCTAACAGAAGAAATTCCTAAGAGAACACTCCATATACCTTATATTAAAATTTAATTAATAAGTGATCATGAGGTAGACAATAAAATAACATATACTTGTGTAGTGATATTTAATAATTTCACATTGCAGTTAGCTTATAATACACTTATTATTTCTGTATATAAATCATGATTCCACTATAACTATATTTTTAATAAGCATTTTCCTCTTGTGATCTGTATGCATCGTTCTATTAAACTGAGTTGCTTATAAAGTAGCTAAATAGAAGCAAATTTTGTTAAATGGAACAATTTTCAGCCTTATATATAACCACATTTTAGATTATTTTTGATTGTTCAGAAAAATTAATAAAGAATAATGAAGGTGGCATGATTTGACATATCGATTGGAGAAAAAAATCAAGACATCTTATGCCAGTTAATGTTTTGAGATATTTCCAAGAAAGTTCATGTACATATTTTTTTTTCACTCTATAATCACTGATAAACTCACAATGGTAGCAAAAAAGAGCAGTGCTAATTTTCCCATATATCATCTGGGCAGATATCATCTGGGCAGATGTAGTTTCTGATTCTAACAGTACTTGAAAAAAGTATTAAAGATACTCAAGTTATTCAAAGAAGCAGTCAAATCCACTGCTGTCTTGTTAATGTAATCAGAGAAATGGAGAGTCATTTTTTAGCATAGGAAAGGAAAAAAGAACAAAATATAGGTTTCAATAAATTAATAATAATAATGGACTGTGCATTAACAAAGAAGAACTTTCTAACATTGAAAACTCATTGTTATCATTTTGTCAAAATGAATTTATTTAAATTTAGGGCATGATTATCACTTAACCTGAATTAGTCAAAGTGGAATCTTATAATCCTTAACTATTTCCCTGAATATTCCACCCTCAAACCTCTTACCTCTTACATACACACGCAAGCCTCTGTAAAGGCATTGGATCAGAAACATGAGTGAGGTAGCAGTCAGATATATTACAAAGTTGAAGGTATACTTTGGATATCTACATACCAGCCACCTTTATTACATGAAATTGGAACACCATCTAATTATAATACTTGTAGAGAATATTTTGTGTGTTCTTGTTCTTTCCAACTAACTCATTAAGTCCCAGTAGAAATGTCTAAATCCCTGTACAATTCGTTTTATAAACAATCACCAGATGGTGGATGATTGCAGTACTTTCTAATTTACCACGAGATTTTTAGAGATATTTCCTATCAAATTTTTATGTTTTGTTCTGGGGAACTTGTTTATTTCACTGTTTAAAACAAAATCCTGCTTTTTACTTAATACTTTGGATTTTTTCCTAACCACGCTATTTTTCTTTTAAAATTGTTATCATGTATTTAGTTTACATTCTCCTATTACAATGTTGAAAAATATTCCACAATATGGGATTCAATCTATTTTGACATACACATTTAAATATAAAAACAGTCAGTAGATATTTTTTGGGTATCTATGTTATGCCAGGCATTATGTTTAAGATGAGCAATATGGAGGGTCTTCTCCCTTTAAAGCTTAAGATACTCTAACCAGAGACAATTTTGGCCCATCTTGGTGACTGCCTCTTTAGGAAGATTCTGCTTGTGGCATAGGTTTTTCCTGGAACAGGTCCTCTACATATTGGCTTCTCGTATTAGAAGTGTTCGCGGTATGTTGCAAAAGTACCCTCTATTTATCGCTGAGGTACTCTCATCTTTTAGTTGACGGGATAATATGTGGTCAACTTTAAATATCCTCTTCTATCAAATCTCATCTACTTTTTAAATGTGATACATTTTCTATTGTTTCAGGCAGACAGATAACATTTTGTGTCTCAAGTTCATCACTCAGTTTTTTTCCTTGCTTTAGGGTTATTGATCACTTTAAGAAAGGTGAGGGGTGGTGCAGTTGTAAGGCCTCAAGCTATGCTCACACGGCAGTCCAAAAATTTGATTGGAATTTATCCTTGAGTGTTCACATATTTATATAGATCCAGACAAAGGCATTCCAAGTATAAGCAAAGTAATACAGGAGACAGGGTTTGTAGTCTAAAGCCTATATTGTATGTGTTCTAGTGCCGTGTCTAGTGGAACCAAGATGGTAAAAATTACAAAGGAAGGTCCTTGAAGTATCTGATGGCAATCACACCTCTATAGTTGGGTATGTCTGAATCTGAAGAGAAGATACCACCAAGTTGTAATTTTGTGGTAATATGAAAAATTTTCATATATGTAAATTCTTTGTATCCTTTTCTTAAAGTAACATGTTCCTTTTGACTGCTACTGTTGATTTCTTCATGCCAGATCTATCATTACCTCACCATGATCCTTACAACTGTGATGATTCTCTACAACAGCCATTAGTTTTTTTATAGAGATTATCTTTTTTTTTTTCTTCCTGAGCTAAAGCAAACTGAAATAATTCAGAGAAACAGGACTGTCCAGTTTAGCTCTTCCAACATAAGTCTTATGGATTAAATGCATGTAGATTTGAAACAATGGTTTCTGAGATAGAAAGAAAATGCTGGAGAGGGTGATTTTTCTCCCTGCACTCCAAATCTCAAGGAGAAAATTCAAAGAATCTACTGCTTACCTTCAGTCAATGCTCAGAGTTATCTACTCTGAAATATTTTATAGCTGTTACTTGCTGAATTATTTGTTTTATGTTGGAAGAAAATGTGTGAAAGTGGGATATGACATAGCTAGATGTTAATTCTAAAAGCAGGGGGAAACACTATCTAAACATAAGCGGAATAAAATGCAAATAGAACATGGATAATCCAACTTGAAACTTGGATTTTGAACCTTGGTGCTTATAGAAAAACAGAAAATATTTTGAAAATGTACACAGAAAATGTCTTATTTGAAATTTATGGATTATGCCTTAAAAATCTATGGTGATTCCTGTAATTAATTTTGTTATACCTTTCTGTTCTTTTTTTCAATTAACTTCTGAAATTCAGAATGGTGTTATACTGAGGTATTAATATGACACTTGTTCAATGGATTTTAAAATCTATAAAAAAAAAACCTTTGTGGCCAGTATATAAAAATAAAGAAAAAATACACATAAATAAGAGAGAATCTAGGTAAACATCAAGTGTTTGTATTTGTAAATGTTATCTTTTTCACTATTATTTTTCTACTAATTGTAAATACTAATTAGTCTTTATTAATTTTTAGAGAGAATTTTATTTTTCTAGGTAGATCATGGATGCTGATATGATGCTAATGAGGGGTATCATTAAGCTCTGTACATCTTGGAATCATCCCAAGATTTCTGAACCAAGAGTCAAAAAGGGGAAAATAATATACAGATATTGCTTTACTTAACATACTACATTTTTTTAATTGAGTAATTCAAAAAGTAATTGTAGTAGCAGTAGTAGTAATCAGCAGGTTATACCTGATTTGTAAAAGTTATTTTTTAAAGAGAAACAGCTAAAACCTACTAAATGAAACCAGCTTTAAACCTGCCAAATGGAAACTATACTAACACTGAGACTCAATTTAGGAATAAACTTAGAATGGCCTAACTTCCTTGACTGCTGGTGATATAGTGACCTTGAAAATGGACCAGTCTCCAAGTAAGCACTTAGGCATTCTCTACGGTCTTTACCTTTTTACGTGCACCTAATGGTGTACCCTCTACAACCAACTTGAGGCTCAAGAAGGATTTAAAAATTTTATGGAAATAGAAAAGGTAATTTCTCAGTAAACATAACAAAACTGAAATTCACACCCCAATTACATGGTGTCATTATCAGCTGGATGGATATTATAGGAAGTAGCCTCAAGGAAGACTTCCTCTGACTGACAATGCTGTGACAATTCCTGTTTGGTAGAGCCTTTTTCACGTTGCTGACTTCTTACATAGTTTGCCTCCTGTGCAGAAATTAGCACCCTCTGCTCATGCCTGCTGGCATTCCTCTTACAGTCCTTTCCTCAGGTTGTACAATGACACACTCCTACTGCTTTTAATTATTATATATTTTATCTCTTTGTAGCTTTAGTTCAGCTTCAGTACTCATGGTCTCAGATGCTTCAAGATTCTAAATTTGCATGTATTAGCATCAATACCCACTGCTCAGTAACTCATCCAATTGATTTTATCCCATTCAAATTTTTAGAAAGAAATTTATTTTTACCAGATTTGCTTTCCTCATAAAGTCATGACATACATCCTAGTATATTGCATTTTTTCTGAGTGCATTACAAGTGGCTTCTCCAATGTTTTATATTGATTCTAAGTTTAATACTGAAAATAAAATACACACCAGTAGGGAAACTCCAGTGAAAGGAGGCCATATTAAGAGTGGGTATCCTGCATGGCATATCTAATTTACTTGGATAACTGAAGGAAAAGAGTGGGAAGTACCTTTGCAATAATAAATTGAGGTCAAAAAGCTGATGACTTTGAAAGTCATGCTAATTCATTATGGTTTTATTTGGTAGTAAAATTTGTGAGTATGTAAATATTGTGATCAGAACTGTGCTTTAGAAAAGTTGACCTAAGATTGAAGATGTAATGGAAAGGAACTGAAGATAGAGAAATCAAGGTAGCACATATCCAAGAGAGATAAAGTGTTGAATTAGAGAGCTGGTGACTGGATACAGAATTATGTACTAATAAGGTAGATTGATCTTATAAATGTGGTGATAAGATGGCTTGAGAGAGTAATATGTATGAGCTATAGGAAACTGTATGCGTCTCATGTTCATTCTTTTTTGTTGTTGTTCATTCTTTATCTGTGTCTGCTTCACCTCTAGGAAGTTTCTGTATTTTTTGCTGATCTCTATACCATGCTGAATTAGCCATTTTCTTATATTAAACATGACTGCATCCATATTCAGAAAAAATACAAATAACAGTGTATTGAGCTCATCCACATTTCTTGATAAAGGTATGTTTCCAAACAATTGTATGAACACATTGTCTCATAAAAAAAAATTCCTGTTAGGGAAGTGAAAATATTGAATCAAATTCAGTCACATCCCTGCTTTCTTCAAAAGCCCTAGACCTCTCTAGACATGATTGAGAAACTGATCTTTATCTTTAGATGAGCAGCATCCTTAACATGGCAGCAATACCTATGCCACGAGCAAAGATTACTGTGGAATAGGATTCATCGCTTAAGATGTGGGATGCTAATTAAGGTGAGTTTTAATCTTTTCTGAGTTTATCCTGCCAATTAAGAACTTCACCCTGCCTTTCACAGGAGTTGAAAAATTCTGTCTTCTGTAAGAAACATGTTTTCACAAAGTCTTATATCATGTTCTAAATTCTGGTGAACATTTTGTTGAACCTTGTGGATGACATTCTCACATCTCTGTGATCTTAGTTCATGAAAGAAAAAGCCAGAGCAGAATGCTTCCTCAGCTAATCCTCACATTTTACTTCCACACCCATGGGAGATATTCTCATTTTAGCTGACAGCTGTAAATTTTTATAATCACCATGTGATATCTAGTACTTGGAGTTTGCTGGCCACTTTGTCAGCTGCATTGACATTTGATAGCCAGGATATATCTAAAAGGACTTTTCAGGGAGATTGGTACTTTTTTCCTGTTGTCTTGAAGCAACACTGTGGTAGGACACTCAAATTCTGCAAAACAAGCAGACTGAGCCCTGTCAAGAGTACTTCCATTGCAATCAATTATATCTGTCAACAAGAACATTAGAGTGTGACCCATGCATGGTAAACAATGCATGCACATCATTCTCACAGAAACATCGTGTGAAACAGGGTGCACGGGAAATTGAAGATCTCAAAAATGTTTTGCATTTTCTTTCGTGAATTAGGTAATACCAAATCGGACTTTTCTCTTTGCTTTCCAGAATAATTTGCCCTCTCTGGTACCCAAGTAGAGTTAGAATGTCTCTGTCAGCCAACTTTCAGGTTTTATCTCAACAGGTTTTCTCAAACTTACCATGTACTATTTTTATTTAGGAAATGTTTGTAGATAAGTGTGAGCAAGACACACAAATATAATTCCTGCCTTAAAAAGTGTTAAAAATGATTTGGAAGTATTTTCTCCCAGTTTCTCGCTTGTCTATTCATCCTCTTAACAAAGTTTATAATTTTTATGATGTCCAGTTGTGAACTTGTGCTTGCATGAGTCATGAATTTAGCGTCAAGTTTAAGTATATTTTTTGTCTACTCCTATGTTTTCTTCTTTTCTAAACATTAGATTTCTACTTACATTTAACTTCATGAACGATTTTGAGTTAATTTTTGTGTAAAATATGAAACTTAGGTTGAGGCTTATTTTTTACCTACAGATGTCCAATTGCCTAGCACAATTTGTTGAAAAACCCATCCCTTCTCTTTTAAATTGCTTTTGGACTTTTGTCTTTTAGGCAAATTTTTGTGGGTCAATTTCTGAGGTCTCTATTCTGTTCCATTCATCTGTATAACTATCACTCTATAACTACCACACTATCTTGATTTGCATCTGGAATATTTAAAGAAATCCCAAATCCAAAATTTAATAAAAACAACAATCAAATTAAAAATTAGAAAAATATATGAACATACATTACATTGAAAAGAATACATACATGACAAATAAGCAGTTGAAAAGATGTTCAACACCATTAGTCATTAGGAAAATGCTAATTAAAACCTCAATCCAATGCAGATTAAAACCACACATAACAGAATGGCTAAAATAAAAAAAAAATTAGTGGTTACTCCAGCAATGGCAAAGATGAAAAGAAACTTAATTACTACACATTGCTGTTGGGAATGTAAAATATTAGAGACACATTGGAAAAGAGTTTACTGGGTTTTTTTTTAATCTAACAATAAACAGTAATTGAAATATTGGGCGTTTATCCCAGAGAAATAAAAACTTACATTCACACATATTTGTGTGTGATGCTCATAGAACCTTTATTTGTAATGGCCAAAACTGGAAATAGCCCGAATATTTCTCAGTGGGTGAATGATTAAACAAAATGTGGTACACCCCTACCATGAAATACTACTCAACAATAAAAAATAACAAACTAATGCTATGCACACAACTTGGAGGAACAGCAAAAGAATTACACTACATGAAACAAAAGGCAATCTCAAAATGATACACACTATGTAATCCCATCTATACAATATTCTTAAAATGGCAAGTTCATAGAGATGAAGAAGAGATTGGTGTTTGCCAAGGTTTAAAGATGGAAGGTAGGTGGGTGTTGTGATGATGCCTGGGATTGGCTAAAGGAAAAGTACCAGAGGGCCTGGGATAACAGTATAGTTCTGTGTCTTGTGCTTTAGTGACTTAAATCTATAAATGCGTTTTTATTGCAGATAAACACACACACACACACACACACACACACACACACATACACAATTGAGTGTACATATGCATAACTGGTGAAATCTGTAGATCATACTAATATCTATTTCCTGGTTATGATACTGTATTATGGCTATGCAAGATTAGTGAAGGCTAGGTCAGTGGTACACAGGATCTCCCTGTACATTTCTCTGCAACTTCTTGTCAATCTGTAATTATTTCAAGATAGACATTTAAAAAAACACTAGAACAATAAGCTTCCATGCATTACTTCAACAGCAGGCAAAACTAATCTATGGTTACATGAGTCAGGAAAGTGCATGTTCCTGTGGGAGGGGACGTAAGAGTGCTATAGACCAGGAAGGTATAAAAGTAAATCCTACAGGTACCTGGAGATGATTTACATCTTGATATGAATGGTGGTTTTATTGGAGTATGCTAGGTAAAAATTCATTAAGATTACACTTAGATTAATATATTTCATTCACTTTTCTGTACATATGTTATCTCAACAAGCATTAAAAACCAGCTTATCTAATTAAAGTGATATGGCAACAAGAAGATACATAAACAATAAAAGAATAATAAGTAGTTGCAGTGTAATATATGCTAAATAAGCTGTGCAAAGAGAGAAAAGAAGGAAAAAACTCATTGGCACAGTGTTCATGGGAAACAAAATTTGTCCTGTGACTGAAAAAGTTGTAGGATTACATAGCAAGACATCAGAGGAAAGTTGAAGGGTTTAAAAATACGTGACAACGATCTTGGGCTAGGCTAAAAGTCAGGGCTGTGGTCTCAAAAGTTACTTATAGGTGATGATGATGATAATGATGATAGTGTTAACTCATATACACAGGAACATTTAGTTTAACATTCCATAAATGCTGCATGCAATGATCTCATTTAGTCCTCAAAACAAGTATATACCATTTTTCAGAGCGTCCCTCTCCCTACTGAGTGGGACTTAACCTCAGTGTAATAGAAAACCTCTAGCTACACTTTGTATGAGGAAGATTTAGTTACCATTTTCCCTAAAATGATACAACATTTACACTAGGGAGAATGAAAATATAAAAAGAGGAGTTGGTGATTGAAAGTGATTGCAAAGAGTGATACCTAGAAACATGACGATAAAGGCTGTTGTGTATAATGTTACTGCCCCTGTCTTGTAGACTACTACTCAAAGGGACTGTGCAGAGCAGTAGGAACCAATTAGGAGATCTAGGAAGATGCAGTATGTTAATGATTGCATGTCTGTTGGTCACAGATTGTTTTACTGGAATTTGAAATATTTGAAGTTGATGAAAATTTGTATATAAAAGGAAGTATTATCCTTATCCTCCACGCTATCATATAACTTGAAAAAATTGGTAAACCTAGGCATCAAAAAATAGCAGTTTTTATGTCATGTGCCTTTTTGCATTCAATAATCTTAAGATAAGCATTGGTCTCGTCTTCCATTTTAAATTTTTTTAATGATTGTTTATTTTGAAAAAGAGAGAACAAGGGGGAGTGGGGGAGAGGCCGAGAAAGTGGGGGAGAGAGAATCCCAATCCAAGAATCTGTGCTGTCAGCACAGAGTTGGATGCTTAACTGACTGAGCCAACCAAATTGCCCCTACTCTTCTTTTTAAATACAATATATAATGGCTCATAAAACATTGATATTTACGTCTCTCTTCTGTAACACTTCATCAAAAGCAAGCTCTTCCACAAAATTATTGATGGACTCAGTCTAGCTATACAATTCCATCATCCTCTCTGGACCTAAGGTACCACATCTTGGCACCACATCACAAACAGTAAAGGAGAAAACCTATAAGACGTATAGGTCTTTAAGCATATAACATAAAACTATTCATTACTTTTCTACAAATGTCATTGGCCCAACTTTATTTATGTGGCCCAGATCCAGTCACGTGGCCATATAATGCTGCGCGGGACCTGAGAAATGTGCTCACTGACTGAGCATTCAAGCTTCCAGTCAAAAGTAGGAGTCTTTTTTCTTAATGGTAGAATAGATATCGTTGACATTAGTAGTGTCCATGAGAATAATATTTTTCATTACAACTATAGTAATCCTAAGGTCTGGTTTACTTTGGAGAAACAGTCCTCAAAATGTTCTGCTGGGTAGTGGTTTCCTGAGAAATTAATTGCCGACACATGGGTAAAGAATTCCATGGTGAGACATTTGGGAAATATTATTGGAAAGAAAAAAATGAATATCTTTCTGCCTGATTCCTGTAAGGACTTAATCTACTATTGTGTATTTATAACCTTCCTAAATTAGAGTGATATGAGCATATTTTCTTGAGAAAATTTCTGGAGGAGAATTTAATAAAAATAGTATTTTAGAAATAAAACAATGGGAAAATTGAAATAAAGTTTATTTTATTTGAATGATATCTGAATGACAGTAGCTTCTTTATCCCTATATTCATATCACCTCTTAGTATTGTACACATGGTAGATATATTTCCCTTCCAATCATTCAACATTATAATTTGGTTAGGCAAAATTCAAATATGTGCATTAATCTTTATGGAAGGTATGAAAACATTTGAGTTTGCAAACATATTATGCAATACTAGAGTTCCACAAGGATAGAAATATATTTTGTGCTATCATTATTACTATTTTCTGTGGTATCACCAACACCTTTTGTGATGCCACATACTTTGGGGAGGACTCAAATATTTGTGAAAGAAATTAATTCCACAGGAATTAGCCCTAAAAGACATACTATAAGCCACATTGATGGGTGTTAATTAATACTTTCTTCAGTAATTGAAAATTAATGTTTCTGTTTCAATTATGTCAGGACAAATGTGTATCCACACAAAGTTTGTTGAATTGCATCACTGAGTTGGTATGACTATCTAAAACACTGGAAATTTTATGTACCATTTTAACTCTCCTCAAACTGTTAATTATTGTGGGGTTTGTACAACCATATAGAACTCTTTTTTTATTTTTATTTTTTTATGTTTATTTATTTTTGAGAGAGAGAGAGAGAGACAGAGTGTGAGCAGGTGAGGGGCAGAGAGAGAGGGAGACACAGAATCAAAGCAGGCTCCAGGTCTGAGCTGTTAGCACAGAGCCCAAGATGGGACTTGAACTCATGAGCTGTGAGATCATGACCTGAGCCCAAGTCAGACACTTAACCGACTGAGCCACCCAGGTGCCCCCATATAGAACTCTTTTGAAGGAACAACAAAGAAATTAAATGTCTTGTTTTCAACAAGGGAATATCTCTTTGAGAAGGTCCTAGCTAGGTTATAAAGATGTTTCTCAATTCTATAGCCTCTTATTAACTGCAGCATGTGCCCACAGTACCCCGCTACTTTACTAAAAAATGAGATTTTTCTAACTTCAATACAGTGTTAATAAAGTACCTGTTATTACATTTGAATAAATTTATTTCCTGATTAGACTTTAAAAAAGAGTTTTCTCAGGGTGCCTGGGTGGCTCATTCGGTTTAAGTATCCGACCAGCTCAGGTCACGATCTCCTGGTTCACAGGCTCGAGTCCCCTGTCAGGCTCTGTACCCACAGCTCAGGGCCTGCAGCCTGCTTCGGATTCTGTCTCAATCTCTCTCTGCCCCTCCCCCACTGACGCTCTGTCTCTCTCTGTCTCTCAAAAATAAATAAACATTAAAAAAATTAAAAAGACTTTTCTCATTTTGGACTTCATCTATTTATTATTCCTTTGATCCACCCTACCTCATCATAAGTGTCTCACCATTTGGTCTTTACCCCACTTACATATGAGTGTTTGGTCATCTGAATATTTTTGACCAGGTCATTGTAAATACAGGATTTTTTTCCTTCAATGATGTTATTCTGAAACACTTTGCTCCTAATCTTTCATTAAAGAAGCTTTTGTTGCTGCTAGAGAATCTCCGTGTCTCTCATTTCCCTTCTTATTCCAAAAATGAGTCAAAATAATTTTGGTCTTAGGGTTTTGGGTGTGAAAAAAAGATAGATGGAAGGACAGAAAGGAATATTCTGTGTTTATCAGCAGTAATACTTTTTAAGCAATAATATATACTTTTATTAATGTATACATGGGGTAAGATTATGAACTTAAAAAAATGAAAACAAAGACTAAAAAATCCCATACACGGTAGTTTAAGAATCACCTCTAAGGACTGAAGAGAAGCCATATGGAAGATTAAAGAAAAGAAGAATGAGTTCATTAAATAAACTCCTTTTCTTTTATTAAAAAAAAATAGATCTAAAATAAAATGATCGAATGAGTATTTGGTCATTCCAGACGGTGAACTGTAAATGACTTTCTATACCTTTGTCTAAACCTTTGT
This sequence comes from Panthera leo, assembly GCF_018350215.1. Lineage (NCBI taxonomy): Eukaryota > Metazoa > Chordata > Mammalia > Carnivora > Felidae > Panthera > Panthera leo. The sequence goes on along the minus strand of NC_056695.1, from coordinate 58,393,741 downwards.
TTTTAAACCTTTGTTTTCTAAATGTATTAAAATTACAAAAGCAAAATCTACTTCTGTGTGGCTGTTAGACTTGGCCTTGAATTTATAAAATTCTGAGACTTTATAAGATTCTAAAATTTCTAAAACTGCTAGTAGCTGTTCATAGTTAATCATCTTAAATGTTAGTATTATACTCATTTTATTTATAAAAAGTATGCAACACCCTTCCTCTGATTATTGCCTCTTCCTGTGATACCACTACTAGGGTACTAGCTCAACACATGCATGGCGGCAACTTCAGGCTTCGCTTCATGTCTTCTGCTTTTTTTCCTCCCCTCTTCTCAGGATATACATTCCTCCTTTTGCAACAGAAGCATGCTCACCAGACTTTAGTAATTTTCCGAAATGTTTCCTTTGTCAGCATCGGCACCGCCACCACCACAATGAGAAATTTGTTTGTATTTTTTGTTTGGTTACAACTGCACAAAGTTCTGTGCTTTTACACACAGTATTTCCTCCATCTGGATTAAAGGTCCCTCTATTATTTACATAGAATCACCTTTACGTTAAATCTCATTTTAGAGTCAGCCTTCTCTAGAGAGCCTTCTCTGGTGTCTCATCAATTCCATTTCTGCCCCATTCTACCTTGTACAAATTCCTATTGCTACAGAGAAATGGCCACTTTAAAGAGATTGATGTCACCCTAAAACTATATACTCATGGAACCCAGAGCCCCTGGATTGAGGCCCACTTTATGCACTATATTTACAATAGGTAAAAGCAGATATTTTCAGTTAAAAAAAATGTTTCTTTTGGGGTTTCTGCTACTTAAAAGGTGAGTAATTTGAAAGAGCTACTCAAACCTTATGAACAGTGATATCTTCATATACAAAATCACAGTAAGAAAATATCCTTTACAGCATTGCTGTGAGGATTAAGTAAGGTGAAGAACATGCCATGTCTACCATATTTTCCCTCCTAGAGGTGCTCAGTACATAAAAGTTATTTTCCTGCATTGTCAATAACCATTCTACCTCCATGCATACCAGACAGATTTAGTCTTAGAAATCCCTGACTATTGTCCAAGAAGCCACTACTTAAACTTTGTGCAGAAAAAAAAAAATTATGTTTTATTTCCCCAGACATTGAGACAGCTAAAATGGTGTTATAGCCTGACTGTTCACATCCTCCCCAAAATTTATATGTTAAGTCCTAATCCCCAAGGTGATGACGTTTAGTGGTGGGGTCTTTGGGAGGTAATTAGGTTTAGATGAGGTCACAAGGATGAGGTCCCTGCGATGGTATTAGTGCCCTTATCAGAAGAGGAAGAGACGAGAGTGCTCTCTCTCTCTCTCTCTCTCTCTCTACATATATATGTATGTGTATATATATATATATATATATATATATATATATATATATATATATGCAATGTGAGGACACAGAAAAATGGTAGTCATCTGGGAGATAGGAAGAATGTCCTCATCGGGAACGAAATCAGCTGGTACCTTGATCTACCAGAGCTTCCAGAACTGTGAAAAAATAAATGGCTACTGTTTAAATGATACAATCCATAGTATTTTCTTACAGCAGCCTGAGCAGCCTGTGACAAAGAGGGAACAGCCCCTTAGATAAAGTCCCCATACTGTTCTCAGAAGTTTTCTTAAAAATGCAAGGACATAAGAATAATAAAATAGACTCTGTAATCAGGGCTCATCTGGGATTGGAAAAAGGAAATATGTACTAGGGAATGAAAAGAGAGGGACCAGGATTCTGAGGAAGGTTTGTCCAAAGAGCTTTATATATAAATGCAAGGTTTCACATTAATGGCATTGCGAGATCAGTGGCTGAAGGTATTTTTTTTTTCAATATGAAGGAAGAAAAGAAGATTACAAAAAAAATTTTCATTTGAAATCCCACTACAATGAGGCCATTTTTTTTTTAATTTCTGAGTATAGTTGACACACAATGTTACATTAGTTTCAGCTGCACAACTTCTCCATACGTTATGTGGTGTTCACCATAAATATAGCTACCATCTGTCACCATACAATGTCATTGACTGTATTTCCTGTGCTGTGTCAAGCCATTGAACATTTTAATGTTCAATATTTAGTGGCCTTCTCAGGCTCTGCAGTAGGACAGATGGTTCATGTTAGTACTGTGGACTTTTTTATTTTTAATACTTTAACACAGCACTGAACTTGGACTGAGAATTCCTAAATCCAAGGAATGAATTATTTACTTATATATTAGACCTTGAGCTAATTTTCTCATTAGTAAAACATGGATTACAATGCCTACTTCAATAGTGGTGCTATACTGAGGAAATGAAATAATAGATTTGAAAAGTTACTGTGAACTTTAAAGCACATAATTATACATTATTATCATTATTACCATCATCATCATCGTCATCACCATTAAGGTGTCTTCTTAGGTCACGGCTAAGATATAGTTCTCTAGATGGTGTAGAAGACCTTGATGAAATTTTTCCTTTTAGGCCTGAAGCTCCCTCTCATTTGTATTGAATGCCCCCCCCCCTTTTTTTCAGATAAACATAGAAATAATAAGTCATGACTTTGTACATTATTTTCATTAGGTCACATCAAGATTCATGTGCATTTCTTTCAGAAAAATGGAACCATACATTTTTGTTAGAAACAGAACATGTAAAAATTTTCAAAGTTCCTATGAAAGACCTCTGTATGACAAAAACAGAAAAGACTACACCTATTAACCTGCACTGTATAAGATAGAATTGTGATTTAACCTTATTTCTAATCATTTCTGCCTCAGCACAGCTTATAGGAAGTCCAGAGCACCCTTCCTTTCTCGAAGAGGTATCAGGTATGAGGAAGAATCTGGGTCTGCCACCAAAAATTGTGAGTGATCTAGACTTACTCAGATACCTAAGGAGGGAAAAAAATCTCACAAGAATTTTGAAAACTCTGATAAAATATAAATTTTGTACAATACTGTTTAGTGTAAAATTCAAGGGAAGTTACCCTTGAAAAAGTCTCTCAAACTGTAGGTGTTTTGAATATTTCTTGATTCTTATCTTGAAAAAAAAACTATAGTTTCATTGCTTTATACACTAGTGGCATTAATTATCTCACGTGAGACTACTGAAGGAATGTTTCGCATTAAAAAATAATTTATGGAAATTACATTATATAGAATGGTAATGCAGTTTATGTATTTAATGACTAAAATAAGAGCCCACAGTCCAATCCAAATGTGTTCATGCTCATAATTTTTAAACAAAAATTCACTCTGAATTGCAAATACTTGTAGTTTTATTCTACAATTCATTAATATGTTGGGGAAGCTTATAGGGGTAGAATTCCATTATGATGAAATGCAGTACTTGCACACTGCTGTGTTGTTATAGGCTTATCTTATAATGAATCTTTTATTTGATATCAAATTTCCAGTCAGCAGAATTAGAGTAAAATTTGAATTGATGCCCAGTTTCTCTAATTCATTAGAATGGAAAAAAAAAAAAAAAAACAGCTTTGAACTCAGAAGAGGAAAAGGGAAACAGATCCTGTCATCTCTATGCAGTAAACTATGCAGAGAATTCTCTTCTTGCCAGTTTCCCTCTCACTACTTTTCCATTTTGTTTTATTTCCCCTGCACTCCTCTTACTGCTCTCTCTCCCTTTCTCTTTTGGCAAGATCCTGTAACATTCAGCATGAATGTTACTTAAGTTTGTAGGAGGCTTTGTGGGGAATAAAATGGAAATGTGTGGCACTCAGGGGTATGTAAATTAATGGAGAATTAAAGAGTTAATGAAATCTTTGCTTCGACCTCTTCTGTCTCAACATTTCTGAGGTTGGACCCACTTGACTCTGGTAATGCAAATCACACTTATTTTTGGTTTTGAAAATGGCTGTTGCTGGGGTAGAGATCATAGAATCATCCACAATATAATTTGATTCATTGTAGAGGGTTCAATTCAATCGCATTATTGGAGTTCACTCAGGATTGGACCTGCGCCCATGGTCAAAATAACTTGGTTATAAAGAACATTTCTTTGTAATGATGTTTGCTACAAATGGGTTTAAGGAAGGGAAGTGCACTCTTCATTATTTATGTGCTTGTTCAATATTTGGTTGTTCTTCATGTTCTTTATGTCAGGGATGATACATCTAAAATGATTTTAAGCTAAATGAAGTGCTTAAATAGTTTCAGATTTGTTTACAGTGTTGTTGAAGATGGTGATAATGGATACAATGATAATGCTAACAGTGAGGACGATGACAATGACAAAGAAAAATACGTGGCAAACTCAAACAGATACGGAGAACTGACTTCCTCAATGATCAGCTTTTAACTAATAAAAAGTATAACACTATATGGTTCTGCCTAGATTTGAAAACCCCAATCTTACGTGTAGAATGCTGACTAATTAGAGCTTGTGCCAATTTTTCAACTGTAATGATTATTTTTTTTTCCAGAATGCCAATTATAATTTGTGTATTAGTTTCTAGGGCTGCTCAAACAAAGTATTGCAAACTGGGTGGCAATACAGAAGCTTATTCTCTCATAGTCTAGGAGGCTAAAGTCTGAAATCAAAGTTATCAGCAGGGTTCTTTCTAGAGAATTGAGGGAAAATCTGTTCCCTGTCTCTCTTAGCTTCTAGTAGTAGCTAGCAATCCTTAGCTTTCCTTGAATTGTAGACTCATCATTGCAATCTCTGCTCCATAATCACATGTCATTTAATCCCCCTGTGTGGATACACTTGAATCTTCTGCTATAGTTTCACAAATCTAGCAAACGTTACAAGTGTCCTGGGTCAGACAAAGAACTTCATCACTCAGCAATAGCAATAACCAATGTTATAAGCATTTTCTTGTACCAGTTTTCTTTTTTCTTTTTCTTTTTCTTTTTCTTTTTCTTTTTCTTTTTCTTTTTCTTTTTCTTTTTCTTTTTCTTTTTCTTTTTGTTTCTGTTTCTTTTCCTTCCTTCCTTCCTTCCTTCCTTCCTTCCTTCCTTCCTCTTTCTTTCTTTCTTTCTTTCTTTCTTTCTTTCTTTCTTTCCTTCTTAAGTAGGCTCCATGCCCAAATTGGGGCTCAAACCCACGACCCTGAAATCAAGAGTCTCATGTTCCACCAACTGAACCAGCCAGGTGCCCAATCTTGTACCAGTTTTCTGAGCCCTAAATTATACAGGGCAATTTGAAAGGAACCAGAGGGAAACTGGCCCAGAGTACGTTGCATTAAAGCAGAGGAACTCAGAGCTTAGGGAACCTAAGGGAAACTTGTATAATGTGCAGCGAGCATGGCTGCCCCTTGCTCAGGAAGGAGACACTACACCTCCATTCCAATGTTGTTTGCTATACACCCATACTCAAAAATATATTCTGGAACAAAAGTGGTCTGGTCAAAAGATGTGGAAAAATTCAAGCGATCTCTGGAAAACTGTCACCTCTCAGTACAAACTGGGATCCTAGATTTGAGCTAAATGAGTAATTTTTAACACCAATCATGATTTCTGTGAATAAACTTCTCATCTTTGGTATAATTCACACAGGTTAGCTTTCCTCATCCTCAAATTCAGTTCAGGGTAGCTCCACCTTGTGCGTGTTTAGGTGGATTTTCTTTCTCTTATGTCACACATTGATTCATCAGCAAAACCAAATGCTATACTTTCATAACATATCCAGATTTTGAACATTTCTCACTGTCTCTATGGCTACCATCTTGTTTAGATGTTTATATCTACTCAGCTCTCTTATTGTAATAGCCTTAACGTGGTCTTTCTGATTGTGATCCCTTATAGTCTACTCAATAGTAACCAGACTAATCTTTTTAAATATTTAGTCAAGTAACAGCACTCCTCTGCACTATATTCTCTGGTGACTCCCAGTCTCACGTGAGAGTAAATCCTAAATCTCAAATGTGTTTTTAGTTAATGCCTATTTATTTTTGAGAGAGAGAGAAAGGGAGAGAGTGCAGGGGAGGGGCAGAGAGAGGGAGATCTGAAGCAGGCTCCAGGCTCTGTACTGACAGCAGAGAGCCCAATGTGGGTCTCAAATTCATGAACCGTGAGATCACAACCTGAGCTGAAGTCGGATGCGTAACCAGCTGAACTGCCCAGGCGCCCCAATCCTAAATCTTTACAATGGCCTATGCAGATCTCCATGATCTCCTGATCCCCATTACACTGCTGACCTTATATTTTACAACGTCCTTACTGGCAGAATCATAGCTCCAGGTCTCTGAAGGTGCCAGGTTTGCTATGACAGGTATTTTGTAGTTGTTATTCCTCTGGCTGGGGTTCTTTTTTCTTCCCCCCACTAGGTATCCATAAAGATCTCTCACATTGCCTCTAGAACTTTGCTCAAATATCCCCTTTCCTAACTGTCTTATCAGTATTATAAAAATCGACATTTTACTCGCTTCATTACCCGGGTCTTCTAATCCTTTTTTTTCCCTTTTCTTTTTCCTCTCTTTTTTTTTCTCTATGCCTGACATTACATATATAGTAGAATGTATTGCTGTTTGCCTATATTTGGTGTCGCTCACCTGAGAACAGAGCCAGTAAAAAAAGCTTCAGCATCCCCTTCTTCCAAATAAAGAATTCCAATAGACATTCCAGGTGCTTCTCAGGGGCTGCCAGCATAGGTATTGCAAATCCCCATTGCCCAGAGAAGCAACCCCTATGGGACACCAGCATATTGGCTTTTCTTCCTTCCCTGACTCAGTCTCTCCACTGCTTTGTTCTGGCTTTCTAGAGGAATATCCTCCATAAACTACCTGAAACCAAGTCATTATCTCAGGTTCCATTTTTATGGGGAACTAATCTGAGAGATCATGATCCCAATTTTCCATTAGCTTCTTTAAAGCTTTATCTCTTCTGTTACCATGTACCAGTAGGAGTTTTATACCACCCCACTCAACTTAGAAAAATGTGGTTGCTTTGGCTAAGAAATCTTAAGAGTCAGCATATATTCTGCTACAGTCTCATTTTCCGCACTGAGGACAAGCACAAATATTGCAGATAGAGGCTGCTCTGTCAGTTTGGGTGCTAGAGGAAAGGTCATTTGAAGGACAGGTGCAGCCATCTGTGATAGACATGTAACACAGGGGAAAATCTTCTACCGTTTTTAGCTATAGAGATTTTGGGTTTTGTTTGATTCCACAGCACCAAAACCTAGTCTCTCCTGCCTGATGGATCTTATAATTTACTCAGTTATGTATTTACTAGTTGTCTTCTCCTCATGATAACGTAAGCTCCATCAGACAGAGAATTTTGCTCTTCTGTCTGTACACTATACCCTCTACCTAGAACAGTCCAAGGCACAGAGGACATACACATCTATAGAAAAGCTTATGCCAAAGCCTAGTCAACTCATTGTCCCTCAAACCCAACTGATGGACTCCAAAAATTGATGGATCAAATATAAAATTTGATCATGCTATCCAATATAAAATTTGATCATGTTATCCTCTAACTCAGAAGTTTTCAACCAATTTAAGGCAATTTTAGGCAGTTAGGGTTGCCAGAAAAAATACAGGATGCCCATTAAATTTGAATTTCAGACAAACAATACATAATATGGGACATACTTAAACTAAAAAAAATGTTTTTTGTCCAAAATGCAAATTGAATTGATGTCTTATATTTATTTGCTATAGTGTTTATCTTTGTTTGCTAAATCTGGCAACTCTACCCCCAAGTGTCATTTGTCAATGTCTGGGGATATATGAGAATACCCACACACAAAGAAATAATTGGCCCACAATGTCAACAGTGCTGAGGTTGCAAAACCCTGTGACCTGGACCACTTCCCTTTTCTTTTCTGTGCATCTAATTTCTGCTCTATCCTTTGCCATTTGTCTTAGGTATAACTGGCTCCAATAGGCTCTCATTTGCCTTTCAGAACTTGGTCTACATCACTCCCAGGTCTTCTTGTAATCACAGATAGCTTTCCATATGTATTTACAAATGGCATACAGTCAAAGCCCCAATGGTTTCTCAGATATCTGAAGACAGACAAAAATCTATGTGTTTCTTTACATCTGAAGCATCTAAAACAATGCCCAGTATACACAGATATTTAATAGGGGCTGAATGAGAGTGAGTAAATGAGGACACGTAATAGCAGATCTATGAATTCCAAGGAAATACCACTTCCCTTCTGAGTCTGCAGGCCATTGACAGGCTGCTTCTTGTGACCTAAGCAATGCAGTTACTCTATTGCCAGTTGAAATCATCGCATGACAGATATAGATGCACACATAAATCTGGTTTTAATTTAGTGGGTATATATGCTTTAGTTATGTATATGCAACGTATCAGCAATTACAGGTATTGATATGTGTCTTCTACATTTCAGAAAAATTACAAGAATAATAAGAGATAAAGGCAAATGGTTTTAAACACAAATGCCTTCTAGACATTTTCCTTTAAACACAAATACCTTATAGACGTTTTCCCCTTAACTAAAATCACTACTAAAAACACATAAGTGCCTCAGTTGAAAGATATATAGAGGCAATCATCTAACTTTATTTCATCCTTACCTAGAATTTATTTTTTTTGTATCAATTTGTTTACATTCTAGTTGGTTAACATGCAGTGTAATATTAGTTCAGGAATTGTCACTTATAGATAACACTTACCCAATGATGGACCATCTTTTGCACTCTTCACTTTACTTGCTTATCATCTTCTCCATGTAGACTGACAGGTGTTTAGCACCTTCCCATGGCATCTCGTAAATTTTACCTAGGAGCACCATTCCATAATGAGAGGAATTTCAATACAAGATCTTTCAAAAATGCTTGTAGATATGGGGCACCTGGGTGGCTCAGTTGGTTAAGTGACCTATCTCAGCTCAGGTCATGATCTCACAGTTTGTGGGTTCGAGCCCTATGTTGGACTCCATGCTGACAGCACGAAACCCGCTTGGGATTCCCTCTCTCTCTCTCTCTTTCTCTGTCTCTCTCCAGTTCTCCCCCACTCGCACTCTCACTCTCCTTCTTTCAAAATAAATAAATAAACTTAAAAAAAAAAGATAAACAACATTTTGTATTTTAACTGTAGCCATGTCAATATCCTGGTTGTGACATCATACTACAGTTTGTTAAGACAATAGTAATGGAGAAGCTGAATAAGACTTGCATGGGATTTCCCTTCATTAGTTCTTACAACTGCATGTGTATCTACAATTAACTCCAAATAAAAAGCTTAATTAAAAAAAAAACAAACTTAAGGTTTCAATTATACCTATAACTCTCTTTTTGTTACTTGATTTTAGAGTAATTTAGTGTCTAAAGCTTTTGCCAGATAAGGTGAAATGTCTTTGCAAAGTCAGTTCAATGAGATTTAATAAATACATATGCAGATATATTCTGTATATCACATAGGATGCTTGTTATTCATTCACTAACTCTATTTTATTTGTTTCTTCATAAAATAGCCATTTATTAAATGCTAACTAGATCCTGGTTCAATGTTGCTATGCAGAGAGGTATGTTCACAGTGGTACAAGGTACCAGATATTTTGCCAGAATCAGATTGTGTATTATATTGTAAGCCTTGTTAAAGATTTTGAATACTTTTTTCATTTCTTCTTTTTTTAACCAATTATTTTTTTCCATAACCTTACTGATGTATGATTGACAAATGAAAATTTTATATATTTATGGTGTACAATGTGCTGTGTGAAATGACTACCAACAATCAAGCGAATTAACCTATTCATCACCTTATATACTTTGTGTGTGTATATGGTAGTAGGAACACTTGAGATCTACTCTCTTAGCAAATTATAAGTATACACTACAATATTGTTAACTCTAGTAACTACCACACTGTACATTAGGTGTCTAGAAGTTAATTATTGAATTCTAGCCTATATACAATGGAATGTCAGTGATGATTCACAAAATTTTAAGGTAGGTATAACAAGACAGAATTTAAAATATGGAACTATTTGTTCCTATGAGAGGAACTAGAGAATGCATGGTGAATATAGAGGCTTAAACTATATTAGGTCTAACTTATAATTTTGTCAGTGACCACATCATAACGTGAGTATGTCAATCCTAGTCTCATGGTACCTCACCAAGGACTTGACAGTAAATTCAATGAATTGTTTGGTCACTTAGAAAAGGTAAAGGCGGGGCGCCTGGGTGGCGCAGTCGGTTAAGCGCCCGACTTCAGCCAGGTCACGATCTCGCGATCCGTGAGTTCGAGCCCCGCGTCAGGCTCTGGGCTGATGGCTCGGAGCCTGGAGCCTGTTTCCGATTCTGTGTCTCCCTCTCTCTCTGCCCCTCCCCCGTTCATGCTCTGTCTCTCTCTGTCCCAAAAATAAATAAAAAACGTTGAAAAAAAAATTAAAAAAAAAAAAAAAGAAAAGGTAAAGGCAAATTATAAATAATCATGGGGAAAAAGTGTGAAAAATTGCAAATATCAGAAAGTGATTTTACCTCATAGAACTGGCCTTTTCTCAGGAGTGTGCCACGCATGGAAGAGGGATCATTGTTTCAGTGGAAAAACATTCAGAAGTATCCCCTTGGATGACAAATGTGTGCTGAAAGCAAGAAAGATGACTTAGGATAATTAGATATATACACATATTGGAAATGAATTTTAATAATATATTTGTAACTCTAGGACTCCAGTGATTAAAATAGAATTAAAGAGTCTGTCTCCTGGTTAAAAAACCCATATGTGATTTTTTCAGACCCAGCCATACGAAATTATAAGGGCTTTACCTGGCCTCAAGAGGGAGGCTGCCCTCCTCACACCAAACCTGAAGCACAGCCAGGGCATTTCAGTCTCTGAAGACGGTTGCATTCCTGGACTTAGCCCCACCGCCCCCTTGCCAGCCATGTTCTTATGCATATCTGCAATGCTAGCCAAGCATCTTTATTCAGAGACCTCTTTATCTGGAGACTTCTGCCAATGTTTTTGTCAGGAACATCTGAGGAGACTTTCTTATTGGGAGAAAGGGGAAAATTTGAAGGCACTTATCTACTCTGACTCAATAAACTAAGTACTTTTCCACTATGCCGATATCCTGACCTAAATCTAAACCCTCCACCCAGTTCCATTTCTTCCAACAGAATGACATGGAATGCAGTTCCATGTGGAAAATGGAAGAGGAGAGGAGTTTAGCCACTTGCGCATACAATCACACTAAGTGATTAAAGACTTGACTGTCATTCTGGCTTGTTTTCACTGGTTGCTCACACAGCTGGCAGTTCGGCTCTTGTCTTAGTTCAGCTGAGCTGACGAGACTGTTTCTCTTTATTCCAGCCAGGTTAATTCTCTGTCCCAGTTTAGCATAAACTTTAAATGTCTGTATTTTACTGTTTTAAATTGATTTAAAATATATTTTAATCCTCTAGGTCCAACATAGGTTATATTTTATTACCTGACTTATTACCATAATAAATAAGACATTTTCTCTCTCTATCATTATGATGTTATAATATGCCATACTTATTATTTCTAATATATAGTAGAACCTTTTAGAACATTGGCTTTGAAATGAATAGGTGTCAAATCTTAATAAGAATTATATGCAAATCCCATCTAGAAAACCATAAAAAGGATGAATATCATTTTTATATATTAATACCAATTTCTTTTTGTGGAATGGCTGCCTGCTTGTTAGAAATCTGTTTAAGAAAATCTCAACCATATTAGAGATCTCTCAGGAAAACCTTTGTCATATTATAAAAGGGCATGAGGTATTATATAGAATATTTAGGTGATTTCATTTGCTACATTTTTTAGAGGCAGAGAAATATGATTAGGTAAAAATTTTAGGTCATATAGTGTTTACTACCTGTTTATCTCTCTAATGTTAATTAGTTTTCCTTGTATTACCCTAAGTGAGAAGGATTTAGGTCTTTTAATATACGACTAATATGATTAGGAATTTATAATATTCATTAAGATTCTGTCCTTCAATATGGGGTATCTTATCTCGGTTTTCCCAACACTTAATATAGTTCTTGGCATGATGTAGGTGTTCAAAAAATATGGACCGAATGTATTTAAAATAATTGAATTTCTTAATTGATTAATGTATCATTGGAGACCCAAAGCAAACAGGTAAGGTAGGTGTAGAATCTTGGAAACTGTAAGAAAAATCATAAAATTAAGCTGTAATTCTGACCTGGACATTCTAAATCTTGTGCATTTTTGCTCCAACAAAATTTCACCACATGTTTAATTAGTCAATTAGCATTTTCTATAGAAAGAGTCATCTCTGAAACAAGGATGGGGCAAAGGTTGACCATGATGGAGATCAGGGCTTTTACTGAATTTTCTCACTTGAGAAAGACTCTATTTGGGTGCATTGGAAATTTAACAAGCATTACACACCCCTATTTAGAGAAAAAGGCAAAAAAATACCACTTAAGGTGTGTCTGGGTGGCTCAGTGAGGTAGGCAGCCTATTCTTGATTTTCAGCTGAATGTCATGATCTCACCATTGGTGAGTTTGAGCCTGGGCCCCATTTTCAGGGTCCATAGCTTGGGTTTCTTTCTGTCCTTCTCTCTGCTCCTCCCCCTACTCTTGCACACATGCACACACTCTCTCTCTCAGAATAAATAAATAAACTTTAAAAAATAGCATTTACTATTCTGAGCAAGTTTTTTTTTTTTTAGCCTCAAGAGCATTATTATTGTTCATGCCATTCTTAACATTAAAAAAAATGAATTCATTTAATCTACTTTACTGATAATTACATGATGTAATTAAAATGACACCACATAGCTAAAGTCTTATCTATATAACACAAACGTGATAGGAAACACCAAGAAAATTTAGAAATTCTTATCTTACACATTTCTCAAAATATTGTTTATGTTATTTAATAATAACCATGAAGGTGAATATGAGCAAACTTTTTTCTTACTACCAATATAACTGAAGAATATTATCCTCTCAAAACATTAGCGTGTATTCTTAAAGTTGAGTCAATATAAATGAAGAACAGCTATCTCATCTCCCCTGATCGCTGAAATTTTAGATAAAAAAGAAATGATAGGCAGATAGTTTTTTTAAAATATATAAAAACTAGAGACTTAGAATTAAGCATCTGTTCCTCTTTTTTATACTTAAAAGTACACCTTTGTTAGTTCACAACCTGGGGAGTTCTCAAGGTGAAATCTGAAATGGGCACCATATGCAGAAGGCAAGGAGAGACCGAAGACAGAGTCAGGTCACTCCAGATTCATAGGTGGAGGTGTTAATAAGCAAGCAAACTTACATACAAGGTTTGCCTTGGGCATCTACAAGATGAGTAGATCTCCACACCCACCCATCAGAATCTTAAAAGTTTATATAAAGGGGTGCCTGGGTGGCTCAGTCGGTTAAGCATCCGACTTCAGCTCAGGTCATGATCTTGCGATTTGTGGGTTCAAGCCTCACATCAGGCTCTGTGCCGACAGCTCAGAGCCTGGAGCCTGCTTTGAATTCTGTGTCTCCCACTCTATCTGCCCTTACCCTGCTCATATTCTATCTCTCTCTCAAGAATAAATAAACATTTAAAAAGTTTTTTAAAAAAGTTATATAGAGGACTTAATGGTGTTAACTCACATATTCAGTCCGAATAGTTTCAACAATACCCTTACTCCCTTAAAGCTATGTACTCAGAACAGCTCCCATTGTGAGAGCAGTAGGCAGAACATATATTCCAAGAACAGGAAAGGGGGTGAGGAGACTCCTACTGCCTGGGGCCAGCTTACAGGTGAACAAGCTAGCATGTCCTCTCAATGACCTCCCCCAACATCATTAGATCCCTGAGCAGCTAGCCACAGCTTCGTAACAGAGTTATACATTTAAAAATGGTTTTAGAAGTCAATGTAATTTGAGTATTTATTAAATATTAACTGAAAATCCAAGCTGTGGAAGCATTTTAACTGATCATTTCAAAATGTGTAAACAAATTTCTAAAACAACTGTTCCCTAAACTGGCTTCCATCTCTATCTTCCAACATTTTTTACTAAGGTGTAAAATTCATAGCAAGTTTCATGAGCTCTCACCCCATTAACAAATTATCATATTTCAAAATGGGTAGCAAGAACAGACACATATAACCTAAATAGCACACTGAGGAGAGAACATTATTCTATAGCATGGCTGCTACAGTGTGTTCCACCCGGTTCAGTTTTGTTTGTTAGTTGTACTCAATGTTAGTATCTGGAGGGTACTATAATATAGATGTTCATCAATCAACCAAAACAGTGTTGAAAAATTCATTTTATAAAAAAAGTAGGGTAACATGCAATTAGTCAGCATAGGCACACTTGCAAATAAAATACACATAACGCTGAATGACATATAATGGGCTTCTTATCACAATGAATTTGGGAAACACTTGAATTGTCTTTATTCTAGTTTAGCCAAAGATGTTTTAAAATATATTTGTAATGATGAAGGAATATGAAAGTTAATAGATGTGCAGATTTACAGCCAAAGATATAACTAAGGAGGCTAGTTCTGTACAGCTTGTTGTTCTAAGCTAGAATGCTAGTTATTTAGTAATGGTGTCAGTACTGAATATCACTAGCATAAGCAGTACTGCATTCTACTATTAGTGGTACTAAATAGTTCAAGTATTAGTACTAATACCAGTGCTTATCTTTTTGGGAAGCTTCCTATATCAGGGCACCTGTATTAACTTTGGATACTACACAAAGGAGCCATATTTCAGGTAAATGCTTCCCTCAAGCTGACTTTCACAAAGGGAGCCTGCTTTGTTAGGCAGCTTCTGTCTCTTTAGAGCCAGGGAAGTAATAATGGGAGTAGCCTAGATGTAGAGAGGGTAGAATAAACACTTATTCTCTTGCCTTCCAAAAAGAGGAGAATCAGGTCAGCTGTCAGTTTCAAGCCTGAAGAGATGTCTTGTAGAAAGCAGAGAACAGCATGGACTGGATAGACATCTGGACATTCTTTAGCATGTAGTTGGTGATCTGGAGAATTCTGCTAAGGGATCTGTGATTTGTGCCAACTGCCTTCGTGCTGAGCCAAGATGTCTCATTCCCCCCACCCCCTTAGGGAAGCAGATGAGGCTCAGGGCCTTGCTCCTTGGGAAATTCTCTTCTCTGTCTCCATATTTTGGTATGTTGGCCATGGTACTATGCCAATAGTGTTTTAATTCCTGTTCCATCTATTCACAGGTGGCCTTGGACCCCACATAGGAATTGGGTGAGGGATGGAAAGGTATTATTCTGTGTAGTTGATCCTGATATCGTATGCATATAAAGAGACCTTTCCCTTCGTTTTTTGTTTTCCCTCCCTCTCATTTCCTTCATCTGTTTTTATGTGATGGGGTTATTAAAGTATGGAGGACAGGGGCGCCTGGGTGGCTCAGTAGGTTAAGTGTCCGACTTTGGCTCAGGTCATGATCTCGCAATCTGTGAGTTGAAGCCCTGTGTCCGGCTCTGTGCTGAAAGCTCAGAGCCTGGAGCCTGTTTCAGATTCTGTGTCTTCCTCTCTCTCTGACCCTCTCCCGTTCATGCTCTGTCTCTGTCTCAAAAATAAATAAATGTTAAAAAAATAAAAAATAAAATAAAGTATGTAAGACAAAGAGAGGATTTTTTCTACCATTAATTAAAGAAAATACCAAACTCTGTTGTTATTTCATCTTGCAGCAAGTTCAACTTAAGTAGAGTCTTTATAAATTTTAAATTTGAGACAACAGGTTTTAATATCATTTGCAAAATTGATTCACCCATTTGCTATTAATTTCAGTAATGAATTCTCTTTCTTTTGATATAATTCTTCAGTTTTATCATTTCTCTCTGACCTTTGCTGAACACATTCTGACCGCTATCTTAATATGAAAATTCTAATGTTTTTTTTTTTCTTCTTCTATTGGATGGAAGAAAACTTTCCACATTGGCTTAATGTGATAAAATTTTTCTCATTCAGCAAAAACAATGAGTCTACTTATGAAAAACTAGTACATGTTTTATTTTATGGTAGCGTTCCCAGGTTTTCTGTTTAATAACATTATGTGTGATAACATGTAGGCTATAATAATTATAAAATTGATAATAGATAACATTTTTTGAGTTACACTAGGAGTTTTATTGAGTTACTTTTATTGAGTTTACTCTTTGAAATGTTCTGTCTGTGCCTGACACTCAATCTGGCTTTTCTCATTTTCTGAAGTGCAAAATATAAAAAGTCTATCAAATCATTTAGTTTGGGGCATGTGGTAGTAACAGAGAGAAAATAAACAAATGGTAAAGGTGAGAGAAATATAATGGACATATTAAGTTCAAGTTGTTGTGTTTCCACATGAAATAACCTAGAGTCCATGTTGTAATTACACACTTCAGATTCAAAGCATGCTGATTTTAGTTGAACACGTTAGAATATTAGTTAATATCGCCAATTTGCAATCAATATGAACAAATAGTTTGCTATTTAAGAAAATAAAGTGAATGCGTTATAAGAAGA